>NC_042979.1:3152624-3473458 GCF_901001165.1 Salmo trutta | reverse complement strand
TTAACTTGGCTTTCGAAGACTTTAGAAAGGCAGGGCAGAATGGATATAGGTCTGTAACAGCGGCAGCTTTCCAATCTTTAAGGATCTCGGGCGATACGAAAGAGGTTGAACAGACTGGTAATAGGGGTTGCAACAATGGCAGCGGATAATTTTAGAAAGAATAGTAATCATATATTTGTATATGAGCACCATATAAACTGCACACGCACCAAAAACCCTGTTGTTTCGACAAGAGCCAATAAAATCACTAATATCATTAGGGGGGAATATCAGGTTGTATGCGCTGTTGAAACTAACACAACGACAAAAAACGCATGGAAACTGGAGATATTTTTTACATCACTGATTAGAGAACAACCTGCACTAGACAGTCTGCTACATTTCGGAGTGATGCATTTTTATTTGGGAGTCGCCAAAACGGAAAGAGAAACGCAACACTTATTTGTCAATCTCTCATATCGATATCATGTTGAAATCAATTGCGCGAGAGGGGGAGATTGCACGTCCTGTTCAAACTAACAGCTCAAAAAAAAAATCACACGGAAT
This sequence comes from Salmo trutta, assembly GCF_901001165.1. NCBI lineage: Eukaryota > Metazoa > Chordata > Actinopteri > Salmoniformes > Salmonidae > Salmo > Salmo trutta. The sequence continues at coordinate 3,472,912 of NC_042979.1, read as the reverse complement.
CTGGGAATAATGTGTACATCACTGGTTAGAGGATCATTTGTATTTTTAAGTGTTGCATTTTGATTTTGGAATTTCGGTTGTTGATTTCGGGAGGCTGCCATCACGGAAAAGGGAACAGACCACTTTTTCTGTTAGTTAACGTAAATGAATCACGACGCGGCATAGGATATCAACAATGACAATGGTTAGCTGCTATTTAAGTGATAGTTTGACTGTCAAATCCATGTATTGGTGTGTGGCCAGTCACTTTTATGAACACCTCAACTCTGCGTTGCAAGTCCTGCTCAACCCAGCCCATGACAAAACCAACAGTACAAAATCAATGATATTGATCTGTTTTAAGCAATACATTTCGTCATTGTGATGACTATAAACTTTTATATTAACGTCACCAATCTGAGGTAAAAAGGATGTGTAATTCCACTACATTTTATGGGGTGAAAATGCAAGCTTGTGTAAGGTAGTAACAAACTGTCCACATTAGGGACATTAGCGCAATATACAATCATTAAAAAAAAAAGTGCAATATGCAGAAATTGGTCAGCCATTTCCTGGTTTCTGAAATCTTAATAGTTAGCCTAATTTCAGTTTGTGACAAAACAAGCATGTTTTGAGTGTGTGGAGAATCATTTTACCATCTAAACTGCTGTGAAATACTTCTTCCATAACCTAAAATGTTTCATTTTCAGCTGGTGTACAAAACCAAAAGTAAGATACAAAAACGAAACTTAAGAACGGGATGCATAGAAATAGCGCATATAGAACAAATACTGCTTTTTAAGCTTGCTTTCAATAAGAATGACAGATCTATAACTCATTTCTATGTGAATTTGATCAGATCGCCCAGAAAGTTACATATTAGCGCTTTAATATGGCAAAATAATTCAACATGTCAATTTAAGAGGATATACAGTTGAAGTCGTAAGTTTACATACACTTAGGTTGGAGTCATTAAAACTAGTTTTTCAACCACTACACAAATTTCTTGTTAACAAACTATAGTTTTGGCAAGTCGGTAAGGACATCTACTTTGTGCGTGACACAAGTAATTTTTCCAACAATTGTTTACAGAAAGATTATTTCACTTATAATTCACTGTATCACAATTCCAGTGAGTCAGAAGTTTACATACACTAAGTTGACTGTGCCATTAAACAGCTTGGAAAATTCCAGAAAATGTCATGGCTTTAGAAACCTCTGTTAGGCTAATTGACATCATTTGAGTCAATTGGAGGTGTACCTGTGGATGTATTTCAAAGCCTACCTTCAAACTCAGTGCCTCTTTGCTTGACATCATGGGAAAATCAAAAGAAATCAGCCAAGACCTCAGAAATGTTTGTTGTTGTTGACCTCCACAAGTCTGGTTCATCCTTGGGAGCAATTTCCAAATGCCTGAAGGTACCACGTTCATCTGGACAAACAATAGTACGCAAGTATAAACACCATGGGACCACGCAGCCGTCATACCGCTCAGGAAGGAGACGCGTTCTGTCACCTAGAGATGAACGTACTTTGGTGCGAAAAGTGCAAATCAATCCCAGAACAACAGCAAAGGACCTTGTCAAGATGCTAGAGGAAACGGGTACAAAAGTATCTATATCCACAGTAAAACGAGTCCTATATCAACATAACCTGAAAGGCCGCTCAGCAAGGGAGAAGCCACTGCTCCAAAACCGCCATAAAAAAAAGCCAGACTACGGTTTGCAACTGCACATGGGGACAAAGATCGTACTTTTTGGAGAAATGTCCTCTGGTCTGATGAAACAAAAATAGAACTGTTTGGCCATAATGACCATCGTTATGTTTGGAGGAAAAAGGGGGATGCTTGCAAGCTGAAGAACACCATCCCAACCGTGAAGCATGGGGGTGGCAGCATCATGTTGTGGGGGTGCTTTGCTGCAGGAAGGACTGGTGCACTTCACAAAATAGATGGCATCATGAGGCAGGAAAATTATGTGGATATATTGAAGCAACATCTCAAGGCATCAGTCAGGAAGTTAAAGCTTGGTCGCAAATGAGTCTTCCAAATGGACAATGACCCCAAGCGTACTTCCAAAGTGGTGGCAAAATGGCTTAAGGACAACAAAGTCAAGGTATTGGAGTGGCCATCACAAAGCCCTGACCTCAATCATTTAGAAAATTTGTGGGCAGAACTGAAAAAGCATGACCCAAGTTAAACAATTTAAAGGCAATGCTACCAAATACTAACTGAGTGTATGTAAACCTCTGACCCACTCTCTACTATTATTCTGACATTTCACATTCTTAAAATGAAGTGGTGATCCTAACTGACCTAAGACAGGGAATCTTTACTAGAATGAAATGTCAGGAATTGTGCAAAACTGAGTTTAAATGTATTTGGCTAAGGTGTATGTAAACCTCTGACTTCAACTGTACATATATTGCCCACTCACAAACTATTGCAACCATGACATTATCTCACTCATTTAACGATATAGCGAGTAAAAAAATGCTCTAAAACACAATTTAATGGGGCACCTGAACGTTTGACGTCACTACTAGTATGGAGCATTTCAAAGCAGTCTGGACAATAGTTGTCTTAAATGTTTGTACCTCACATTGGAGTCCTATGTATGGGGCGATGAAGAACAAGGCCGCATTCAACAGGGCACAACATTGTGGAACATTGAGATAAAAATATATAAAATGGTGAATAAATTGGCTTTTTCTGACATGTGACTTGAAGGAATCACATCAATTCTATTTCTAGCTGCAATGTTCCACAACGGTTGCCTACTGAACATGCCCCAGATATCACACAGAAGAACAGAAGAGGTGAGAGGTCATGTGAGAGGTCATGGAAGGTCAGGAAGTACCTTTCTAAAAGACTTAGCAGGACTATTGGCCTCTGACAGATCGAGGCTGGCAATAGTGTCCGTACAGTCAGACAGAGGGGCGTCCTGCAATAGTAAACTGAGTGAGGGGGACAGAACCCAGTCCGAGAACAAACACACATTTGATACAGTACGCATAGTCACACACACGCAGCGTTTGTTTCAGGGAGGCGAATTGGCAGTCTCAAGCGTGATCATGATTAAAACAAATGGCTCTGGATCATGCATTGCAAACGCCACAGGAGTGTGTGCAAGTCAAACTACGGAGACACAAACCCAATGCGATGCATAAGGTGTTTACCTCTAGATTTAACGCTATCAAATCACGCAAAACCAAAACGTTACAACTAACAGTGAAGAAAGGTTCAGAGAAAACCAACAGCTCTTTCTCAATTCAGTCCTTCTAAAGACCTTCAATAGTGAAATCTGATCACATAATGCACATTATATTGGTCAGCAGACAAACACTTCAACAATGGCCTCAGCAGTCCTCCCAAAAATCATTCAAATGAAATTAGCAAAACCTCAATAACAAATTATGAATGGGATCCGCCAGAGGTCAAAGAAAGGCAAACCAACAACATGCAAACTCAACTCTGAAGGCATATGAAAGCAATCCGACAGACCTGAAGGCCACCAGTGCTGAATGCCACCAGTGGTGAAGGCTAACAGCATGTTGGGGTTAGTCATCAAAAGGAGGAGGAAAATCTAAAATCAACCAAAGGAGATGGACACAACCCGGCGTGTGATGCAGCATGAGGTTTACTGAACTTCTGTGGTCAAAGAATAACAAAGTTAACTTAAATGTCAGCGGGGGGTGATCAAGTCAGACCTGGGTTCAAATACTGGAAATTGGAAATCATTCAAATACTTTTAGCCTTTGCTTTGAGCGCAGGGTTTGCAGTTCTGCAACTATTCTATTTGTTCCATTGCTCCAGGCAAGCTCAATTAAACCAAGCTTAAGAATTTGAAATGTGGTCTGACTCAGGGGTAAGCATTTAGGGAAGCACACATATTGCTATTTTTGCAGGGTTTGTCTGGCTGTGAGGTGGGGCAGGGCACAGGAGGGACTCACCTGGACAAAGGAGCGGTCCACCATGCTTCCAGCACACAGCACCTGGGACTCAGGCCCTGCAGTCTTGATGTCCTTAAGGTTCTGCTCTCGGATCTAGAGGGTGGTAGCAGACAGAAAGAGAGGGGTTGGATACGGAGCCACAGGCATGCATTGAATAACACAAAGACAGAAATCCTGATTCTCTAACATTCTTACGTAGTGTGCACTACCACTCATGGATTCAATCTTTTTTTGTTGTTGAAAAATCGCTCCAGCCAACACTTACACCAACCTAATGCTTTAAATCCATGATGAACAGTGTATAAGTGCACACTACAGGAGTAGGGCAGAGAATTGGGACCCAAATCAACCCATGTTGAAATAATCGACAGAGTCCATGTTAAAATGATATCCTACCTTGTTCCTCATCTCCAGCACCTCCTTGGGGTTTGTGTTGAGCGGGACAAACTGATTGGCCACTGCAGCCTGTCGCATCCCTTCCTCATTCGTCCACTGTAATCACCATAGCAACAATTCAAATAAACTGCCAACAATGATGCTGCCAAAATAACATGAAAAAACAGTCGCAAAATATTTAAATATACAGAATACGCAGGCTTTTTCAGGACAATAATAATAGGTCATGCTTTTCAAACTGAAAAAAATTAGAAGGTATGACTAACGGAATTATAAAAATTAACAAATACACCTGGAAGCAGTAAACCAATGATGATACATCTTTTGGCAGGATGGCTCTGTATTTCATAGTTCTAGAAAGTACACACTGAACAGTCCTTTTCAGTATTAAGTTACTGGTATTTTTATGTACTTATCTAACCCCCTAACAGGCATCTGTTATTGAATGTTTCCTCAAAAGATGCACTATCATCATCATCATTGATACTCTGGCTGTTACTCGTAGACTTCAAAAACTGAGAAACACAAAAAAGAGCAACTGAAGACATCACAAGAAGATGAGAGACCGTGGAAGGAGAGGGGGTGAGGACGTGGAAGGGTGAGGCGATGATGGCACTGGCTTACAGTACAGTAGAAGCCATGTACTGTATGTCGACCAGCGAGCTAGCAGCAATGGGTTGAGGCGTGAGAGAGTGGGCATCACCAAGTCATTTCCCAGGCTAACATACAGTAACAGAACAAACAGGGATAAAGAGAAAAACACCGACAGACGAGACACTCGTCCACCATTCACTGACTGACAGGATAACTAATTGGAAAAAAACTCCAACTTTGTGTTACCCCCAAGAATTGAATTTTATACAAGTTAAATGGTCCTTAGTTTACGTTTAGTTAAAAGGGGCTGCTATTATGCAATGGTATTTTGATCTACTACTGAACAACTTTCTTATACGACAGCTGTAGAAAAAAAACCTCTGGAGCGGTCATGAGGGTAATGAACTGGACTGCTCTGGGAGTTCTTGACAGAGGTGTTTAAACAGAAACGATGGGAAAGCTTAGGCCAGGCTGGAAAGAAAAAGATTGAGCTTTTCATTTTATTTTTATAGATGTGATTAAATGAGCAGCCGCTGAATCTACAGTACTTTTAGCCTTCATGCAAATTTTTTATATTTTTCCACCTTTTTTGATGCACTTTCTGGAAAGCATGTTACTATGTATTTTGCCTTGGAGTAGCATAAGCTATGGGTTCTTTTCTGTTTAAGAGATGTTTCAGCTGGGGCTGTTAAAGCTGTTAGGTGCCAAACCAAAAACTAGATGAGGAAGAGGCAAAGGGCATCTGGGATGTAGTTAGGAAACATGGGATGGACATGTAAACATGATATACTCACTGATTATGTACCGAGTCTCACAACACAACACTTTCTCCTACTTCCCAGAGGAGGTAATAGTTTCAAAAGTCAAAACGGGTTAAATGTCTTGTTTAAAAATAAAAATGTTACTAAACATATTCGCTCATGCAGGGGAACACAAATTAAATGTCATTATCAGCCCTGGAGATTTGGGAGGTGGTACGGGATTCAAGAATAGAGGGGGCCAAGTCACAAAAAAAGCAGGCTAGACTCATGAGATTCTGATTCCAATTCAATACCAAAAGCAGGGTGGCCTTGCACCTTATTCACTCTGTCTGTGGCTTTAACTGTGATGTAATTGGCTGTCTGGCTGAAGGACCAGCTACAAGAGATAGAGGTAACTTCCTCAGTTTCAAAGGTCAAACAATGCTCAAAATAAATAAAAAAAGAGGCATGCTAGCTTTGAAGTGAGTCTACAAAAGGGGGACACTGTCTATCTATAATTTAGTGTATGGTTCTATTAGTTTAGCTAGTAATTAGTAATACATTGTCATACTCTCATATCAACTGTGGTACAAAAATTGTGTGCAACACCTTAGAAAGGTATGAGGTTTGCTTTAGTAAAATGCATCCTAGGTTTTGTTTGAGTTTAATACTGCACTAACTTCCCTGGGCGTAACAGTTATAAAAGCTACAGATCAGACACACAACACCAGACAGAAAGGAACGAGAATACATCTGTAAAGCAACAGTAGTGGTTGGTTAGCAACATCATCGAGCCACGCTCACTCTGGGCTCATGCAACGCCCCTGTCGCTCCTCCTCCCGGAGAGCACCTACAATGCATCTGACTACTCATGCAACACCGCATGCGCTGGGCTGCTGGGGTGGCACCCTAAAGCCTGAGGGGAACAAAGGAAGGAAAGGGGAGGAGTGGGACCAAGTTGAGGAATAGAGGGAGGGACCAACTGCTTAAGAGAGTGGTTCGTAGGGAAAACAACTTCTTTAGACAGTAAGATTTAGGAACAAAGAAGTGCATTTTCAAGGGAATGAAAAGGGGTACCAGGATATATAAAATCTCTTAAGCAGTTATTCAAGTCTGGTCTTTGGACTGGCCAGAGAGAGGAAAATAGAGCAAAACTACCACAATGGGAATTAGTTAAATACTGGTCAGAGAGGGTGGTTAGATACATCCAAACACTGGAGCTGTCTGCAGAAGTAGCTATATCACAGGGTCTAAATAGATCACAGGATCCATTTCACCACAACCTTAGAGTGCCAACCAGCTGCCCTGTCATCAACTAGCTGAACTGTAACTATGAACAATAAGGTAGGCACAGACCAAGCAGTTGGTAATACAGCTTGGCACGCAGACACCGGACGAGAGAGACTGCAGCAAGGGTTTGACGTGATCGTGTGTAATGTTCGTCCACACCTTAGTCTTCGACTTGGGGCTGCCACCATCGGGCCCTTCCTCGTAGGCCTCTTCCGGCCGGCCCGAGTTGAGCCAGCGGGTCTTGTCACGCTGCTGCCTCTGAAAGCTGTGCTTGAGAGGGGAGCGAGAGCCCGAGTCACTGTCCTCGGCATAGGAATAGCCCGTGGCTGAGGGAGCGATCTCTACGTCGCTGCTGAACTTTTTAGCTTTGTCTCGCAGGGCAGGGCACCTGTAGGGGTAGCCTGTCCTGTAACCCTAGAGAAAGAGAGAGACATAGTCAGTTAGAGGGTTTTTTATGAAAGGGGATAAAGCAAGGAATATCAAATATTGTTGATAGTAATCTACAGTATTAATAATTATATTTCACATGAAAACCTGTCAACTGTAAGAAAATGTTATCCTGGTAGTCTTATATCTGTTTGTACTGTCTTACCAACTCCTACGGTCAAACAACATTTGGCAATGACCATAGGAGTTGGCAAGACAACAAACAGATCTGGGACCAGTCTAGGAAAAGGTATCATTACTCTCAAGACTAATAGAGGAATTCCTACCAGGTTGTCCAGCATCCTCATGTAAGCCTCAAACTCCTGCTCCCCGACCAGCCACTTCGGGTGTGTGGAGCCCTCGACATGCTCAGAGCACCGTGGCCGGAATTTGTACTTAGCAGGGTCCAGCATCACCAGGTTACCAGGTCCTCCAGCACTGGCTAGGGTGCGCACCTGGAAACACACACAAACACATAGTCCCACAAAGTAATTCAGTCACAGACACGATCATGTCACATGCAGAAGGAAGTATTGTGTTGGGTATATGTTGTGCTTTGATTTCAAATGCTCAGAGAGTTGGCATCTTGCCTGAGAGTAACAGTATAACCTCCTCTTTATAATAATACAATATGATGCATCATTGATCAAGACCAGCCGCAGAGACGAGGCCCTGGAGCAGATTCTCACAGAAATCAAGTTTGGTCTGAAAACGGTCAGGAAAGTGTCCTACCTGGATCTCACATGCAGTGACCAGGTTGTGGATATAGTAGAAGGCTTCCTCCACAGTCTCCCCAACAGACACCAGACCATGGTTTCTCAGGATCAGAACCTAGAGGACAAATAACATCCAAACTCAGTGTACCCTCATACTCTGTCCACTCTCTCACACAGACACTTTGGGCCAGTTTCCACAGACAGATTAAGCCATGTTGTGACTGCCCTGAATTTGTCTGAACCGTCGCAGTGCTTCTCCTGCTGATGGGGTGCTTCCGCTTTAATTCCCTATTAAATAGCCAGCATCAGCTGTGCAAAAGTGGGTTGTGATATTGGGCGAGAGACGAAGTGTTCAAAACTCAGCTTGGAAACGTGTTCATACCCAGTTTGTTTTGTTGTATTTAAAAGTTTGTACTGTAGCTGTGTCGCAAGATAAACCAGTATCGGATCTACTTATGTCCATTGTTGGACTACCGATCTACGTTGGTCTCAGCTGTTCTCCTTGGCCTTTCTCCGCAGGAGATCTGTTGACGGATTGGATTGCTATCATCAAGCTGCCCACTCAAGAAAAAAAAGAAAAAAACTGTCAGTCAACCTACCAGGTTGGGTAGGAATTAAATCATCAACATGAATTGATCACATATTTACTAGCGCTGCAGAAATTTGCTTATAATCAGTATCCAAATCCATAGGATGTAGTGATCACAATATAATAGCCATATCTAGGAAAACCAAAGTTCCAAAGGCTGGGCCTAATATAGTGTATAAGAGGTCATACAGTAAGTTTCGTTGTGATTCATATGTTGATGATGATGATGTAAAGAATATTTGCTGGTCTGTGGTGTGTAATGAGGAGCAACCAGACGCTGCACTTGACACATTTCTGAAATTGTTTATTCCAGTTACTAATAAGCACACGCCCATTAAGAAAATGACTGTAAAAACTGTTAAATCCCCTTGGATTGATGAGGAATTGAAAAAGTGTATGGTTGAGAAGGATGAGGCAAAAGGTATGGCAAATAAGTCTGGCAGCCCAACTGATTGGCAAACGTACTGCAAATTAAGAAGTCATGTGACTAAACTAAATAAAAAATAAACCATACTATGAAACAAAAAAAATATATAAAGAATGATAGTAAAAAGCTTTGGGGCACCTTAAATTAAATGTTGGTTAAAAAAGACAACTCGGCTCCTTCATTAATTGAATCAGATGGCTCATTCATCACAAAGCCACTGATAATGCAAACTACTTGAATGACTTTTTCATTGGCAAGATAAGCAAACTTTGGGATGACATGCCAGCAACAAACTCTGACACTACACATCCAAGTGTATCGGACCAAATTATGAGAGACAAGAATTGTACTTTTGAATTCCATAAAGTCAATGTGGAAGAGGTGAAAAAAATATTGTTGTCTATCAACAATGACAAGCCACCGGCGTCTGACAATCTGGATGGAAAATGACTGAGGATAATAGCAAATGATATTGCCACTCCTATTAGCCACATCTTCAGTTTAAGCCTACTAGAAAGCCCTCAGACCTGGAGGGAAGCTAAAGTCATTCCGCAGCCCAAGAAGTCCCCTTTACTGACTCAAATAGCTGACCAATCAGCCTGTTACCAACCCTTAGTAAACTTCTGGAGAAAAAAAATTGTGTTTGACCAGATTCAATGCTATTTCACAAGAAACAAATTGACAACAGAATTTCAGCATGCTTATAGGGAGGGACACCCAACAAGCACAGCACTTACACAAATTACTGATGATTGGCTGAGAAAAATTGATGATACAATTATTGTGGGGGCTGTCTTGTTAGATTTCAGTGCAGCTGAATTATCAATCATAGTCTGCTGCTGGAAAAACTTGCGTTATGGCTTTACACCCCCTGCTATAATATGGATGAAGAGTTACTTGTCTAACAGAACACAGAGGGTGTTCTTTAATGGAAGCCTCTCAAATGTAATCCAGGTAGAATCAGGAATTCCCCAGGGTAGCTGTTTTTTTTACTAACGACATGCCACTGACTGAGTAAAACCAGAGTGTATGCGGATGACTCAACACTATACATGTCAGCTACTGCAGCATTTGAAATGACTGCAACACTTAAAGAGCTGCAGTTAGTTTCAGAGTGGGTGGCAAGGAATAAGTTAGCCCTAAATATTTCTAAAACTAAAAGCATTGTATTTGGAACAAAACACATACTACACACCAAACCTCAACTAAATCTTGTAATAATTAATGTGGAAATTGAGCAAGTTGAGATGACTAAACTGCTTGGAGTAGCCATAGATTGTAAACGGCCATGATCAAAACATATTGATACAATAGTAGCTAAGATGGAGAGAAGTCTGTCTATAATAAAGCGATGCTCTGCCTTCTTAACAACACTATCAACAAGGCAGGTCCTACAGGCCCCAGTTTTGTCGCACCTTGACTACTGTTCAGTCGTGTGGTCAGGTGCCACAAAAAAGAACTTGCAATTGGCTCAGAACAGGGCAGCACGGCTGGCCCTTGGATGTACACAGCGAGCTAATATTAATAATATGCATGTCAATCTCTCCTGGCTGAAAGTGGAGGAGAGAATGACTTCATCCCTACTTGTATTTATGAGAGGTATTGACATGTTGAATGCACCGAGCTGTCTGTCTAAACTACTGGCACACAGCTCAGACACCCATACATACCCCACAAGACATGCCACAAGAGGTCTCTTCACAGTCCCCAAGTCCAGAACAGACTATGGGAGGCACACAGTACTACATAGAGCCATGACTACATGGAACTCTATTCCCACATCAAGTAACTGACGCAAGTAGTAAAACTAGATATAAAAAAAACAGATTAAAAAAATACCTTATGGAACAGCGGGGACTGTGAAGCAACACAAAAATTGGCTCACACGATAACATACGCACTATACATACACACACATGGATTTAGTACTGTAGATATGTGGTAATGGTGGAGTAGTGGCCTGTGGGCACACAGTGTGTTGTGAAATCTGTGAATGTATTTTAATGTTTTTAAAATTGCATAAACTGCCTTAATTTTGCTGGACCCCAGGAAGAGTAGTTGCTGCTATGGCCACAGCTAATGGGGATCCATAATAAATACAAATACGTGTTGTGTTTCTACAACGTAGAAAACAGTAAACAAAGAACCCCCCTTGAGTGAGTAGGTGTGTCCAAACTTTTGACTGGTACTATAAATAAGGTATTTACCTTGTCATTATGAGGTATTGTGTGTAGATTGAGAAGGAACATTTTTTATTTAATCAATTTTAGAATGATGTACCGTAACAAAATGTGGAAAAGTCAAGGCATCTGAATACTTTCCGAATGCACTGTAAGGATCGACGCTGGAGACGAGAAGAAGGTACAGGGAGTGAACTTTTAATAACCGCGGACAGAAACAGAATACGGACAGCGTCTGGGCAGGGGAAACGGAAATTACTATAATGCTGACACGGGGTTGAAACAGACAGATATAGGGAAGGCAATCAAAAATGTGAAGAAGTCCGGTGAGTCCAATGAGCGCTGATGCACGTAATGATGGTGACATGTGTGCGTAATGAGGCAGCCTGGGAGAGCAGGAGCAGGCGTGACAGTACCCCCCCCCCCCCGTCTAGGGGCGCCACTCGGAGTCCCACCTGGGCGAGCTTGACGGGCCGGCCGAGGCATGTGCGCCGGACAATCCGGCAGAGGCGTGGGAGCCCGACCAGCCGGCTGTGGCGTGGGAGCCCGACCAGCCGGCTGAGGCGTGGGAGCCCGACCAGCCGGCTGAGGCGTGGGAGCCCGACCAGCCGGCTGAGGCGTGGGAGCCCGACCAGCCGGCTGAGTCATGAAGTGGCGTGGGAGCCCAATGAGCCAGCTGTGGCATGACTTGGGATGGGAGCCAGACAACCCAACCGGGGCAAGGACATTTCGAGCCAGCTGAGGCACCCCCGGTTCCATAGGCGGCAGCACCCGGACCCAAAATCACCAACAAAACAAAAACCTCCCTGATGCCTCGTATAGCGGTGTCAGTATTCTGTAAGGATCATCGCTGGAGACGAGAAGCAGGAACGGAGTGAACATTTAATAACCACGGACAGGGACAGAATACGGACAGCGTCTGGACAGGGGAAACAGAAACTACAATAATGCTGACACGGAGATGAAACAGAGGAAACAGACAGATATAGGGAAGGCAATAAAAAACATGAAGGAGTCCAGGTGAGTCCAATAAGCTCTGATGCGCGTAATGATCATGACAGGTCTGTGTAACGAAAGGCAGCCTGGTGCCCTCGAGCGCGAAAGAGGGAGAGCAGGAGTGACATGCACTGTATGTCTATTGTTGGACTACCGATCTACGTTGGTCTCCTCTGTTTTCCTTGGCCTTTCTAGCTGGAGATCTGTTGGCGGATTGGATAGTCTGACTGACCACCACTTTTTTGCATACGGTAATTCATTTGTTTTGGGGTGATATATACCGTGTTGGTTCATGTGTTCAGTTTCTGATACTCTTTATTGTGTGTGGAACGGGAGTTTATTGCAATCTGATTGTATGAATGAGAGATCGGTTTTACGCACAACTTAATGAAAGGACAATTGCGCGACTGATGTCACTTGGGTCCACTGCACTCCTTTACCAGGCTGGACTTTTTTTCATGCCCGAGTTACGGGACATTTACCAGTGAACCAAGGTTGTTATCATTTGTGACTTATTCTGATTGGGTGATTTGTGATAATACAACAAATGCAAATTTCCAATGTGTGAAGGATTTATGAAAAGTGAATTTCCATACTGACTTTTACATGAGTCCTTTGTATTGGTGTAGACTTGACGGACCGGACGGGACTTATTCCCTCACAAACAAAACGGAGAAATCAATATTTTCTCTGGTAGGCAAAACCTACCTGGCACCCCTAACAAACAATAACTTCAAGTCAAAACCGTTACAATGTGCGCACGCACACTTGCAGCCAATCCCAATTTATTACCTAACCCTCCCTAGCCAGGCCCTCATCCTTTTGAACCCTTCTTCTGGTACCTTGCTGGTTGGCCCCAGGTTCTTCTGTATGAGGACGTTCTCCTCTTTGTCTATGAGGATGCCGTGGTAGTCATGGTAGGCCACCTCCCCCAGGGTCAGGGCCTCTGGAGAGATGGGTAACAGGCCACACTTCATGGCCGACACCTGAAATACAACACACAGACAGACTGTAATTATCTACCACTACAGATATGGGGTGCTGTAAAACTACACCACAACAGCTGACTTGGTAGCAGCAGTATTTCACGATTTTTCAAATTTGTTCTAGCTCGCTTGATGCACTGGGTGGGCAGAATTTTCACCAATGGAATGATGAGCTAAAATGGATGTACCTAATTCTATAAAGTTTACAAGAGCATAAAAATGCTAAAGTTCCATAGATCTGTAGCAACCGGGCAAAGACAGGAAGTTAGGAACTGGTCAGGTGTGTGAGTGTGAGGGGGGGGGCTTATTTCTTACTGCAGCTCCTGCCGGTGTGTGGACGTGTACAACGCACTTGACGTCTGGCCGGGCTGCATAGATGGCTGAGTGGAGAGTGAAGCCAGCCTGGTTGACACCTAGATTGGTGCTCCCCCGGTCCACAATCTCCCCTTGTATATTAATCTTCACCTAGGATGGGACACAGAATTAAATAGATAGGATGCATTATTACATAGCTCTATGGGATAGGACCAGACAAGCAGCGTTGAGTCAATGCCTTATGACTGAAAGCCTAGAGAAATTAACAATCTAAAAGTTAACTAAAACAAAAGGTAATACATCTGGGATCATTCACTTAAATAGTGAGTCGATGCCCTGTGACTCATCTTACGATGCTAGCCTGAGTCCCAGATCTAGTTGTTCGGTCTTGCAAACTCTAGCCAAACTTGATACAGGAGTTGGCAAGACAGCACAAACGGCACGCAGGCTACAGTGACACTGCCTGTCAGTGAAATTAACAATGTAAAAAGACGAAACAGGTAGACGGGAAAAGGGTTGACGGCAGCGTCGGCCTTGAAGGATCTATGAGTCAGTATAACACAAGACAAGTGTTATATCTCCAGATTACAGTATACACTAGACAGAGACGGAATGACCTTAACGTCTCTAGTACGGTTGGAAGTTGATAAACGTAACGCGTTCAGAAGCTTATTTAAAACGCATTTAGCACAACATAAGATGTACATTTTTTTTCATTAGTTCACAGTGATATCATACATTATGCAGGCAGCTCTGTTAAGAGTGAGAGACACTGGGGGAAGAAACTTACCAGACTGGAGGCGGAGACTTCACTGTACAGCAGCCCAAAAGGGACAACAATGAACCTCTCCTGATCTGAATTCACCCTGACCTGGAAGAGTACAGATGGTGGTCTTAACAAGTTACTCAGTACCAAACAAACAAGCCTAAGGAATTACCCCAAATGGCTCCCATGCATACAGATGAAGTCGGAACTTACATACACTTAGGTTGGAGTCATAAAAACTTGGTTGGAGTCATAAAAACTTGGTTATCAACCACTCCACAAATGTATTTTAGGACATCAAAGTAGGACATCTACTTTGTACCTGACACAAGTCATTTTTCTAACAATTGTTTACAGACAGATTATTTCACTTATAATTCACTGTATCACAATTCCAGTGGGTCAGAAGTTTACGTACTCTAAGTTGACTGTGCCTTTAAACAGCTTGGAAAATTCCAGAAAATGATGTGAAGCTTCTGATAGGCTAATTGACATCATTTGAGTCAGTTGGAGGTGTACCTGTGGATGTATTTCAAGGCCTACCTTCAAACTCAGTGCCTCTTTGCTTGACATCATGGGAAAATCAAAAGAAATCAGCCAAGACCTCAGAAAAATGTTTTGTAGACCTCCACAAGGAGGTCTGGTTCATCCTTGGGAGCAATTTCCAAACGCCTGCAGGTACCACATTCATCTGTACAAACAATAGTACGCAAATATAAACACCATGGGACCACGCAGCCGTCATACCGCTTAGGAAGGAGACGCGTTCTGTCTCCTAGAGATGAATGTACTTGGGTGCGAAAAGTGCAAATGAATCCCAGAACAGCAGCAAAGGACCTTGTGAAGATGCTGGAGGAAACAGGTACAAAAATGTCCACAGTAAAACGAGTCCTATATCGACAAAACCTGGAAGGCCGCTCAGCAAGGAAGAAGCCACTGCTCCAAAACCGCCATAAAAAGCCAGACTACGGTTTGCAACTGCACATGGGGACAAAGATCGTACTTTTTGGAGAAATGTCCTCTGGTCTGATGAAACAAAAATATAACTTTTTGGCCATAATGAGCATTGTTATGTTTGGAGGAAAAAGGGGAACACCATCCCAACTGTGAAGCACGGGGGTGGTACCATCATGTTGTGGGGGTGCTTTGCTGCAAGAAGGACTGGTGCACTTCACAAAATAGATGGCATCATGAGGCAGGAAAATTATGTGGATATATTGAAGCAACATCTCAAGACATCAGTCAGGAAGTTAAAGCTTGGTCACAAATGGGTCTTCCAAATGGACAATGACCCCAAGCATACTTCCAAAGTTGTGGCAAAATGGCTTAAGGACAACAAAGTCAAGGTACTGGAGTGGCCATCACAAAGCCATGACCTCAATCCAATAGAACATTTTGGGGCAGAACTGAAAAAGCTTGTGCGAGCAAGGAGGCCTGCAAACCTGACTCAGTTACACCAGCTCTGCCAGGAGGAATGGGCCAAAATTCACCTAACTTATTGTGGGAAGCTTGTTGAAGGCTACCTGAAGCATTTGACCCAAGTTAAACAATTTAAAGGCAATGCTACCAAATACTAATTCAGTGTATGTAAACTTCTGACCCACTGGGAATGTGATGAAATAAATAAAAGCTGAAATAAATCATTCTCTACTATTATTCTGACATTTCACATTCTTAAAATAAAGTGGTGATCCTAACTGACCTAAGAGAGGGAATTTTTACTAGGATTAAATGTCAGGAATTGTGAAAAACTGACTTTAATAGATTTGGCCAAGGTGTACGTAAACTTCCGACTTCAACTGTACATGCATACATACAATAATGCAGTAGTTAGTATTTTCACATTCTTTTGATGGTTCATCTGTATAACGCTTACTCAGCTAATGTAACTAACCTAGCCAACCCCACATTTCCATAATGAGCTTTCTGAAGATATAGTCTGCAGGTAAAATGTGCTAAGCAAGCACTACATTATACTGCAGTGGGGAAAAAAATATCCTGTCCTACATACCACTTCAGGTGTTTCCTACGGACTACAAGTCAGCTTCAGTGATATACAGTATTACTGGAGGGGTAAGATGCCTACAGTATAAGGTTCTCTTACGGTTAAGTGGTTGTAGATGAGCTGGGACCAGCCAAAGAGGTCTGTCAGGCGGTAGAAGGCGGCTAGCTTACAACGAAGTAGTTTCTCTCCTTTCTCATAGGAGATGGAGTCAGATCCACGCAGGTCATTCACTGGAGTTACCATACCCAGACCTAGAGAGGGAGAGAGAAACGCTTTGGCAATATGTACATTGTTACATCATGCCAACAAAACAAATTGAATTGAGAAAGAGAGAGACAGAGGAACATTCTCACTTACCTCAGTTAAAAAATAAAATAATGTGTTTATTTTGGCATAAACAAAGTGTTTATAATTACCAAAGCTTCTATAATTACAAAGCCTGACGTTTCCCTCTACTACAACACTACTACCAACCTCTGATCTCAGCGGAGGCCATCTTGGACTGAAGGGACCTACTAATCTGGTCACATGACTATCAGTGGAAGTGCTAGACAACATATGCGTAAAGTTTAAACACATCTACGCAGCATGTAAGTTGAGGGTAACAGACACTGGATGGGGTATACGGTATGTAACAGACCAGTGCACTGCTAACTAGCTTGTGATTCTACATAGGTTAGCTACATTACTTACTCATGTTGAGGGCAGTCATGGCTCCCTGGGGTGCTGCAAGGTACATGCATCACATATAGCTAATATATAGCGCCATATAAACTCAGCAAAAAAATAAAACGTCCTCTGTCAACTGTTTGTATGAACATAAGATTCAACAACTGAGACATAAACTGAACAAGTTCCACAGACATGTAACTAACAGAAATGGAATAATGTGTCCCTGAACAAAGGGGGGGGGGGTCAAAATCAAAAGTAACAGTCAGTATCTGGTGTGGCCACAAGCTGCATTAAGTATTGCAGTGCATCTCCTCCTCATGGACCGCACCAGATTTGTCAGTTATTGCTGTGAGATGTTACCCCACTCTTCCAGCAAGGCACCTGCAAATTCCCGGACATTTCTGGGGGGGAATGGCCTTAGCCCTCACTCTCCGATCCAAGAGGTCCCAGATGTCCTCAATGGGATTGAGATCCGGGCTTTTGCTGGCCACGGCAGAACACTGACATTCCTGTCTTGCAGGAAATCACGCACAGAACGAGCAGTATGGCTGGTGGCATTGTCATGCTGGAGGGTCGTGTCAGGATGAGCCTGCAGGAAGGGTACCACATGAGGCAGGAGGATGTCTTCCCTGCAACGCACAGCGTTTAGAATGCCTGCAATGACAACAAGCTCAGTCCGATGATGCTGTGACACACCGCCCCAGACCATGACGGACCCTCCACCTCCAAATCGATCCTGCTCCAGAGTACAGGCCTCGGTGTAACGGTCATTCCTTCAACGATAAACACGAATCGTCAGTGAAGAGCACTTTTTGCCAGTCCTGTCCAGCGATGGTGGGTTTGTGCAACGTTGTTGCCAGTGATGTCTGGTGAGGACCTGCCTTACAACAGGCCTACAAGCCCTCAGTACAGCCCCTCTCAGCCTATTTCGGACAGTCTGAGCACTGATGCAGGGATTGTGCGTTCCTGGTTCAACTCGGGCAGTTGTTGTTGCCAACCTGTACCTGTCCCGCAGGTGTGATGTTCAGATGTACCGATCCTATGCAGGTGTTGTTATACGCGGTCTGCGACTGCGAGGACGATCAGCTGTCCATCCTGTCTCCCTGTAGCGCCGTCTTAGGCGTCTCACAGTTTGGACATCACAATGTATTGCCCTGGCCACATCTGCAGTCCTCATGCCTCCTTGCAGCATGCCTAAGGCACATTCACACAGATGAGCAGGGACCCTGGGATCCTTCTATTGGTGTTTTTCAGAGTCAGTAGAAAGACCTCTTTAGTGTCCTAAGTTTTCATAACTGTGACCTTAATTGCCTACAGTCTGTAAGCTGTTAGTCTCTTAACGACCGTTCCACAGGTGCATGTTCATTAATTGTTTATGGTTAATTGAACAAGCATGGGAAACAGTGTTTAAACCCTTTACAATGAAGATCTGTGAAGTTATTTGGATTTTTACGATTTATCTTTGAAAGACAGGGTCCCGAAAAAGGGACGTTTCTTTTTTTTGTAGTTTTTTGCTGCGTTTACATTCGATTAAAAGTATCCCAAACGTCTCCTCGAGTACCCCCAGACAGTCTACTTACTTCAAAAGTATTTAAAAAGGAATCATAGTGGTAAGAACTGAAGACGCAGGACAGGATTATACTGTATATTACTCACTCATGTTGAGTGCAGCCATGCCTCCCTGGGGTGCTGCGGGGTACATGGTGGGGATACTGGTGGTCATGAAGTCAGCTATCTGCTGCAGGGCCAACAGGCTGGTGGGAGTCTTTCCCCTCTTCAGCTGGTCATGGATCATCGTATCCAGCTCATCACAAAACGCCTGGGGAGTAAAGTAGACAGTAACACAGTCAGTAACAGACAGACAGAAAGACAGACACACAGTCCAATACACTACCACCGTGGCAGAGTTGACATTCACACAGACAGATGATGAAGGGTCAGGGCAGGACAGAACGCGCCAATACACTGTCGTATTCACGGATGCATTCTAACACTGTCACTGGCTGGCTATTGTTAGTTCATCTATTACAGGATCCATGGTTACTCTTAAATCAAGACTGATCTGAATTAAAAAGGGCCTCTACATTATGTCTGCCTGTGTTCTCTCACTGTCGTTGCTCGACAATGTCACAAGTAAGTCTGAAGTGCCGCATTGCAAAGAGGAGACAGAGAGGCTCCAAACTGAAAATGTTCGTAGGAATAGCCAAGTATATTACAGAAACGCTGACTAGACATTACTGAACTAAACATTCCCACTGTCCCAACAGCAGCTATGAGAGATAACAAAAAAAAAGTATCTGCTCCTCACTCTGGTCCTGTATATTTCATACTGTCCCTGACATGACGAGAACTTAAGGGAGAATATCATGAACTCTACCCTTGGGTTACCCTCTCAGCTTCTGTCGGTGTGTGCACACTTTCTGCATGTGTGTATGTGCGTGTGTCATTGCTGCCCTGAAATAGCTCATCTCCTCTCTGACCCATATAAACTCATTCAGACTAGAGTGCGGTGGCCTTATGGCTCTCTGCCTATCCCTAGACCCTGATCCATCCATCCAACACCGCACAGAATAATAAAAAGACTGTCTTTTTTCCAGCGCTATAAGGGCTGGTGTATAAATATTTCGTTTTTATACGTATATACTGGGCTTAAACTGAGCATTGTGGGAACAGTAGTGTGTTGGAGAGAGACAGAAACTGTTGATCAGTGTTAAGTGGTTATACCATGTGATAGTGGAGAGGGTGATACAGCCCTACACAAAGAGGCTATTCAATTGGAAATAACAAAAGGTGTTCTTATATTCTTATGTTGGTGACATTACATTAAGACATAAGATAGAAAAGGAGTAGCACTGCATACTGAGTGTGTGTGTGTTTGTGAGAATGTGCATTTGCATGCGTGTGTATGATAGCCAGTCCTACCGGGCTCTGCAGGATCATGGAGACCCTCTTCCTCTGCTCCATCATGTTGAAATCCTGTCTGAGGTCTGGAGCCATGTTTCTCTCACGCCGGTACTCTAGGCTGCTTTCATCCACACGGTCAAAGTAGCGCTCCTTGTGGGGGGCGGTGGTGGGAGGGAGGGCAGTCACCCCCCCAGCTCCTGAGTCACCGTTCATCACCAGGTCTGTTGGCTCCTGGAGATGCCAGGGAGAAAAGGTCAGAGGTGAGATGTTACAACATGGGTCATGTTCAGTTGCGACCCGTCATTCAGGGCAGGTGGGGATGTTATTTGGGCATTAGTAAGTGTCACATCAGTTTGCAACAATGTAAAAAAGAAAAAGTTACAAATATTTGAGTTAATAAAGCCGCATACAAAACATACATCTCTTTTTTGCTTTCTTGAGTAAGTCGGCTCCAAAATGCAGGTGTTTCAGCCTAGCTCAGTGCTTTCTGTGGTGGTGAAGGGGTAGCCAGCGGAAAATACGGAGCGTAGGGGTTGGTAATGTTCTCTTGTTGCGTCGTGATTGGCTCAGTGTTCTGTCACTCATGGGGACACTACGACAAAACGTATCAGTGATCGGCCACTGGACAAACATTACACAACAAGGTGAAAATCACAAATTCAACAATGAGTGGGTTGAAGGAATCAGTGGCTAACTGCAAGCATTGCAAAGCAATTACTAGCCTGCTATTCAGTGGAGTGGGTGTGTGGTCCAAGTCTGGGTTTAAGGGTCTCTTTTCCAAGCTTAAAATGATTAACATTCAACATTGGCCATGCTGTCAATGCAGCATGATTTCTGCCGCGCTCAAAATAACTTCCTGTTCAAGTAAGCACAGCACAACAAGGTGAGTCAAAAAATGTATTGTATTCTGCAGCAAAAATTATGTAATATGCCAGGGAGATATGTATACTGTAGCTGAGAAAGTAATACTAAGTGTATGTCATATAGTAAGCTGTTAGTCTCACTCTAATCTTTTGGTCCCTTTTCCCCTCATAATTCAGCCTACTGCTCTGAGTAAGAGCTTTCATTGTCTGCTTATATGCTCCTTTCTGACTTGGTGTACAGGGATAATACTGTAAGAATGGCCCATGTTTGTAGTTCTGTTGCAGTACATTTCAAAAGTGCTGAACAAATACTTATATTGACTACGTCCATCCTAGCTCGCTCATTAATGTCTTAATCTAAATTACAGATTGCCTCTTATCCGCTCGTCATCCCCTTATGCCATAGTTTGTACATTTTCAATTGTCAGTAGAAACCACATTTGTTTAAGCAAGTCAGCCATGTTTTTTTAAAAGGCAGTAAATGAGGCTGAATGAACTGTTTCACTGCCAGACAAGGCTCTGCTGACAGCCAGGTGTAGCAGTGAACTCTGTGGGGCCAGCTTTTTGTAGGCACTGTTTGTCACCGTTACAGTGCAATTCATGTATTGTTTAGTGTTGTGGATTTGCTGGCATCGATCTAAAACATGTATTTCTTTAGTTTGCCCCACCAAGATTTACATGCTAAAATCTCCACTGGTCATGTTAATTAAGGTACGCTGTCGAAAAACATTTTTGAAATGTACGATGAAAATGAGCATTTCTTAACAATCCTGGTTTCATCGAAGTAATCAGTTTAATATCACACAGTCACACTAGACTACTGGGTGTATGCCACTGCCTCAGAATTTAAAATGTGCACGTCACACTTGCTGTCCCAAACATTATCACTTTGCATGGCTTTATGCCATCAACTCTGCTGCTTCCTGTTTGGTCATGTGACCACACATCCCAGGGCTTTTTGATTTCCTGTCCATTTTCTCTGGCTCAGTCATTCAAAACAAAACCCAATAATAACAATAGCAAGGGACAAAATGAAAAGTTAACTATTTTACCCAACACTAGCACGCCAAACACAGGAAATCGTTGTGTTTGATGGCTTCACAGTGAGTACAGGAAGGAGGGAGTGTCTAATGTCAGTTTCAGTCCAGAGTAAAAGTGATTCTGATCTCCACTGATTCCGTTGCATAGCAGAGCTATGAGAGGTTGTTGTTCATGAATACCACAGTACAGCTTGCACCGCCACCTCCAATTTAGACAGAACATCATTGATAATCAGAGAGAGATGGGTGCAATTCCATTTTAACGAAATTACGCCAAGACTCGTCACTTAAAAATACTGCATGTACACACACACACACACACACACACACACACACACACACACACACACACACACACACACACACACACACACCAAACAAAAAACATTGATTTCAAAGTTTAACTAACCATACAACTCTATGCACAAGGACAATTTTATTTAAACAATTTCCACTGAACATTTTACAAACACATTTACAGGTAAAACTGTGCAGATAAAGTTTGGTAACAGAATACAACTGAGGGAGATGTCACCATAGTTCTGTTAACAAACTTAGCATCTGCACACAGTTTTGCCATGTGTGTATTTATTTACTGTGTAAATTGTTCAAAGTATGCATTGCATAGAGTTGTATGGTTTGTTAAGCGTTGAAAACAAATGTTTTTTGGCATACATTTTAAAGCGAGTCAGCATAATTGCATTACCTTGGAATTGCTTATGGAGAAATGGAGCGAAAACAGATGCCGGGATGAGAAAAAGGAGGGACAGTAGTCTCACTCTGCCAGACATGGCACGGATCTCCATTCAAGACTCAACCTAGAGCGGCTGGAGTCGAGGCTAGAGGGACAGAAATTATTTGCAATTGATCTTGTCTCATTTCTGTCAAGGCTGTCTGAGGGGATAATGTTCTCTCAGATAAAGTACATTAGCAGCCTGTAGACAGAGACCTCCCCCCCAGAGGACAAAGACAGGCAGCATAAGAGGATTAGAGTAAGGCTAGTGGGCCTCTATGGGCTGGTAGACACCACTGTAAACCATTTGCCCTTCTCAGTTCTCAGCAGTTAGAGCAGCTTTCAGGCAGCCAAAACTGGACACAGGGATGCTATGACAACTACTAGCCAGGCCCAAACCATCCAGCCCTCACAGCAGACATTGGCCCAATCTGTTTAGTGCCAAATACACACTAAGAAGAGTTTAGGGGCAAATAAAAGGGGAAAATCAGGATAAATTAATGGAGAAAGTAGAAAAACCATGATGATACATCCTTTATCAATTCAAATTGTATATGCAATGTTTCCACACTGTTTTAGTGTGAGTATTGAAGCAAGCATCTCACTTCTGACCTGAGGGATTCTTGTGATTGGTGTAATTTACACCCACAGAATACAGAACAACTAGCTTGGAATCCAAACTGACATGCTCTGTTTTACAGCTTGGATTCCAGGCTACCAAATAACATGAACAGATAGAAAAATAGCAATTAGGCATAAGTCTTGCTGTGCCAAACTCATTAGGACAACAAAAAAAAGTCCTCAAACCTCTGGTTTTGTATGACGAATTGCCATTTATTGTCCAACAGAACAGTGGATAATGCTGCACTGTCTCTGTCTGGTGGAGAGAATTTTATTTTTATTTTTTATTTCACCTTTATTTAACCAGGTAGGCAAGTTGAGAACAAGTTCTCATTTACAATTGCGACCTGGCCAAGATAAAGCAAAGCAGTTCGACAACATACAAAAACAGAGTTACACATGGAGTAAAACAACATACAATCAATGATGCAGTAGAAAAAAATAAGACTATATACAATGTGAGCAAATGATGTGAGATAAGGGAGGTAAAGGCAAAAAAATGCCATGGTGGCAAAGTAAATAAAGTATGGCAAGAAAAACACTGGAATGGTAGATTTGTAGTTTGAAGAAAGTTCAAAGTTAAAATATAAATAATATGGTGCAAAGGAGCAAAATAAATAAAATAAATAAATAAATACAGTAGGGGAAGAGGTAGTAGTTTGGGCTAAATTAAAGATGGGCTATGTACAGGTGCAGAGATCTGTGAGCTGCTCTGACAGCTGGTGCTTAAAGCTAGTGAGGGAGATAAGTGTTTCCAGTTTCAGAGATTTTTGTAGTTCGTTCCAGTCATTGGCAGCTGAGAACTGGAAGGAGAGACGACCAAAGGAGGAGTTGGCTTTAGGGGTGACCAGAGAGATATACCTGCTGGAGCGCGTGCTACAGGTGGGTGCTGCTATGGTGACCAGTGAGCGGAGATAAGGGGGGACTTTACCTAGCAGGGTCTTGTAGATGACCTGGAGCCAATGTGTTTGGCGACGATTATGAAGCGAAGGCCAGCCAACGAGAGCGTACAGGTCGCAGTGGTGGGTAGTATATGGGGCTTTGGTGACAAAACGGATGGCACTGTGATAGACTGCATCCAGCTTGTTGAGTAGGGTATTGGAGGCTATTTTGTAAATGACGTCGCCGAAGTCGAGGATTGGTAGGATGGTCAGCTTTATGAGGGTATGTTTGGCAGCATGAGTGAAGGATGCTTTGTTGCGAAATAGGAAGCCAATTCTAGATTTCACTTTGGATTGGAGATGATTGATGTGAGTCTGGAAGGAGAGTTTACAGTCTAACCACACACCTAGGTATTTGTAGTTGTCCACAAATTCTAAGTTAGAACCGTCCAGAGAAGTGATGCTGGACAGGCGGGCAGGTGCAGGCAGCGATCGGTTGAAGAGCATGCATTTAGTTTTACTTGTGTTTAGGAGCAGTTGGAGACCACGGAAGGAGACTTGAATGGCATTGAAGCTCGTCTGGAGGGTTGTTAACACAGTGTCCAAAGAAGGGCCAGAAGTATACAGAATGGTGTCGTCTGCGTAGAGGTGGATCAGAGATTCACCAGCAGCAAGAGCGACATCATTTATGTATACAGAGAAAAGAGTTGGCCCAAGAATTGAACCCTGTGGTACCCCCATAGAGACTGCCAGAGGTCCAGACAGTAGGCCCTCCGATTTGAAACACTGAACTCTGTCAGAGAAGTAGTTGGTGAACCAGGCGACGCAATTGTTTGAGAAACCAAGGCTACTGAGTCTGCCGATGAGGATGTGGTGATTAACAGAGTCAAAAGCTTTGGCCAGGTCAATGAATACGGCAGCACAGTATTGTTTCTTATCGATGGCGGTTACGATGTCGTTTAGGACCTTGAGCGTGGCTGAGGTGCACCCATGACCAGCTCTGAAACCAGATTGCATAGCGGAGAGGGTGTGGTGGGACTCGAAATGGTCAGTAATCTGTTTGTTGACTTGGCTTTCGAAGACCTTAGAAAGGCAGGGTAGGATGGATATAGGTCTGTAGCAATTTGGGTCAAGAGTGTCACCTCCTTTGAAGAGGGGGATGACAGCAGCTGCTTTCCAATCTATGGGAATCTCAGACGACACGAAAGAGAGGTTGAACAGGCTAGTAATAGGGGTTGCAATAATTTCGGCAGATAATTTTAGAAAGAAAGGGTCCAGATTGTCAAGCCCAGCTGATTTGTAGGGGTCCAGATTTTGCAGCTCTTTCAGAACATCAGCACAATGGATTTGGGAGAAGGAGAAATGGGGGAGGCTTGGGCGAGTAGCTGTGGGGGGTGCAGTGCTGTTGAATGCAGTCGGGGTAGTTAGGTGGAAAGCATGGCCAGCCGTAGAAAAATGCTTATTGAAATTCTCAATTATAGTGGGCTTATCGGTGGTGACAAAGTTTCCTATCCTCAGTGCAGTGGGCAGTTGGGAGGAGGTGTTCTTATTCTCCATGGACTTTACAATGTCCCAGAACTTTTTAGAGTTGGAGTTGCACGAAGCAAATTTCTGTTTGAAAAAGCTAGCCTTGGCGTTTCTAACTGCCTGTGTGTATTGGTTTCTAACTTCCCTAAAAAGTTGCATATCGCGGGGGCAGTTCGATGCTAATGCAGAACGCCACAGGATATTTTTGTGTTGGTTAAGGGCAGTCAGGTCTGGGGAGAACCAAGGGCTATATCTGTTCCTGGTTCTAAATTTCTTGAAAGGGGCATGCTTATTTAAGATGGAGAGGAAGGCATTTAAAAAAAATAACCAGGCATCCTCTCTACTGACGGGATGAGGTCAATATCCTTCCAGGATACCAGGGCCAGGTCGATTAGAAAGGCTTGCTCGTTGAAATGTTTCAGGGAGCGTTTGACAGTGATGAGTGGAGGTCGTTTGACCGCTGACCCATTACGGGTGCAGGCAATGATCGCTGAGATCTTGGTTGAAAACAGCAGAGGTGTATTTAGAGGGCACGTTGGTTAGGATGATATCTATGAGGGTGCCAGTGTTTGCGGCTTTGGGGTTGTACCTGGTGGGTTCATTAATAATTTGTGTGAGATTGAGGGCATCAAGCTTGGATTGTAGGATGGCTGGGGTGTTAAGCATGTCCCAGTTTAGGTCACCTAGTAGCACGAGCTCTGAAGATAGATGTAGATGAAGAAGTAGAATGTAGATGGGTATGCCTCCCAAATGGCAACCTATTCCCTATATACAGTACCAGTGAAAAATGCTGATACACCTACTCATTCAAGGGTTTTACTGAATTCTTTACTATTTTCTACATTGTAAAATAATAGTGAAGACATCAAAACTATGAAATAACACATTGAATCATGTAGTAACCAAAAAAGTGTTAAATGAAATTATATATTTGAGATTCTGCAATTTATTTATTTTACCTTTATTTATTCTGCAAATGGCCACCATTTGCCTTGATGACAGCTTTGCACACGCTTGACATTCTCCCAACCAGCTTCATGAGGTAGTCACCTGGAATGCATTTTTTATTTATTTTACCTTTATTTAACTAGGTAAGTCAGTTAAGAACAAATTCTCATTTTCAATGACAGCCTAGGAACACTGGGTTAACTGCCTTGTTCAGGGGCAGAACGACAGATTTTTACCTTGTCAGCTCGGGGATTCGATCTTGCAACCTTTTTGGTTACAAGTCCAACGCTCTAACCACTAGGCTACCTGCCGCCCCGGCCCCGCACACTCAATTAACAGGTGCGCCTTGTTAAAAGTTAATTTGTTTCATTTCTTTCCTTAATGCGTTTCAGTTAAATCAGTTGTGTTGTGAAACGGTATGGGTGGTATACAGAAGATAGCTCTATTTGGTAAAAGACCAAGTCCAAATTATGGCAAGAACAGCTCAAATAAGCAAAGAGAAACGACAGTCCATCATTAATTTAAGACGAAGGTCAGTCAATGCGGAACATTACAAGAACTTTGAAAGTTTCTTCAAGTGCAGACACAAAAACCATCAAGCTCTATGATGACACTGGCTCTCATTAAGACTGACACAGGAAAGGAAGACCCAAAGTTACCTCTGCTGAAGAGGATAAGTTCATTAGTTAATTGCACCTCAGATAGCAGGCCAAATACATGCTTCACAGAGTTCAAGTAACAGACATCTCAACATCAACTGTTGAGATGTCTATTCATGGTTGAATTGCTGCAAAGAAACCACTACTAAAGGACACCAATAATAATAATAAGAGACTTATTTGGGCCAAGAAACACAAGCAATGGACATTAGACTGTGGAAATCTGTCTTTTGTTCTGACGAGTCCAAATGTAAGATGTTTGGTTCCAACTGCCGTGTCTTTGTGAGACGCAGAGTAGGTGTACGGATTATCTCTGCATGTGTGATTCCCACCGTGAAACATGGAGGTGGTGTGATGGTGTTTTGCTGGTGACACTGTCTGTGATTTATTTAGAATTCAAGGCACACGTAACCAGCATGGCTACCAAAGCATTCTGCAGCGATACTTAGTCCCACTATCATTTGTTTTTCAACAGGACAATGACCCAAAACACACCTCCAGGCTGTGTAAGGGCTATTTGACCAAGAAGGAGAGTGATGGAGTGCTGCATCAGATGACCTGGCCTCCACAATCACCCGACCTCAACCCAACTGAGATGGTTTGGGTTGAGTTGGACCGCAGAAAGAAGGAAAAGCAGCCAACAAGTGCTTAGCCTATAAGGGAACTCCTTCAAGACTTTTAGAAAAGCAATCTTCATGAAGCTGGTTGAGAGAATACTAAGAGTGTGCCAAGCTGTCATCAAGCCAAAGGGTGGCTATTTGCAGAATCTAAAATATAATTTGATTTGTTAAACACTTTTTTGGTTACTACATGATCACATGTGTGTTATTTCATAGTTTTGATGTCTTCACTATTATTCTACAATGTAGAACATAGTCAAAATAAAGAAAAACCCTTGAATGAGTAGGTGTTCCCAAACTTTTGACTGGTACTGTAGTGCAGTACTTTTGACCAGAGCATAGGACTCTTGTCAAAACTAGTGCACTATATAGGGAACAGGGTGCCATTTGGTATGCAGCCCATGGGTCTTCTGTGTCCAGGAATGAAATCCTTCCTTAAATGGTCCCAGTCTCTTAGGTCTCTGGTTCATACTCAACAATCAATAGTGCAGAGTGTGACTATCTTTTGTTAATGTTGTGGTGCCAGTGTGAGAAGGGAGCATTGCAGACTAAATCGGTCTTCTCTTACAATACAACCCTGATACCATTTAGAAAAAGATAAAATGACCCGGAAAAAGAAATCTATAAAACAAACTGTGGTTGAGGGCAATTTCCACAGTTACGGAATTACGCTTTGACTCAGTTTTTTCACCTTAAAATATATGCCAAACAAAAACCACTGATTTCAAAGTTACACAAACCATATTACTCTATGCACAAGGACTACTTAACAATTTCCACCGAAAAATGTAAATGAAAAGAACTGTGCAAATGCAAGCTTTGGTGATGGAATGACAGTAAAAATCTCCTGCAGGCTTTTATGCCAACACGTTTTCCAAAAGCTCTTAAATATCTGCTCCGAATTAAGATTCAAAGATGTCTGCAGAGATTTGTTATTGAACTATAGTAATTGAAATGGATTTACACCCGGTAACGGAATAACGGTAAGGGAATTACATCATTGGTCCCTGACCTGTACTACACAGAAATGCAGAATTATGGATATGAAAGTCATTCTCCTCATGTTTCACAAGTCTGGACACATCGCAGCACAGTACAATACAGCACAGCAGAGTTCAGTACTGTATAGTTTAGTAGAATATAATTGTATAAATAATGCTGCCGTTCTTGCTTTTCACGAGATGGAGCGTGACGTGTG
Source organism: Salmo trutta (assembly GCF_901001165.1). Classification (NCBI taxonomy): domain Eukaryota; kingdom Metazoa; phylum Chordata; class Actinopteri; order Salmoniformes; family Salmonidae; genus Salmo; species Salmo trutta. Next base: position 3,443,890 of record NC_042979.1, on the reverse strand, counting down.
TAGCTTGTTGTTGTAAGTTATCAAAGCGGCAATAGGCTGAAGAGCCCCGCTCCATGTGTTGCAAAAGTTAGGAGGCGATAATTCCATCTTCCATTGATTAGTTAACTTTTAATTCAGTAAATTTAAAGGATAGGCTACAACAACCAAGAGCCAACAGGAAGGCAAGCTGCTACTTAATATTCTGAATGGTTATTTGTAATTGTAGGATGATGCAGTCCAAGACAGATACTACGTAATCATACTAAACTATAAATAACCTAGCTATGGCAGCTATTAGTCTACTATAACGAGAGTAAGCTTGGTTGGTTGCCGTCTCTCCCTCCCTATGTCACTCGCTCACAGTACTCACTCCCCCGCCTGCTAGAGCAGCACCTCTCTCCTTCCCTCCACCTGTACACAAAAGCCCATTGGGTGTTTATTACCATAATGCTAACAAAATTAGAACACGTAACTGCGAATTTCCATGGAGGCTGCTAGCTAAATATGCTAATGAGCGCAAACAAAAATAAACAAATTAGCTAAGACAGGCAATCCATCTCATAAAGTTATACATGTATAGGTAAGGGCTACTGAATCTCATTTTTGGTGAGTTTGGACATTTACCAGGGAATGTGAACGAGAGACATTGTGCAAATGAACAACATTTTGACACGCTTGCCTGAAGGAAGAACAGTACTGGCACTGGAGCTGCATGTGTACACGCTGTGCCTGTGTGGAGTCTGGAGATGCTAGTCCACGCGCAGAAGAAAACTGAAGGGGAAAAAAATGCTAGGAAATCAAGATAATGGCAGCTGTATAAATACCTCATAATAAGACTCTCGTTAATCTAACCCCATTGTCCGATTTCAAAAAGGCTTTACAGCGAAAGCAAAACATTAGATTATGTTAGGAGAGTATATAGACACAAATAATCACACAGCCATTTTCCAAGCAAGCATTATGTTATATAATACATGCATGTTTTGTTCAATCAAGTTCATATTTATATCAAAAAACAGCTTTTTACATTAGCATGTGATGTTCAGAACTAGCATACCCACCGAAAACTTCCGGTGAATTTACTAAATTACTCATGATAAACGTTGACAAAATGCATAACAATTATTTTAAGAATTATAGATACAGAACTCCTTTATGCAATCGCTATGTCCGATTTTAAAATAGCTTTTCGGCGAAAGCACATTTTGCAATATTCTGAGTACATAGCTCGGCCATCACGGCTAGCTATGTTGACATCCGCCAACTTCGGGGTCACCTAAACTCAGAATTACTATTAGAAAAATTGGATTACCTTTGCTGTTCTTCGTCAGAATGCATTCCCAGGACTTCTACTTCAACAACAAATGTTGTTGTGGTTCCAAATAATCCATAGTTATATCCAAATACCTCCGTTTTGTTTGTGCATTCAGGTCACTATCCGAAGGGTAACGCGCGAGCGCATTTCGTGACAAAAAAATTCAAAATATTCCATTACCGTACTTAGAAGCATGTCAAACGCTGTTTAAAATCAATTCTTATGCAATTTTTCTCGTAAAATAGCGATAATATTCCAACCGGGCAACGTTGTATTCATTCAAACACTGAAAGAAAAACATGGCGAGTTCTCGTGACCGCGCATCTCCAGTCTCACTGTCCCCAGGCTGACCACTTACAAACTCTGCTGCTGTACTTCGCCCAGAGACAGCAGACACCCCATTCCACTTTCTGGCGGCTTTAGAGAGCCAATGGAAGCCTTAGAAAGTGTCACGTTACAGCACAGATGCTGTAATGTCGATAGAGATGCAACAGAAGGACAACAAATTGTCAGACAGGGCACTTCCTGTATGGAATCTTCTCAGGTTTTGGCCTGCCATATGAGTTCTGTTATACTCACAGACACAATTCAAACAGTTTTAGAAACTTTAGAGTGTTTTCTATCCAAATCTACTAATTATATGCATATTCTATACATTAAATCGGGTACGTTTTTTATCTGGCCGTGAAAATACTGCCCCCTATCCCAAATAAGTTTTAATGCAACAAAAAACTACAGTATCTAAATTGTTGCAAATTTGACGAAATTACTCACCAAAAATGTACCAAGTATAATATGTTATACGTACAAATATTATTTACGTAAAAATTGTTATTTTTTTTACAAATCAAAACGTGACCAGAGGACAATATTCTGAAAGTATTTCAAATCCCACACAAAGTTGGCCATTTGATTGACAACTTTTCTTAATTCTGTAACAATGTCAACAACTATTCTGAGACCCTTTCAAAATGTATATAACCTCTCTCAATAAGATTTAGTACAGACCAGGCCTGACAAATTTAGAAATAGTAGATTACTTTGACAACAATTCAGTGAAGGCAACAAGTATTAGATAGAGACAGATAGAGAGAAGACACAGAAGACTATTTTAAAAAGTACACAATTTCCCTACAAGATGTGTCACACTGTTACTGAAGTGTTTGCATTTAGCCTACAACGTGCCATGAAACTTCTTGAAACAAGGACCCATCCTACAAAGTGGCACATAATGTACAAATAGTACTTAGATTGAGTAATAGATCAAGAAAAATCCAGAGAAAAAAAATCTGAATGCACCCACACAAATTAGGCAATTTTATTGACAAAGATTCTTATTTCTGTAACAATGTAAAAATGCAAACAACTATTCAGAGACCATTTCAAAATGTAGACAACCTCTCTCAAAAATATTTCGTACAGACTAGGCTTTACACAATATAGAAATAGTAGCCTACTCGGACAACAATTCTGTGAATTGGATGTGGTGGCGGACAGGTTGGTGTTTTAAAACAGCAGATTAAATGTAACATTTTTTAAAAGTCAACAGACTCCTACAACTTTTAAAAACAACTCCAAAATCCCTCCTGCTGTCACTTTAGGCCCAGGCTGTGGTTGGACTTGGGGCAGACACACTCTATGGAAACATAGCACACCTGAGAGGGAGCCTCTCCCTCTTCCTCCTACCCTACATCTCTATCCCTGCTATCATCTCTAACTCCTCTTCCTCCTTGCCCTCTGCTGTTGAGCCCTGAGTTTCCACATCACTTCCCTCGCTTTCACACATCATCTCTCTCCCGTCTTTCTTCCTTCATATCTTTTTCTCAACCATACACATACTCGCTTCCTAATAATCTCCTATTAGGGGTTTCCATAATAAATTGTGTGATACAGTTACACGCCTCCCATTCCACTCACACACACACTAAACAGTATCATGATGCTATACAGCACTTTCAATCCAAATTATTTTACGAAGCCCTCAGTGGCCAGATTGTTTCTCAATTCATGTTGTGCATATGCATGTCAGACAGGATAGAGTACACAAAATGATGTTCATGAATATGTTCATAGATGGGTCAGATTATAACCATAAAAGGCTATATAGGGTACAAACACTTCAAGACCCATGTACAGATTACTTTTCATAGATGGTAAGAAGTCAAAGTATGTGGCACAACGATTTACAGATTCAACACATCAACTACTGTTTATTTAGGATGTTGAAAGGAAAAGATTGTCATCTTTGTAATGTGCAATTTAGCCAAACAGGTTTAGAATAATCCTTAATCTATTTTGATGGTCATAGCTGGTTGTCTTTGTAGAGAGGAAGTGAGACTATCAAGTAAGTGACAGCGTCGTGAGCAAAGCACAATGTTGCCTCCAACTCGTTTTCTTGCCTGACAGACCAACTACAAAGTTAGCTGATTAGTTACGAAGCTGGGACAGTTTCCAAATGAATTGCGTCGGTAAAAACAGGACAAAACAATCCACTACTACGCTGGCTATGTAAACAAATGTCACTGCAACTCAATATCATATGCGCTCCACTGCGCGGGCATCTACCCTAACACGACAGCTAAGCTGTCAAATAATAGGAAAATTAGGCAATGTACTAGTATAGCCTATGTATATCTGTAGCTACATAGAAAACATGACCTAAACATTTTCCCTTTTTAATTTATGGGATTCATATCATCTACCAAAAATATAGTACCTAACATCCGATTTGGACCAGTATTGGTAGTTTCTAAACACCATCCGGTGGCCATTTCCAAATACCCCAGTATATGGTATATACGGTATACCGTCCAAGCCTAGATTCCACGTCTTACTCATTGTTAGGAAGACTTACGGTGTTATCGGATGTTAATAAGTACTATATTTATAAATGTTTTTTTTTTTAAAAAGGCACAATTTGGGTGCAATCAAGTAGAGATCAAATAAAATGATAACTACAGAAACGATTTCATCACAATTTCAGATGGTGGGTGTCGAAATCCTCTTGCTTTTTGGGAGATGGAATGATCCTAAGGATGTCAAGAGACTGCATGCTGCTCAGTGCTTGCCATGTCATTTGATACAGTACAGTATCATCATGAAGCTGAACAAACACAAAAAACACTCCCCATTCATGTTGTTGCTGACTACCGTCACCACAGATCTACTGTGCCCATTCTGCCACACCGAAGCGTCCAACCATCCCCAAGCTCAGTGGAAACATCATGGCCTTTTCCATCCATCCGTACATTTCTACAAGGAATATCAGTTCAACGTTTTACATACATATCTTATACTTAAAAATCACGCTTTCAGGATATAGTACTGTGCAGCTACTGATAAAAGCTGCAATCATAGCATCAGGCCCAGAGTTGTACATTTCACACCTGGCTGATTCATCTGCATTATGTACTAACCCCACATCACACAGGTTCCCCCCTTCCCACTATTACTCAACAACTGGTGCACATCAGAAATGTGCAGGGGTGTAGCATTGACTGTGGTCACTATGGAAACAAAGCACATTACCATGGAAACTGGGAATAGCCTTTTAAACTTATGTAATAGTATAGCAATCTATCATTACAGTACACACCAACTCTACTCCAAATGAAATGTGTTATGAACACGTTCCAGACTTGTTACAGAGAACTGGGAATAGAAATCTCATTCATGACAGATTGCACTAGGTAGAGTAGGGATACAGGTTGCAACACCATGTGTCATCTTTGAACCCAAAATGAGCCTATAAATGTTCTTCTGGATAAAGATTTGGTTCAAAATGCACTCTAAATCTCTCACTGATGCAATGCCTAAATAATTTACAATGTATAACCTTCCAATGTAATCAAAGGAATGAATCAATCTGGGCCACATTCCAACACAATGCCTTGGGGGAAACTAACCTAAAGAGTAGTATCGATTACAGTAAGACGGCTCTGGAGAAATTCTGCAACAGTCCAGATGCTGTCCATAACTTTTCCGTCCTCTCCCAGCCTGCATCCTGACATGAGGCAATGATGAAAGCATTAGGAGAGCGGAGGTGGCGACTAATTGTTAGTACTACAATCATTTCAGTCAAAAAGCTGTTAGCTAGCGAGCAAGAGAGAAGATAGATGTTAAGTTTCAGCTCTGCAGATGTACCAGAGTTACTGTTGGGAGGGTAGGGGAAGGGCCCATTGAGATGAACATGTGTGTTCTTGACTTTGATCTCCAATAACCTTTGCAGAGTCCCCAACAACCGGATGTTGCAGCTCAGGGGAAATGGGAAGAGAGCCTGATGCTTCTTCCGCTTTTGGACGCTAACGAGGCGACACTCCATCTTAACTCCTCCTACACATTTACTGGATAGGTTTTACAGTGCAGAAAATGAAAAACTGTCGGGAGTTTCTCTCGTCAAGACCAGTATGTAGGTGGATTTACCTTCAGGCGTTTATTTTACACCTGCTACATCTCCAATAACAATAGAGAATGTAATGAAAAATAACATTTCAGTTAGCTTATTTCAACATCATAGATAGAACATTTGAGACAGCATTCGGCTGTGTAATGTTATGTACCCCAACTCTACACCCCTTTAGTCATTAGGTTGGAGAGAAAACCCATTTAATTGGCTTGTCTGACTGTGCAAACATTAAAAGTTGAAAAAAAATTGTCACATGCACAAGTACAGTGAAATACCTTTCTTGCAAGCTCTTTCATAAAAATGAAGTAATCAATATCTGTAGTACTATAAAATAAAGCAGAACAAAAACACACAAGAAATAGAAATAAGATAATTTTACCACAGCGCTTTCAATCAGAGCAGGAAGTTCTGTTGAAAATACCTTTTCATCAAACCTAGTTCATAGAAAGAAAAAAAAAAACACCAGGATAAAAAAAAACACTTGAGTTAGCTCCAAAAATATGCCAGTCAAGTCATTTTGTGAAAGGATTTTGCTATGAGAGGAAACTAAAGTTTTGGTCTCAAACTCACCCTCTCTCACTTCCTGTGTGTGTGTGCCTCCATGTCTGGATGGGTCAGTGATACATGGCGAAGTCCACTATGCTTACAGACAGTGAGTGCAGTCTCTAACTCCAGAGTGAATGCCTGTCATAGATGGAATCCATAATAATCCTTCTTTGGGATGTAGGAATCCACTGCCTGACAACTGTTGCCTGTGCCTCATAACTAGTGTTCCGAACTCATAACAGAAGAACGCATTGTAGCCATGGCCCTTTTCACTCATGTAAATGAGATGCTATGAGCATTGAACAATGTGTTCTGTGTGTCTGTTGCAGTGTTTACATGGCAAAGCCCTGATAACCATCCTCAAGCATCCAATTTGTAGCCCAATATGATATCACGTCTGTACTCATGAATGTTGAAGATGGAAATACTTCTATGTGTTTCTGGCTATTAAAATACTATTCTGATTTCACTAAAATGCTCTCTTACAGCTGGGGGACGAGTGGTTATCGACTGCGTAATGTCATTATTGAATCCGACTTCAAGTGACGCTTTATAATCCAAAGTAATGTATAATTACATAAATATTTTTGTGCCCTGATAAGCCACTTGAAATACATTTTTAGAAATAGGAGTTAGATGCCATTTCATATTATTGAATTAGAAGTCTACATTCCAGCATTGATTTGTTTTGAACAGAGATAACAATACTGAGATTGACATTTATGGCAGACTGATAGAGGTCCATGTACAGTGGAATCATATTCAATAAATCATATAACATGATTTTCATCCTCATACAGTGGATTAGGAAAGTATTCAGACCCCTTCACGTTTTCCACATTTTGTTACAGCCTTATTCTAAAACTGATTAAATAAACATTTTGCTCTCATCACCCTACACACACAATACCCCATAATGACAAAGAGAAAAGAGGTAGGTTTTTTGTGCACATCAACTGAAATACCTTATTTACACAAGTATTCGCACCCTTTGCTATGAGACTCGAAATTGAGCTCAAGTGCATCCTGTTTCCATTCATCATCCTTGAGATGTTTCTGCAACTTGATTGGAGACTACCGGTGGTAAATTTAATTGATTGGACATGATTTGGAAAGGCAAACACCGGTCTATATAAAGGTCCCACAGTTTACAGTGGATGCCATAACAAAATCCAAGCCATGAGGTCGAAGGAATTGTCCGTAGAGCTAAGAGACGGGATTTTGCCGAGGCACAGATCTTGGGAAGGTACCAAAAAATGTATGCAGCATTGAAGGTCCCCAAGAACACAGTGGCCTCCATTATTCTTAAATGGAAGAAGTTTGGAACCACCAAGACTCTTCCTACAGCTGGCCCACCGGGCTAAAATGAGCAATCGAGGGAGAAGGGCTTTCGTCAGGGTGACCAAGAACCCGATGGTCACAGACAGAGCTCCAGTTCCTCTGTGGAGATGAGAACCATCTCTGCAGCACTCCATCAATCAAGCCTTTATGGTAGAGTGGCCAGAAAGAAGACACTTATCAGTAAAAGGCACGACAGCTTATAGTTTGCCAAAAGGCGCCTAAAGGACTCTCAGACCATGAGAAACAACATTCTCTGGTCTGATGAAACCAAGATTGAACATTTTGGCCTGTTTGCCATTTGTCACGTCTGGAGGGAACCAAGCACCGCTCATCACCTGGCCAATACCATCCCTACGGTGAAGCATGGTGGTGGCAGCAACATGCTGTGGGGATGGTTTTCAGTGGCAGGGACTGTGAGACTAGTCAGGATCGAGGGAAAGATGAACAGAGCAAAGTACAGAGAGATCCTTGATGAAAACCTGCTCCAGAGCGCTCAGGACCTCAGACTGGGGCAAAGGCTCACCTTCCAACAGGACAAAGGCCCTAAGCCAGAGCCCGGACTTGAACATCTCTGGAGAGACCTGAAAATAGCTGTGCAGCAACGCTCCCCATCCAACCTGACAGAGCTTGAGAGGGTCTGCAGAGAAGAATGGGAGAAACTCCGCAAATACAGGTGTGCCAAGCTTGTAGCGTCATAACGAAGAAGACTTGAGGCTGTAATCACTGCCAAAGGTGCTTCAACAAAGTACTGAGTAAAGGGTCACTTTTGTAAATGTGATATTTCACTTTATTTTTAATACATTTGCAAAAATTTCTAAAAACCTGTTTTTGCTTTGTCATTATGAGGTACTGTGTGTAGATTGACGAGGGAAAACATGTATTTAATAAATTTTAGAACAAGGCTGTAACGTAACAAAATATGGAAAAATTTAAAGGATCTGAATACTTTCCAAATGCACTGTAAAGCAGGTGGATATAATTTGACCTTGACCTGAAAGAGGAAGCAGCAGTTATCCTAATGAATTACCCAGTGTATTCACTGGATAATACTTTGAGCCACCAAATGAATGGAAAATAGTCATTTTCAATAGGAGGCGATGAGTCAGATTGTTGGTGACGGTACTAGGCGATTTCTTGCTACAAAGTAGTTTCTATTGAAAACTTACTGTTTGAATGCTTCACTATAACAACTCTTCACCACAAAGAGGATCACAATCCTCCGCCTTGTAGAGGGAAGAGTAGAAATCCACAGCATGTTGGCGCATAGATTTGGAGTTAAATAAACTTGTTTTTTTTGGCAGGGACATATGCAGGATGCTACCCTCCACCGCACGGCCTTTGCTCCAAATCAAAACTCCAAACCTGCAAACTAATTTTGGCCAAAATGAACTGGAAGGATTACTGCTACCAAGGTTCTATTTTTCCAAGCTATACAGAGAGTGCTCTAGCAAACAAATAGCAGGCCTGAGGACACCATCCAACCTGGAACTGAGTGAGTAGTGTAGCGTTTGGTCTGATACCATTTTGAAAGCCAAGAAAAAAATGCTAATAAAAAATAAAGTACATTACAATGATATATTTTACTTTATGGGGACTGAATGCTGAGTTAAGGCTGCCAGGCTTGCTAGGACAAACCAGATACAACTTCAATTAGCACGGAGGTGTGACGTGGGAAGTGTCGAGGCCTTTGGGCCCAACAAGTGGCAGGAGTCTTTGAAGCCCCCGCCCACTGTTCAAAAACCATCCACTGGCATTTTCAACAAGACATCTGCCTCCAGAAATAAAAGCTTATCCTAAGTGGGTGTTACACTGCTGCTTGGATTCCACCTGGCGATCTGTTCACCGTCTACCCTGGCCTGTCTCCCCCTGGCCACACTCCCCCCTCTCTCCTGAGCTTTCGCTCGCCTCCAGCACACACACACTGTTGGGGCGAGTGACTCTGAACTTACAATGTCTAGCCCCAAGTCGTTATATATTAAAAAATGTTCTTGTGCATTTTGCTATTTGCCTCATGACTTCTGCATGCTTTGTTGACTACAAACTTTCTTTACCCAACCGTGGGACAGACTGTTTGTTCCCACAATTTTTTTTAGCCTCCCATCCTATTCTAACCACCAACAAGCTTTCTCTACCCTTAACCTTGTTCTGAACAAAACAACAAAGGTCATGTGGTTTGGTAAGAAGAATGCCCCTCTTCCCAGAGGTGTTATTACTACCTCTGAGTGTTTAGAGCTTGAAGTAGTCACCTCATACAAGTACTTGGGAGTATGGCTAGACGGTACACTGTCCTTCTCTCAGCACATATCAAAGCTGCAGGCTAAAGTGAAATCTAGACCTGGTTTCCTCTATTGTAATGGCTCCTCTTTCACCCCAGCTGCCAAACTAACCCCGATTCAGATGACCATCTACCCATGCTAGATTACGGAGACATAAATCGGGGGCGGCAGCCTAGTGGTTAGAGCGTTGGACTAGTAACCGAAAGGTTGCAAGATTGAATCCCCAAGCTGACAAGGTAAAAATCTGTTGTTCTGCCCCTGAACAAGGCAGTTAACCCACTGTTCCTAGGCTGTCATTGACAATAAGAATTTGTTCTTAACTGACTTGCCTAGTTAAATAAAAGGTTAAATTAAAAATATAGGACACAATCTTGTTCATTCCAACTTTGCCTGACTCAGGTTGGCCCAGTAGTGTGAAAAGCGTACTAGTGTCTTCAAATTTGGACCTGCTGCTGACTGCTCAGCACATTGCCTGGGTTAAACAGATGGTGCTGTGTTATTATTATGCAAGAGCAAAAGCAGGAGGGACAGTGAATGTGTGTAGCTAGCGGATGACTAAATTAGCATCAAGACATTCTGCATTAATATGGCCCCAAATTTTTCCTAAAGTTTAATTCCTGAAATCTAAATCCACTCAAAAAGTAATTTGAAGGGTGGAAAGATGTTTGGCATATATTTGACATTTGCACAGAAAATGATTATTGAGAAATAATTAATTACAGTGGTGGTAGCCCATTTGTGAAATAGAGGCCTTACCCAGTCCTCCTTAAATCTAGTCTAAAGTCAAGCCTGTTAGAATGGACATGTTATCTGCCTCAAAGGAGAAAGGAGGGTATTTAAGAAAATATCTTATTTCACAGTACCCACGTGTACTCCCACACTCATAATCTCGTTTTAGTAACATCTACGCTGAAGCCAACCCCGTTTACATGGAAATGTTATCCGCTCCATGCTGCAGAGTGTAGAGCGTTGTGTTGAGGGGGCAGTGACAGTGCTTGGGGAGGGTTCTCTCAAGGCTTTATGTGGCAGTCAGATGTCACATGTAAGAGAGAGTGGTGGGAGATCGGTGTCTGAAGGGAGATCGGTTTGGAAACTGGCACACTGTGAAATTCCATTTTAACCAAATGGACAATAAAGTATTGTAATGATCTCGACATATCATGAATAAAAGATTGTCCAGGACAGTGGATCACATTCTCGTATCAAACTGTTTATTATACAATTTGAATAGTATAACTACACCAAATAAATTGTTATATACCAAATCACTAACCCTGATGGCTATCTCACTGATCCAGGACGTAAGAGAGAGAGAATCATTAAGCATGCCAATATAACAAAACCTGCAGTGCCCAGCCCCCCCCACTGGTCCACCAACCACAATGAGGCCTGGCACCGAAACATTCCAGGCATTCCTTTGATTGGCAGACATCAGGGGGACTGGCCTGCTGGACCCCACGAAAGCCTGAGTAACCGGTAAACGTGCCATGATAACCACACAACAACAGGACGTCAGAACACAGGCACACAACTGTCCAAGCGGGTCGCTACATACAGTATCTATTCCATAGAAATGTAATGAATTGCATAATTGGTGGACTGGCAGCCATTTTGAGTGTATCCACACCTAGGTTGAAGATGACAATGTAATAATTACATGCGGAAGCGTTCGAAAAGAGATGTATAAAAAAATATATATAATAATTTAAAAAACTTAAAAAATCATGTTACCAGTGCTGTTGCTTGATTCTATAGGATCAGCATTGACAACAAAACCAGCAGGCCAGGGAATCCAATAATAAAGTGCATGTAGATTATTTTTTAAATGTTATTTTTTTTAACTAAATGAATATAATGACAGTAAAGCAGTTATGCTATGTAGTCGCTGAAATTCACTACAAGTGTGTTCCTTTTTGTGAGGGTGCAGTAACCTTTTAATTAAATTGCGCACCTAGCAAGAGACTGTTTGGCTAGTGGTGTTTCTGTCCTACATTTGATGGCAGAGTTTGCAAAACAAATTTCCCCCTGATTGATTCAAATCATCATGGTATCATTCTGCCAGGGTAGGCCTACTTTGCAGTCAACATTTAGATGTGAAGGTTTTTGGGGGAAGCCTTTAGAAATCGATGTGCTAAAAAGCGCATGATGACTGAATTGCGCATCGCAAAGATTCAACCAAGACTTCGGACCAAATCTTTTTCAATACATGGTTTACATATCCATTGTTACCTTAGCATATACTGGTAGATAAAAGTTTAAACTTATTTTCTACCTACCCTTCCTTAGTGGCTTCCGATGTTTTTCTGTGAGTTGCAACAACCAGTTGAGAGCTGCACTGTCTTGCTGCCTTCTGAAACTGTGTGGCGCGCATCTGAACATAGTATTTCACGGGCTTTGCATTTGTGTAGGTTACTTTTCGCATGATTTCTCTATTGTACTACAACTACATAATTGATAGGGTGTATACCTCCACCACACCACTTTGATACGCATCAGTGGGGATTAAGAAGTGAGTATACGCAATACCCACTGAACAAAAAGTGGGTATACGGGTTATATCTGCATATAGCATCCACTACACCACTGAGCTGGATCAACCTGTTTTTCTTGAAACATTGTAAAATATTAACCTAGGTTTTCAAATCTTTCATGACATCAGAAAACATTGTTTCTTGAGTCCAACACAAGACCCCCCCCCCCTTGCTACAGTGCACTGACAAATCTTGCATTCTACACACTGCCAAACGTTTGCACTTGGAGAAAGGAAGGAAAAAGAGTGAGAGAGACGGGAAACAAACTTCATATGAGGAATACATTTTAATCATCATCCGCACTGGGGTCAAGGGTGTGGGTTGGTGTACTAAAACAAACTAGAGGTCGACCGATTAATCGGCATGGCCGATTAATTAGGGTCTTCCCTGTGGCTCAGTTGGTAGAGCATGGTGTTTGCAACGCCAGCATGGTGTGTGCAACGCCAGGGTTGTGGGTTCGATTCCCACGTGGGGCCAGTACAAAAAAAATGCATGAAATGTATGCATTCACTACTGTAAGTCGCTCTGGATAAGAGCGTCTGCTAAATGACAAAAAATGTAAAAAGTAAATTGAGTTTTCATAAAATCGGTAATCTGCATTTTTGGACACCGATTATATTGCATTCCACGAGGAAACTGCGTGGCAGGCTGACCACCTGTTACACGAGTGCAGCAAGGAGCCAAGGTAAGTTGCTAGCTAGCATTACACTGATCTTATAAAAAAAACAATCAATCAATCACTAGTTAACCTAGTAATATCATCAGCCATGTGTAGTTAACTAGCTTGTCCTGCGTTGCATATAATCAATGTTAATTTATCATCGAATCACAGCCTACTTCACCAAACGGGAGATGATTTAACAAAAGCGCATTCGCGAAAAAAGCACAATCGTTGCACGAATGTACCTAACCATAAACGTCAATGCCTTTCTTAAAATCAATATACATTTTTTAAACCTGTATATTTAGTTAAAAGAAATTCATGTTAGCAGGCAATATTAAGTAGGGAAATTGTGTCACTTCTCTTGCGTTCATTGCACGCAGAGTCAGGGTATATGCAACAGTTTGGGCCGCCTGGCTCGTTGCGAACTAATTTGCCAGAATTTTACATAATTATGACATAACATTGCAGGTTGTGCAATGTAACAGCAATATTTAGACTTATGGATGCCACCCGTTCGATAAAATACGGAACGGTTCCGTATTTCACTGAAAGAATAAACGTTTTCGAAATGATAGTTTCCGGATTTGACCATATTAATGACCAAAGGCTCATATTTCTGTGTTTATTATATTATAATTAAGTCTATGATTTGATAGAGCAGTCTGACTGAGCGGTGGTAGGCAGCAGCAGGCTCATAAGTATTCATTCAAACTTTACTGCGTTTGCCAGCAGCTCTTAGCAATGCTTGACTCACAGCGCTATTTATGACAAGGCTATCAACTCCTGAGATTAGCCTGGCAATACTAAAGGGCCAATTAGAACATCCAATAGTCAAAGGTATATGAAATACAAATGGTATAGAGAGAAATAGTCCTATAATTCCTATAATAACTACAACCTAAAACTTCTTAACTGGGAATATTGAACCACCAGCTTTCATATGTTCTAATGTTCTGAGCAAGGAACTTAAACGTTAGCTTTTTTACATGGCACATATTGCACTTTTACTTTCTTCTCCAACACTGTGTTTTTGCATTATTTAAACCAAATTGAGCATGTTTCATTATTTGAGACTAAATAGATTTTATGTATTAAGTTAACATAAGTGTTCATTGTTCATTCAGTTTTGTTGTAATTGTCATTATTACAAATAATTTATATATATATATTTATTAATTCTTATCGTATGATTAATCGGTATCTGCTTTTTTTGGTCCTCCATTAATCAGTGTCGACGTTGAAAAATCATAATCGGTCGACCTCTAAAACAAACCGATCTTAAAAACAAGTCTGTGTGTGTGTGTGTGTAGCAGTTCCAATCGAACGGGTGTTCCTCCCATTCCAACAAAATCCTGGGAGATACCCCTCCAGTTCTCTCTACAGACTGCTAGCCTAGTTTGTCTCTACTAATCCTCATAAAGGAGGGCAATTACAGCCCACTAACTGACTGGAAAAATATATCAACAGCTAGCAGACTAAAGAAGCAATAGTTTAGTGGAATATGCTCTGATCTCCAGTATTGAACCCAAATTTAACAGCAATCTGCATTCCAGAGATGGCATGGCACACATTCACCGGGGTCGTTCTCACTAGTGCATAGCATAGCAAAACACTTTGCAGCAGAAAACGAAAACAACTCTTTCTTATTGGACAAGTCCTGCAAGTCCCCCCATGTTTCATTGAGTTTGGTTACGTTTGGTGCCCAGTGAATAATAACCTGATATCAGCAAGTCAAAGACAGGGTGATGGCACACATTCATTCGCCAGGTCAGCACAGAGCCTCAGACATTCCTGTTCATCATCTGAACAACCATCAATGCTCTTACCAAGCCTTTCACTGCCTGGCTGCATGACTCTTACCCATGATGGGATAACACTGTACAGAGAAGGACTAAGAATTCATCTCAAGGCATTTTTCATAGAAATCATAATGCTTCCTTATTCTTTGGGTTGTTGACATGTGTACTGTAGCCTAGGCAAGGCTGGATTGTAATCAATGGGAAAGAGTAATCAAACATCACTTGGGAGATTGGAAGCTTATTGGATGATTGTTCAAATAGACAATGAAAAATATGGGATGTTCAAAATCAAACATGAAATACTCCATCATTGTTACAGTGCACTGGGAAAAACACATGCATGGTTGAATTAGGCCTACAATAACACACACCAGCACAGATAAACTCAGCAAAAAAAGAAACGTCTCTTTTTCAGGACCCCGTCTTTCAAAGATTATTCGTAAAAATCCAAATAACTTCACCAAAAGAAAGATGCCCAGGGTCCCTGCTCATCTGCGTGAACATGCCTTAGGCATGCTGCAAGGAGGCATGAGGACTGCAGATGTGGCCAGGGCAATACATTGCAATGTCCGTACTGTGAGATGCCTAAGACAGCGCTTCAGGGAGACAGGACGGACAGCTGATCGTCCTCGCAGTGGCAGACCACGTGTAACAACACCTGCACAGGATCAGCACATCTGAACATCACATCTGCGGGACAGGTACAGGTTGGCAACAACAACTGCCCGAGTTACACCAGGAACACACAATCCCTGCATCAGTGCTCAGACTGTCCGCAATAGGCTGAGAGAGGCTGGACTGAGGGCTCGTAGGCCTGTTGTAAGGCAGGTCCTCACCAGACATCACCGGTAACAATGTTGCCTATGGGCACAAACCCACCGTCGCTGGACCAGACAGGACTGGCAAAAAGTGCTCTTCACTGACGAGTAGCGGTTTTGTCTCACCAGGGGTGATGGTCCGATTCGCGTTTATCGTTGAAGGAATGAGCGTTACACTGAGGCCTGTACTCTGGAGCGAGATCGAGGTGGAGGGTTCGTCATGGTCTGGGGCGGTGTGTCACAGCATCATCGGACTGAGCTTGTTGTCATTGCAGGCAATCTCAACGCTGTGCGTTACAGGGAAGACATCTTCCTCCCTCATGTGGTACCCTTCCTGCAGGCTCATCCTGACATGACCCTCCAGCATCACAATGCCACCAGCCGTACTGCTCGTTCTGTGCGTGATTTCCTGCAAGACAGGAATGTCAGTATTCTGCCATGGCCAGCGAAGAGCCCGGATCTCAATTCCATTGAGCACGTCTGGGACCTGTTGGATCGGAGGGTGAGGGCTAGGGCCATTCCCCCCAGAAATGTCCAGGAACTTGCAGGTACCTTGGTGGAAGAGTGAGGTAACATCTCACTGCAAGAACTGGCAAATCTGGTGCAGTCCATGAGGGGATGCACTGCAATACTTAATGCACCTGGTGGCCACACCAGATACTGACTGTTACTTTTGATTTTGACCCCCCTTTGTTCAGGGACACATTATTCAATTTCTGTTAGTCACATGTCTGTGGAACTTGTTCAGTTTATGTCTCAGTTGTTGAATCTTGTTATGTTCATACAAATATTAACACATGTTAAGTTAGCTGAAAATAAACGCAGTTCACAGTGAGAGGACGTTTATTTTTTGCTGAGTTTAGGTGTTCAAATAACATCTGGCTATTAGCAATGACTGACTCAAAGGTTTGAAGGTCTCCTACTTCCTTTCCCATTAATTATTCAGGCCTACTGTAAACTGTAAAATACTATCCTATTAGGGGCCCCATACATGTCTCTCACATTGCATAATGCTGCACTCGATATTGCATAATGCTATGATAAATATATCATAATAAAACACACCAATGCACTAGTTTAAACTAAACTCAGCGTCCTGTCCCGTGTAGGCTATGCAACATTCTCAGACAACAGCCTACTATAACGTGTGGCTTTAGGAGCCTATAGACTCACTCCTGCGTTTGAATTAGACTAGGTGGGTGATGGGATTAGTAGTAACCTACAGAGCCGTTGTTGTTACTAACCCTACTAGTAGGCCAACACAACTATTCAGTGTATAATTCACTATTGCTTCAGTTACACTTTTTTTTTTTTTTAAATCGTACACGCCCCTCTGCAAAGTCCATTTGCGACGCGATGGCAACGTTGTAGCGACGCTACTAGCAAGTTCGCTACATATTATACAAAGAGAAATGAAAATAACACTTCCATAATTTACATGATCTCGCACCGGCTGGGTCGTACTACTATTGAAATAACATTGTCGGTTGCAACTTACCCTCGTTTATTCGAAATATGGTTGGAAAGACAGCACCTTCTTGTAGATAGCGAGCCTGCTATTTTCACAATTTCTATCCGCTGTGCTTTCAAAGGGGTCTGATTCTGCTTGTAGTTACTGCGACGCTCCGCCCACTACCACCCTCTCACTTGGGTTAGCTCTTTCTGGAATCCTTGGGACGTCCCTAACCTTTACCTAACCTTAACCATTTTACATGTCAACTTCAATAGGGCAACGTCAGAGTTGTGACGTGCCAAGGATTCCGGATAGCACCGACCCTCTCACTTGTGCTCAAAATCCATTGCTGCACATGAAAGCAACAAAGAACCTGGTTGGAGGTTGAAAGGCACAGGCCTTCTACTTATAGGAATGTATGGAGCAACACAATGTTTTTTTATTTTGATTATTTTCATCTCTAAAGACATATAACAGTACAGCCTATTTAACATGACTGTGCATAAAAAGCCAAACCTGATAATAAATCCCAGAAGATTAGCCTATACTGTAGGTATCCGAATGCCTCACGTTTCTCTAAATTGGGGCATTTTTAGGCATAAATGTTCATTGTTTATATAGATAATTCATTTTATTAATTGTAGGACTTATTTGAAAGACAATAACATTTGGTTGAGAAACTCCCCCTTTAATGTGTCCATTACATAAAATAGATAGAAATCATGTAGTCGACACACTCACGTCACCTTGTGGCATTGTAAGGAAATACAGGCTGGCACAAGTCTTTCCCTTCAAAGGTTAAAAAAGTCTACCACTCAATACTATTCATGTTTTATACAATAGTTTACCCCCTGTAGAAGACCTCGAGATTAGGTATAAACCACATATGCGACCATCTGCGTACGTGTCTCTTTGCTTTGAACGGTGTTGCAAAAATGATACAAAAATAAACATTGTTACAAGCTGCGAAATGTTAGTGTTGCTACTGTACAGCACGAACCAATCATCTGGTTTCCACTAGATAGCACAGCCACAAAGTCTAAATAGGCTATATCAAAACAAAATGTAGCTTTTTTGGTCTTAATTCAAGGTTGGGCATAAGCTTAGCAGTGTGGTTAGGGTTAGGTTTAAAATCAAATTGTAGGAAGATAAATTCCAGAAATAGAAAATAGTGACGATCATTCTTTGGCGAATCCGGAAATGACGTCATTTCAGAAATTACGTCATTTTAGTCTGCGTAACATCAATGCACTTCCGATAATAAGACGTACATTACATTCGCTTTTATCCAAGAGTAGAAAATAATCATATTTTCTGATTTAGGTAAGCGTCAAAAGTTGGTTTAATAACGGTAGCTAGCTATTCAGAATGTTTCTAGAGTTATCAAACAGATGACGTTACATTAATGTACTTATTGCCAATTTCATTAACCATATTAGGAGGATAATTTTTTTTTTTAACTCAGCTAATTTACAGGACTTTGCTACAGAAATTGCAGCTTTCATTGATGTGCAGCTAAACAGTCTGCCATACTACGGTTTGGCAGGGCAAAACGTTTTGGTGATTTCTGGTAGGTCTAGGTCATCAAAATAAATCAATGGCAGCATGTTTTTATACTCATTCAGCTGTATATAACTGATTAAGTACAATACCATTGGAGATGTATGTTGAAAATGCAATTTATATTGCTAAAATTTAAGTTACAAATTATGGTTTCGCTGCTTCCTGTTGACAAGACATTTAGATAAAAATAGCCCAATATCAAAGCGGTTTTTAACCTGTCCAAATCAATAAGCATGCAGAAACAGTTCGTAATATTAAAAACCTAAATCGAAAATGTAGTATATACACATACATATGCAACAACAGTAAATTCAATACACTTTTTTTTAAACGAGCACCTTATAAACCGCACACGCACCAAAAACCCTGTTGTTTTGGCAAGGGGGAGATTAGGTGAGAATTCAGGTTGTAAACCCTGTTGAAATTACCCCCCAAAAAAATGGAAACGAGATTTTTTACACCACTGGTTAGAGAACAACCTACAGAAGACGGTGAGCTACATTTTAATTGCTGCGTTTGGATTTGGGAGTTGCCAAATCGGAAAGAGCAACACTTATTTGTCAATAACGCGATATCACGTTGAAATAAATTGCGCGAGAGGGGGAAATTAGGTTCCGGGTCCTGTTTAAACGAGCACCGCAAAAAAACACACATAATCTGGGAATAATGTGTATATCACTGGTTAGAGGACAATTTGTAGAATACCGCTAGCTACATTTTGATTCAAGTGCGTCGCCATCTGGGTAAGTGTATCGCAACACATTTGTTTGTGTTAATCATTTCCATCGATGTCACGCTGAAGACAATAGAACAGGGGGTAAACGTTTGGGGTGTCGTCTTATGACATCGTGATGGCTATACACTTTTAATTTATTTTTATTTTTATACTAACATCACCAATCTGACGTAAAAATGTGTTATTCCACTCAATTGTATGGGGTGAAAATGCACGTTTTGTAAGGTAGTAACACAAACTGTCCATATTAGGGAAATTAGCGCAATATACAATAATTTAGTGTGGCAAAATAATTAAACATGTTAATTTTAAGATTATAGTATGTTGCCCACTCACAAACTATTGCAATAATTACATATTTCTTAACCATTTAAGAGCATGGATGGTTAACTTTGATGGGGGTGGGGGCCACAAACAATCTAAACTCATCATGAGGGGTTGCAGTTGCTCTAGTTCTGTGTACCCACATCCATACCCCCCACTCACTCCACATGACCAGTAAAACATTTTAGTGTCACCCCCTATTGAGAACTGAGAGAATTGTTTTAAAGTGCATTTTGTACATTTTTCCATGGGGAGCAGAGAAATTTTATAAGCTGTCATACCATTCTACTAATTTTGCCATAGGGTGAAGAGAATGTTTGCAGTTTTTATTGATATGAGTGAGACAGACTAACAAAATCAATGGGGGCTCCCTGGCTGGTAATTCGACCATGATAACATGTTGAAAAAACTGGCCACTAAATTTGTTAGTGATCAAAAAAATGTTATCTGACATGGGCTAATTGACTGACAACAAGAGACAAATTGCTTAAGTATAGCCAAATTTCGAAATTGCACCTTGTGTGTTCTACTATTCTAACTCTTTTTTTCCCCACTTTTTTTGTGGGGGGATTGATCCGATGGCCTTCAAAAAGGAGTCTTGGCTGGCAGTTACAACTTCCATGATGGTAGAGAGTTTAAAAATGCTCTAAACAATTTAATCGGGGTACTTTAGACTAGAGCCTGCATAGTGTCTTTGCAGCAGCCTAAACGTTTGACTTCTCTACTATGGTGGTGGGCTGACGCTAGCTTTCTAGGCGCATTCTCCCTACAGTTTTCAGCGGTTAGCTTCGCCCACGACTGGCTCATGTGAACTACAATCCCGACACTTCCAATGCGAAACATATGGTCCTTGTCTTTCATCAGCGAGAAATGAGCCTTCAAATAAAGAAATACACCAACTGTTGCAGTTTTGCACAGATCCATACAGCTATGTGTGCCTCCATCCAACAAGAATACACTTCCTTATGAAGGTGTGTATCAACGTAATTTTTTTTTCGAATTATTTTGTCGCTGGTATGAAAGACAAGGTCCTTCAAAAACCGTATTGTAAGCGATCTGTGTTAATGTTCAGACCGAGAGTCGGGACTCTTAACAAAACTCCTCAGTACAGAAGACTCCTTTGTCCAATGCCTCTTATGAGTAATATAATGGAACACTAATGAATAAAGATGCTCAAACAAGCACGTGCATCTGTAGTTGGTGTCCTTCAACTCTAAAATGCACTAGATGGTGTAAGACATCCACAAATAATGTCTATGTCTAAATAGTGACGGCGGGGTTAGTTCAAACTACAGTAGGATGGTTCTCACAGATGAGTGAATCAGCGCATGCTTGGTGAATAGCATTTGGTTGATCTCTGGGAGCAGGACACAGGAGCACTGAATAGATAATGTGAGACAAAAGTGAGAGACGAGAATAAATGTAGTTTCAGCTAGAAAATGAACATCCTGACAGTCTGAGGCAGGTTGCTCTGCAATCATCCTACTCCAACAATTGACAGGGATAATGTGGCATTTCTTATTTGTCAGTATGAAATAAATGAGTGTTTCCTGCCTTAATGACTGTATTAGCTTTACACTACTTGTCCTATAGAGTTGTTGTAGTCTTAAATTATTACTTAGAATAAATTGATAAATGCCCCTTGTCCCAGAATGGCATGCCAGCAAGTGATGAAGCTATCTGCTCCTGATAGCCAAACTACTAAGGTTGCTGCATTCTAAGTTGGGAGTCATTTTACAGCTTCCATTGATGGTATCATATTTATATAACTAAATATACTGAACAAACATATAAACGCAACATGTCACAATTCCAACGATTGTACTGCGTTACAGCTCATATAGGGAAATCAGTCAATTGAAGTAAATTAATTAGACTCTAATCTATAGATTTCACATGACTGGGCAAGGATGGGCCCACCCCACCCACTTGAGAGCCAGGCCCACCCACTGGGGAGCCAGGCCCAGCCAATCAGAATATGTTTTTCCCCACAAAAGGGCTTTATTACAGACAGAAATACTCCTCACTTTCATCAGCTGTCCAGGTAGTGATCCCACAGGTGAAGAAACCATATGTGGAGGTTGTGGGCTGGCGTGGTTACGTTTGACGTACTGCCAAATTCTCTAAAATGACGTTGGAGGCAGCTTATGGTTGAGAAATTAACATGCAATTCTCTGGCAACAGCTCTGGTGAACATTCCTGCAGTTAGCATGCCAATTGCAACCTCCCACAAACTTGTGACATCTGTGTGACCGAACTGCACATTTTAGTGGCCTTTTATTGTCCCCAGCACAAGGTGCACCTGTGTAATGGCCATGCTGCTTAATCAGCTTCTTGATATGCCTCACCTGTCAGGTGAATGGATTATCTTGGGAAAGGAGAAATGCACACTAACAGGGATGTAAAACTATTTGTGCACAAAATTTGAGAGAAATAAGCTTTTTGTGTGTTTGGAAAATTTCTGTGATCTTTTATTTCAGCTCTTGTTCAGTATTTATTAGGATCCCCAATTAGCTGCTGCCGAGGTAGCGGCTTCTCTTCCGGGAGCCAAAACAGGAAACAACACAATAAATAAGATACATAGCAGTACATTTACATTACAACATCAATAGTGATGCAGTCAATCTCTCCTCTACTTTGAGCCAGGAGAGATTGACATGCATGTCATTGACATTCGTCCTTGGTGTACATCTCAGTGCAACACATGCTGCTCTGTTTTTAGATTACAAATAAATACAAAATATTTGACCTGATAGCAGTTATTTTTTTATGGAGATCTCTCGAGCTGTCTACTACCTTAGATAAAGAAAATGTAATTGGCAGACGTGATCAAAATGTGCAAGAACTGACATTGCCAACAAACGGAAATGTGTTCAGAAGAAATAAATATAACCAATATGTAAAAAAACAACTCTTCCTCGACAGATCGATCATCTCAAACTAAAGCAATCTGTAGCTTGCTACGGCCCACCGTCTACACCGTCTCTGCATAATTAAATATTTAGCTATTTTTTTTGTCTTGTTTACTTGCCACATATCACATGTTCTCATATGCTCTCACTATCTATATATATATATATATATGTTTGGCAAAAAAGTGCAGGACAATAAGGGACACATTTTAGGCACCGCTGTATTACTGTAGATAAGAGTAGCCATTTACCTAATGACAGAACATTTGAGAAATTATTGACCTTGTTTTCTCTGTCCCTTCGGTTGCAGGTTGTCCATTGATTGTTGAGATACAGCTATGGTCTGCATTCCCTGCATCGTCATTCCCATTCTCTTGTGGGTGTATAAGAGGTTCCTCGAACCCATCATCTACCCCTTCATGGGTCCAATTATAAGCCGATTTTGGCCAACAAAAAAAGCTGTCCAGGAGAGTGTCACAGGAACTAGTGATATGAAAGCCAGTGAAAAGAGCAATGGATGCCCAGTGATGAGCAATGGCGCATGCAAGGTAATACATTACCCAAAACCTGTTATTGGATTATGGACTCGGACAGTGTGCCCACACTAGTAGACTGCATCTGTAGCAACCTCCGGTGACCAAGGCTCAGACTGGCTATGAATGCTGAAGAAGGCATCGCACACATTGTATACTGAACAAAAATATAAAAGCAACATGTACAGTGTTGGTGCCATGTTTCATGAGCTGAAATAAAAGATCCCAGAAATGTTCCACATGCACAACAAGCTTATTTCTCTCAAATTTAGTTTACAAATTTGTTTACATCTCTGTTAGTGAGAATTTCTCCTTTGCCAAGATAATCCAGCCACATGACAGGTGTGGCATATCAATAAGCTGGTTAAACAGCATGATCATTGCACAGGTGCACCTTGTGCTGGGGACAATAAAAGGCCACTGTAAAATGTGTATTTTTGTAACATAACACAATGCCACAGATTTCTCAGGTTTTGAGGGAGCGTGCATTTGGTACGCAGACTGCAGGAATGTCCACCAGAGCTGTTGCCAGATAATTGAATGTTCATTTCTATACCATAAGCCACGTCCAACGTCATTTTTGAAAATTTGGTAGTACGTCCAACCGGACTCAACCGCAGACCACAGTTTATGGCACCGTGTGGGCGAGCGTTTTGCTGATGTCAGCATTGTGAACAGAGTGCCCAATGGTGGGGTTATGGTATGGGCAGGCATAAGCTACAGACAACAAACACAATTGCATTTTGAATGCACAGAGATGGTGACGATCTCTTGAGGCCATTCATCCGTCGCCATCACCTCATGTTTCAGCATGATAATGCACGGCCCCATGTCGCAAAGATCTGTACCCAATTCCTGGAAGATGAAAATGTCCCAATTCTTCCATGATCTGCATAATCACCAGACATGTCACCCATTGAGCATGTTTGGGATGCTCTGGATCGACTTGTACGACAGCGTGTTCCTGTTCCCGCCAATATCCAGCAACTTCGCTCAACCATTGAAGCGGAGTGGGACAACATTCCACAGGCCACAATCAACACCCTGATCAACTTTATGCGGAGGAGATGTATGGCGCTGCATGAGGCAAATGGTGGTCACACCAGATACTGACTGGTTTTCTGATCCACACCCATACTTTTATCTGTGACCAACCAATGCGTATCTGTATTCCCAGTCATGTGAAATCCATAGATTAGGGCCTAATGAATTAATTTAAATGAACTTATTTACTTATATGAACTGTAACATGCATGTCACAGACAGTAAACCTTAATTTGTACTGATTGGATAGACTCAGCAGCATCCCATGCACTTACTTTAGAGTGAGCATGTTGTTTTCAAAGCTGCTGGGAAACCAGCTCCCAGACTTTTTGCAGCATCATCATCTAAGTGGCTACTACTAGGGCCAGTGATGGAGAAATGTCTGTGACCCTTACTCTAGTTACAATGACTAAGAAGGTTAAAATATAAGAAATATTATTCCTAATCACAGCAATGTTCAAATTATACAGTGGGGGGAAAAAAGTATTTGATCCCCTGCTGATTTTGTATGTTTGCCCACTGATAAAGAAAGGATCAGTCTATAATTTTAGTGGTAGGTTTATTTGAACAGTGAGAGACAGAATAACAACAAAAATATCCAGAAAAATGCATGTCAAAAATGTTATAAATTGATTTGCATTTTAATGAGGGAAATAAGTATTTGACCCCCCTCTCAGTCAGAAAGATTTCTGGCTCCCAGGTGTCTTTTATACAGGTAACGAGCTGAGATTAGGAGCACACTCTTAAAGGGAGTGATCCTAACCGCAGCTTGTTACCTGTAAAAAAGACGCATGTCCACAGAAGCAATCAATCAATCAGATTCCAAACTCTCCACCATGGCCAAGACCAAAGAGCTCTCCAAGGATGTCAGGGACAAGATTGTAGACCTACACAAGTCTGGAATGGGCTACAAGACCATCGTCAAGCAGCTTGGTGAGAAGGTGACAACATTTGGTGCGATTATTCGCAAATGGAAGAAACACAAAAGAACTGTCAATATCCCTTGGCCTGGGTCTCCATGCAAGATCTCACCTTGTGGGGTTGCAATGATCATGAGAACGGTGAGGATTCAGCCGAGAACTACACGGGAGGATCTTGTCAATGATCTCAAGGCAGCTGGGACCATTGTCACCAAGAAAACAATTGGTAACACACTACGCCGTGAAGGACTGAAATCCTGCAGCGCCCGCAAGGTCCCCTGCTCAAGAATACATATACATGCCCGTCTGAAGTTTGCCAATGAACATCTGAATGATTCAGAGGACAACTGGTGAAAGTGTTGTGGTCAGATGAGACCAAAATGGAGCTCTTTGGCATCAACTCAACTCGCCGTGTTTGGAGGAATGCTGCCTATGACCCCAAGAACACCATCTCCACCGTCAAACATGGAGGTGAAAACATTATGCTTTGGGGTCTTTTTATGCTAAGGGGACAGGACAACTTCACCGCATCATTTGACGGGGCCATGTACTGTCAAATCTTGGATGAGAACCTCCTTCCCTCAGCCAGGGCATTGAAAATGGGTCATGGATGGGTATTCCAGCATGACAATGACCCAAAACACACGGCCAAGGCAACAAACGAAGATGCACATTAAGGTCCTGGAGTGGCCTAGCCCGTCTCCAGACCTTAATCCCATAGAAAATCTGTGGAGGGAGCTGAAGGTTCGAGTTGCCAAACGTCAGCCTCAAAACCTTAATGACTTGGAGAAGATCTGCAAAGAGGAGTAGGACAAAATCCCTCCTGAGATGTGTGCAAACCTGGTGGCCAACTACAAGAAACGTCTGACCTCTGTGATTGCCAACAAGGGTTTTGCCACCAAGTACTAAGTCATGTTTTGCAGAGGGGTCAAATACTTATTTCCCTAATTAAAATCGTAATCATTTTATAACATTTTTGACATGCGTTTTTCTGGATTTTTTTGTTGTTATTCTGTCTCTCACTGTTCATATAAACCTACCATTAAAATTATAGACTGATAATTTCTTTGTAAGTGGGCAAACGTACAAAATCAGCAGGGGATCAAATACTTTTTCCCTCACTGTATATACAAAAAAACATGATTAGATGAAGATACATAACATGCTAACAAGTTCAGGTCGGAACATTAAAGTGAACGTTTCAGATATAAATACAATGTTTCCACTGTCAGACGTCACGTTCACGCAAGTCTGGCGACATGGAAATATGATGGAATAGGACCAGAGTCAAGTCAGAGCTAACTGTTGTTTACAAAGGTGCTAGACTGTTGCTTTATATCAGTTGTCATTTGTCATCTAATGAAGCCATCTATCTTTTCAGACCGAAGTCAATGGTCTGGTTGCTAATGGGGTAGGTGCAAATGGATCAGCTACTGCAGTCTCTGACAAGAAGACTGACTGACATTTCACTTTACACCTTAAGTTATATTTATCACTGTGAAAGTGTTTTAATACAATATGGAGAAAAAACCTAAGTTAATCATTATTTTATGAAGTTGAGTAATGTAGAATCGTTTAATGCTGGATTTAACATAACACATACTTTACATTTTCCATAATGCTCATTACAATTGCTTTGAGCGATTGATTAAAGATGGTCTTTTTAAATGTTTGCATTGTAATTTCAGGAATTGTCCATAATATATTTGCAGGAATCGTAAAATTTTTGTGTTTCACTGTGTTGTGATTGGCTGTGATATTCGCCTATTCATTCCTCCCACTGGAGCAGCATCTGTTGTCAAAATGTGAAAGCTGTTCTGTCTTTGTGGCTGTGTTTATCTAGTGGTTTCCTGGTTGCTAAAATTGTACACTGTTCACTCAATTTCAATTTATGTCAGAAAATGAGCACTGAATGGTGCAGGGAATCATTGTATGATCTAAATCACTGTGAATTATCTTTTCAATAACAATAAATATTGTTGTTACCACTGTTTGAAGCTGGTGGACCATAACTAAAAGTAACTTTTGGTGCTGGTGGACCAAAACCTGTGGTCCAAAGCCACAAAGTCAGAACATTTTGACAACAGATGCCTGTCTGGCGGGAGAAATCAATAGGCGAATATCACAGCCAATCACCAGATGGGAGGGTAAGTAATACTATGGAACACTATCATTCCACTATTATTGGCAAATATATTATTGGCATTTTCTGAAATTACAATGGATTTTTTTATTTTTATCCTATGTGTAGCACCTTTAATAAATTAATAGTATTTCTGCCTTTGGTTTATCAAGCTTGAATCCCTGATGTGTTTATAACGTACAATACCTAGTTCTGTATAGTATTTAGTACATATTATATTTTATAATTCTGAAATAAATTATCAACAATTTTAAAATGTACATCTTTCCTGTTTTAAAACATTATTTTTCTTCTACTTTATGTGCAATGTAGAAATAAAGCTATATGGATTACTTTGATTGTTCTCTCCTACTGGATCTCATTTAGCCTGGTCTCAGATCTGTTTGCGCTCTTGCCAACACCGTTGCTGTCATTTTTAAGAGAGCAGAAACAGACTAGCAAACAGGCCAGATCTCATTGCAGCATATAATGATTTTCCCATCTATTATTCAGAATAAGTTTCAGCTAATAGCTGAGAAGTATTTATCATGCATATATGAGCAGACAGGGATGTCATAGATGCTTATATCATAACCATAATAGGATAAAAGACCTTGATTTTTTTTACCCTAGCCTCAAGGACATCCGAGGCTATAATAACCCCATCAGACCGACACTGAGGGCCAGATTCCCAGACACAGATTTAGCCTAGGCTTGGACTAAAAGCACGCTGGATTAAGAACTTCCATTGAAATAGCTTTTTAGTTCAGCACTAGGCTTCATCTGTGTCTGGGGAAACCAGCTCCCAGAGTTTTTGCAGCCTCGTCTTCTAAGTGGCTTGACCTAGTAATGTCCAAATTATTTAAAAAAATATATATATATATATGCTTTGAAGAGAAGATGCACGACATGCTAAGAAACTGCCCCAGCAAGTTTAGGGCAGAAAATTCGAGTGAACGTTTCAGATATAAATAAAATGTCTAGAATCGACTTGGCTTTGAAAAAGTGTAAGTGTTGAATCCGTACTGTGTATTACAATCTTCAACTTTATGCACGTTCTGCCTAACTGTCAGACGTCACGTTCACGCAAGTCTGGCGACGTGGAAATATGATGGAATAGGACTAGAGTCAAATCAGTTTTCTCAAATTAGCAAACTGTTGTTTATCATTGACATCTACATCATTAGCTACTGTTCAGTAAGCAGAAGACTTCAGAAGAACCTGGGAGAAAGTAAGCTAGCTAGGTGCCACGAGAGCAGTGAATTTGACAGGTGGGCTGTCAGTTGATGCTAGGGGCTAGCATGGTTGCTAGCCAGACATAGCTGGCTAGCTACTCGATTAATTGGCTAGTGTGTTATTTTAATCTCATGTCAGTTACACATCTGTTTCACCTGACAAGTTTCACAATCTTTAAGGAAGCCTGTCTGTTGCATTTAGTCCGTTTGTTTTGCGGTTTGCTAGTAAGCTAGCTGCAGCTAGGGTGTGTGCTAACTAACGTTAGTTGGCTTGCTAGAGGACAAGTCCATTAACACCTTTTTTGTGTTGTAACTTGTACTTGTGTGGTCGGTAGTCATGTATATTTGTTTTACTGAAAAGGTAACGTTATAGCAAACTGTCAGCCACAGATGTGCAAGGAGGGTGAAATGCATGTTTGCGACTGCTGTAGCTAGTGAGGTTGCTATGGCAAACCAAGGTAGCTACTTACATTGTCATGGTGTCACACCGAGGTAAAGTTGGTTTTATATTCAATCATTCAGACATTCAACAGACATTCGACAAAAGCCATTTAAAATTGTAAAAATCAATTACTATTTCATTGATTGTCACAGAAACAAAAATAGATATGGTTTATTCTATAATTGTCTAGCATACTTTGTTTTCAATTTAAAAACAATCCAGATTTGATGGAAATATGTAAAATCTCTCAAATGCAATTTAAAGCTGTATAAATCAATAACTAATTCACCCTTTGTCACATAATTATCAAACTAGGTATGATTTATTCTATAAATGTCTAGCGTACTTTTACAACCATTGTTTTGAGTAAACATTCCAGTTTTGATATGAATACATAATCTATAATATGCCATTTAAAGTGGTATAAATCAATAACTAATTCACCGTTTGTCACAGAAACAACAAACTATGTATAATTTATTCTCTAAATGTCTAGCATACTTTTACAACCTTTGCTTTGAGTAGAAATTCCAGTTTTGTTTGAATAAAAATACATAAAATCTCAAATATTGCATTTAAAGATGAAGAAATCAATAACTAATTCAGTGATTGTCTCCAGAAAAAAGTGAAAATATGCATTTATTTGCAGTAACTTTAAATTGTATGCCAAATCAATGTTTGCATTTTTAGTGCAACAGTTCCACATTTTAAAGTAGTTACAAGGCACAACAGTCATTTATTTATATGTCTCTAATTTAGCAGCAAAAGGCCCCTTACAATCATTTTCTATTTTGGCTTTGTTGAAGTCCTTCTTTGTCGTCCCCAGACAAGCTGAATGGTACCATCTCTGGCACACAGAGCATTCTATCTGCAGTATTAAAAACATAAAACAGGGTTATGTTTATTTACATGTAAATTACACTTCTGGAGTACCCAAATTATGTTATACGCTTTTGCAATTCGGAACATTTTCAAATTGAATTGGATTTTTGTGTAATTGCTAAATTTACTTTAAATGACATGCATTTGACCTCAACCTTGACAGATGCACACATAACTGAGGTGTTAATCATCGTTGAGTATTCAGGCAATATAAATCATATAGTAATAAAGGCATACGTTTTCAAAAAACATATGCGTGTATAAAAAAGGTATCACACATCAATGTTGTAATATCAAACATTACAATAATGTCAGTCTTTGAAATCCAAATCAGTTTAATCGTCACTTGTGCCAGATACATGTGTACCTATTACAGTGAATTGCTGTCATAGTATGTATCTAGTATATCTCATAGTAGAATAATACAATTATGTAATGATAATAGAACATTAGAGCAAGGATAACCCTGATAAAAGTTTCCAGACAAAGTTTCATACTTCTAAATGTCTTGAAGGATGAAACTACATGAGTTTTCATAATCTACTCTTATATTACACAAAGACAAACCCAGTTGGTCAGATGATCATCAGTTTTCTCTGGATGATGCAAAGCACTTATTGAGCAGCCTTGCTTCAAATTGAAGACTGGAAAAAAAGAGGAACACATTCTTATGCATTGTTGACAGATTTAAAGATGCTTTCTGGAACCCATAGTTCTAAAGGTTGTGCTTCAAAGAATAAAAAAAGTATGCTAGACATTTATAGAATAAATCATACCTAGTTTGATGTTTCTGTGACAAACGTTGAATGAATTATTGATTTATACCGATTTTTAAATGGCATTTTATAGATTTGATGTATTTCTATCAAATCAAAACTGGAATGAATCAGTTGGACCAGTCTAGCCAAATAATGGACTAAAGGAGCCTAATGGTATCCCTTATAGTCCAAGGACCTTAACTTACATGTTCTGTTTAAAGACGAATTGGCTCTGGAAGTCAAATAGTCCATCTGAATGTGAATCGATTCTCACCAGCGGTAAGCCGCAGAAACATAAATCACTCTACTTTCATATCTCATCAATATAATTTCACTAATGCAAAATACACACAACACACACTGTTTCAGCGGTTTTATTTTACTTGAATAACATTTTGATTTTAATTTAAAACAATTTAACACTTGCAGCCAACAGTATTTTTCAGTGACAACACGTTTGTGGCGACCGTCTTCAATTCAGACACAGGTGTTAATAGGAGATGCAGATAGATAATTAGCGCAGGTAGTAGGCTCAGTCTTCCATCTGTTTGCCGTGAACACGTGCTGTAACATGGAGATATGGCCTTGTGGGAACACTAATCCTATAAAGGTGTGTATCAATTTTTGTAATTTATTCATCTCTAATGTTTCCAAAAACGTACCACGAGTGATGATGTTCTGACCGAGCGACAGGGCACTCAAATGGAGTGTCTAGTTTGAGAAACAGACACCTCACAAGTCCTCAACTGGCAGCTTCAATAAATGGTATCCGCAAAACACCAGTCTCAATGTCAACAGTGAAGAGGCGACTCCAGTATGCTGGCCTTCTAGGCAGAGTTCCTCTGTCCAGTGTCTGTGTTCTTTTGCCCATCTTAATCTTTTATTTTTATTGGCCAGTCTGAGATATGGTTTTTTCTTTGCAACTCTGCCTAGAAGGCCAGCATCCCGGAGTCGCATATTCACTGTTGACATTGAGACTGGTGTTTTGCGGGTAACACTCCAGGATTCTTTTTATTTGTGTTATAGTCTCCTACATTATTTTAACATTTCTACAAACTTCAAAGTGTTTTCTTTCCTGTGGTACCAATTATATGCATATCCTGGCTTCAGGGCCTGAGCAACAGGCAGTTTACTTTGGGCACGTCAGTCAGGCGGAAATTGAGAAAAAAGGTGCCTAGCCTTAAGAAGTTTTAAGTGTCAAAGTACATTTTGTGTGCACTATGTCTTCAAGCACTGATTTTCATTCGCAACAAGTCAGTTTGGTGGAAACGCACCACTTCATGCAGATTTTAGAATATTCGCATGAAACTCTGTCGCCAATTGGATGGAAATCTAGATATTGAAACCTAGATATTGAAACTCCTTAGATGTCAAATGGTACGACTTCCCTAACCAAATCACGTGAACATTATTTACAAATGTTTTGATTTAGCTTTGATTAATTCAGCCTGTTTTGAGTTTTATATGGCGATCATCTCACCTAGGCAATATTTTCTAACGTTAGACAGCACATTGTAGCCGAACTAGAACTATTTTCTTGCTATCCCATTGCCCTTTGTGAGGTACGAGACTGATCAGTGCAGGTGGAATCGACGCCCTATCTGACGCAAGACAATGGTCGTCAAAGCAAGTGTGAAAACAGTCTGGACAACCCCTCTCTCTCTCTCCAGTTAATGTCACCTCTCCTGGCTGACACCTAGCCATGAGCCCCTTTTCTTTCCATTTACTGTAACCAGCATCCTTAACCACTGATCACCGACCAGCACTGGACGTCCATGGACGTAGAAATGTTGTCAATCTGAGCCTGGCCTTGATTTCAATATGTCGCTTTTGGTACAGTCCGGAGCGGCCTTAATTTGGCCCAAACCGGAAACAATCATAGACGTTTATGTTTCAGAAGTGTGGGGAATACAGTACAATAGAGCACAAAGTAAAGTCAAAAGTTGAATATAGTACAGTACACAGTAGAGCACACGAGTTGAGTACTATAATGTACTGTATTGAGCTGTACTGTACTGAACTAGCCTATACTCTACTACTCTGTTCTGTACTGTACTCCCATTAGGCTCCCGAGTGGTGCAGCGGTCTAAGGCACTGCATCTCAGTGCTAGAGACCTCACTACAGACCCTGGTTCGGTCCCGGGCTGTATCACAACCGACGGTGATCAGGAATCCTATAGGGTGACGCACAATTGGCCCAGCATTGTCTAGGTTTGGCCGGGGTAGGCCGTCATTGTAAAATAAGAATTTGTTCAAATGAAGGTTTAAGAAAAACAATACTGAGCTCTACTGTGCTGTACTTTGATGTCCAAACATTTTAAACATACAGTTGAAGTCGGAAGTTTCCATACACTTAGGTTGGCGTCATTAAAACTCATTTTTCAACCACTCCACAAATTTCTTGTTAACAAAACTATAGTTTTGGCAAGTCGGTTAGGACATCTACTTTGTGCATGACACAAGTAATTTTTCCAACAATTGTTTACAGACAGATTATTTCACTTATTATTCACTGTATCACAATTTCAGTGGGTCAGATCAGAAGTTTACATACACTACGTTGACTGTGCCTTTAAACAGCTTGGAAAATTCCAGAAAATTATGTCATGGCTTTAGAAGCTTCTGATCGGCTAATTGACATCATTTGAGTCAATTGGAGGTGTACCTGTGGATGTATTTCAAGGCCTACCTTCAAACTCAGTGCCTCTTTGCTTGACATCATGGGAAAATCAAAAGAAATCAGCCAAGACCTCAGAAATGTTTTTTGTAGACCTCCACAAGTCTGGTTCATCCTTGGGAGCAATTTCGAAACGCCTGAAGGTACCACGTTCATCTGTATAAACAATAGTACGCAAGTATAAACACCATGGGACCACGTAGCCGTCATACCGCTCAGGAAGGAGACGCGTTGTGTCTCCTAGAGATGAACGTACTTTGGTGCGAAAAGTGAAAATCAATCCCAGAACAACAGCAACCGACCTTGTGAAGATGCTGGAGGAAACGGGTACAAAAGTATATATATCCACAGTAAAACAAGTCCTATATCGACAACCTGAAAGTTCACTCAGCAAGTAAAAAGCCAATGCTTCAAAACCGCCATAAAAAAGCCAGACTACAGTTTGCAACTGCACATGGGGACAAAGATGGTACTTTTTGGAGAAATGTCCTCTGGTCTGATGAAACGAAAATAGAACTGTTTGGCCATAATAAGCATCGTTATGTTTGGAGGAAAAAAGGGGATGCTTGCAAGCCGAGGAACACCATCCCAACCGTGAATCACGGGGTGGCAGCATCATGTTGTGGGGGTGCTTTGCTGCAGGACGGACTGGTGCACTTCACAAAATGGATGGCATCATGAGGCAGGAAAATTGTGTGAATATAATGAAGAAACATCTCAAGACATCATTCAGGAAGTTAATGGTTGGTCGCAACGCTGTGTGTTACAGGGAAGACATCCTCCTCCCTCATGTGGTACCCTTCCTGCAGGCTCATCCTGACATGACCCTCCAGCATGACATTGGCACCAGCCATTCTGCTCGTTCTGTGTGTAATTTCCTGCAAGACAGGAATGTCAGTGTTCTGCCATGGCCAGTGAAGAGCCCGGATCTCAATCCCATTGAGCACATCTGGGACTTGTTGGATTGGAGGGTGAGGGCTAGGCCATTACCCCCAGAAATGTCCGGGAACTTGCAGGTGCCTTGGTGGAAGAGTGGGGTAACATCTCACAGCAAGAGCTGGCAAATCTGGTGGAGTCCATGAGGAGGAGATGCACTGCAGTACTTAATGCACCTGGTGGCCACACCAGATACTGACTGTTACTTTTGATTTTGACTCCCCCCTTTGTTCAGGGACACATTTTTCCATTTCTGTTAGGCACATGTCTGTGGAACTTGTTCAGTTTATGTCTCAGTTGTTGAATCTTGCTATGTTCATACAAATATTTATACATGTTAAGTTTGCTGAAAATAAAAGCAGTTGACAGTGAGAGGACGTTTATTTTTTTGCTGAGTTTAGATCAGAAGTAGGCCTAGGTCTCAGGTAAAGAAGATGATCTATTAACAGCTGAACTAGGACCCCATTCATTTCGAATTTGGCTAGAATGAGGCCTCCGTTTACATCCTATTTCATGAACCATAACAAACATTTTAGTTAAGCTTTTAATCTTGATCACCTGAGTACAGTGGTTCTATTGATTAATTGAACATAAGTATGTTTCCTTCTGTTCACCAGTACAGTACCTGATGTGGTAGTGGGAGATGAGGCAGTGAGAGAGAGCCTCTCCCTAGATCCACATCCCAGGAGATGGGAGCCAACACCAGCCAGGTCAGTGACCTGTCAGAGAACCAGAGCCTCCGGACCCTGATCGGCACAGAGTCCATCTCAGATAATGACCCCTTCTGGAACCAGCTAATCTCCTTCACATTCATCAGCCCCACTAGCAGGTAAGAACATGTCCCGTATCCTTACACCACAGACAGAATCACGATGTGCTTTTCTTGACCACGCCACCTGATGAGTTGGGGGCAGACCAGCATACCCACCAGGGAAACTATGCTGGCTCTCTCCTCAGTGCCAGACGTCTTGGCTCGACCACTTTTCCCGTAACGTGAGAACTGAGAACATGGAGCACTAGGTAGGAAATAGGGTGCCATTTGGGACGCAAGCCCATGATAAAGTAGCAGACAACAACCATAGCAGTTGGGAAGTCAACACAAACAAATCTGGGACCAGGCTAATACAGTAGGCAAGTACCCCTCTGATGTATTCTTTTTTTAGCTTGTTTGTTTTTAATGTTTAATCACATAGAAATTGAGTTGTTGAAATACAGGTGTTGCTGTCACACAGAATTACACATTTCCCCCAAAGCGGGAAAATGTTTAAAGTTGCTATATGTAACTTTTTGGGCGACCAAACCACATTCACATAGAAATGTGTGTTATAGATCTGTCATTCTCATTTAAAGCAAGTCTGAGCAGCGGTAGATCTGTTCTGTGTGTGCCTTTTCTATGCGTCCAGTTCTTAAGTTTATTTTTTGCGTCGTTTACTTTCGTTTTTGTACACCAGCTGAAAACACAATTTTGGGTTATGGAAAAGAAAATTCACAGCGCTTTGGATGGTACGATGATTCTTTACACTGTACTTGCTTGTTTTATCACATAAGGGCTCCCGAATGGCGCTGCGGTCTAAGGCACTGCATCTCAGTGCTAGAGGCGTCACTACAGACCCTGGTTCGATTCCAGGCTGTATCACAACCGGCCGTGATTAGGAGTCCCATATGGCGGCGCACAATTGGCCCAGCATCATCCGGGTATGGCTGGGGTAGCCCGTCATTGTAAATAAGAATTTGTTCTTAACTGACTTGCCTAGTTAAATAAAGGTAAAATCAAAAATAATTATTAAAAACTGAAATTAGGCAAAACAATTCTAATTTTAGCAACCAGGAAATGGCGGAGCGATTTCCATAGTGCTTCTTTTAAGTAGATCAAACACCAGTTTTGTAATGTTTACCGTGGCTTCACTTTGCCCTCACCAATTACGTAATTTCCTGTCAATAACATACACTCGCATGCACACACACTGTGTTTTTAAACTCCAGAGAACCGGAAACCGGAAAAGAAAGGAATTTCTCAAGGAACAGAATCAGAACTGGGAACGAAAGTGATCTATACTCTTCCGGAACAGAACCTTTATTTTAATAGCATTGGAACCGGTTAATAGTGTTTTTTTTAGATTCCGGGCATTGTTTTCCAGTCCCACAAAACGCAACAAGCGCCTATTCAAAGCCCTTACTCTGTCTCTCAGAAACATATACCAGTGTCTGCCTGCCTTCCAGCTGAGAACTTTTTGCCTGTCTCCCCCTCCAAAGCATAGTCTACTGTAGCTTACTGATGTTACAAGCCTGATTCAGTAATTAAGGAGAGATTTTTAATTAGAGAAAAATGTATTAAACTTTTTCAATACTGATTTACTAGTATGCTTATCACATTTCACGTTTAATGTCTTTAAACTTATGAGAGATGGGTTAACGTTGGACCAGAGCTAGCTAGCTTGTGTGTGAAGAGCGGCAACAGAATTAAAATAAAAACACGTATTACCTTTTTGTAGTTAATACATACAAAATTCCTTTATAGAAGCTGCTCCTCCATCGGTATAATTCTGTGGGCCTAATTCAGATAATGCATGTCATAACAACAAGATGCCCAGCAATTCTCAATATTAAGACAAGACATGTACAGGTGAAGTCGGAAGTTTACATACGCTTAGGTTGGAGTCATTAAAACTCGTTTTTCAACCACTCCACTAATTTCTTGTTAACAAACTATAGTTTTGGCAAGTCGGTTAGGACATCTACTTTATGAATGACACAAGTAATTTTTCCAACAATTGTTTACATACAGTGAATTATAAGTGAAATAATCTGTATTACAATTCCAGTGGGTCAGAAGTTTACATACACTAAGTTGACTGTGCCTTTTAACAACTTGGGAAAAAATAAAAATAATGTCATGGCTTTAGAAGCTTCTGATAGGCTAATTGACATCATTTGAGTCAATTGGAGGTGTACCTGTGGATGTATTTCAAGGCCTAGCTTCAAACTCAGTGCCTCTTTCAAGTCTGATTCATCCTTGGGAGCAATTTCTAAATGCCTGAAGGTACCACATTCATCTGTACAGACAATAGTATGCAAGTATAAACACCATGGGACCACGCAGCCGTCGTACCGCTCAGGAAGGAGACGCGTTCTGTCTCCTAGAGATGAATGTACTTTGGTGCGAAAAGTGCAAATGAATCCCAGAACAACAGCAAAGGACCTTGTGAAGATGCTGGAGGAAACCGGTACAAAAGTATCTATATTCACAGTAAAACATGTCCCATATCGACAACCTGAAAGGCCGCTCAGCAAGGAAGAAGCCACTGCTCCAAAACCGCCATAAAAAAAGCCAGACTACGGTTTGCATCTGCACATGGGGACAAAGATGGTACTTTTTGGAGAAATGTCCTCTGGTCTGATGAAACAAAAATAGAACTGTTTGGCCAAAATGACCATCGTTATGTTTGGAGGAAAAAGGGGGACGCTTGCAAGCTGAGGAACACCATCCCAACCGTGAAGCACGGGGGTGGCAGCATCATGTTGTGGGGGTGCTTTGCTGCAGGACGGACTGGGTGCATTTTGTGAAAATGGATGGCATCATGAGGTGGGAAAATTATGTGGATATATTGAAGCAACATCTCAAGACATCAGTCAGGAAGTTAAAGCTTGGTTGCAAATGGGTCTTCCAAATGGACAATGACCCGAAGCATACTTCCGAAGTTGTTGCAAAATGGCTTAAGGACAGTCAAGGTACTGGAGTGACCATCACGAAGCCCTGACCTCAATCCTATAGAATATTTGTGGGCAGAACTGAAAAATCGTGTGCGAGGAAGGAGGCCTACAAACTAGAGGTCGACCGATTATGATTTTTCAACGCCGATACCGATTTATTGGAGGACAAAAAAGGCCGATACCAATTTATCGGCCGATTCTTATTTATTTATTTGTAATGATGACAATTACAACAATACTGAATGAACACTTATTTTAACTTAATATAATACATCAAAATCAATTTATCCTCAAATAAATAATGAAACATGTTCAATTCTGTTTAATTAAATAATGCAAAAACAAAGTGTTGGAGAAGAAAGTAAAAGTGCAATATGTGCCCTGTAAAAAAGCTAACATTTAAATTCCTTGCTCAGAACATGAGAACATATGAAAGCTGGTGGTTCCTTTTAACATGAGTCTTCAATATTCCCAGGTAAGAAGTTTTAGGTTGTAGTTATTATAGGAATTATAGGACTATTTCTCTCTATACCATTTGTATTTCATATACCTTTGACTATTGGATGTTCTTATAGGCACTTTAGTACCGCCAGTGTAACAGTATAGCTTCTGTCCCTCTCCTCTCCCCTACCTGGGTTCGAACCAGGAACACATTGAAAACAGCCACCCTCGAAGCATCGTTATCCATTGCTCCACAAATGCCGCGGCCCTTGCAGAGCAAGGGGAACAACTACTTCAAGGTCTCAGAGCGAGTGCCGTCACCGATTGAAACGCTATTAGCGCGCACCCCGCTAACTAGCTAGCCATTTCACATCAGTTACACCAGCCTAATCTCGGAAGTTGATAGGCTTGAAGTCATAAACAGCTCAATGCTTGAATCACAGCGAAGAGCTGCTGGCAAACGCACAAAAGTGCTGTTTGAATGAATGCTTACGAGCCTGCTGCTGCCTACCACCGCTCAGTCAGACTGCTCTATCAAATATCAAATCATAGACTTAATTATAACATAATAACACACAGAAATGTTGGTTGCAAGATTGAATCCCCGAGCTGACAAGGTAAAAATCTGTCATTCTGCCCCTGAACAAGGCACCGTTCCTAGGCCGTCATTGAAAATAAGAATGTGTTCTTTAACTGACTTGCCTAGTTAAATAAAGGTAAAAAAAATAAAAAAATCCACCATAATCGGTGTCCAAAAATGCCCTAATTAATCGGCCATTCCGATTAATCGGTCGACCTCTACTACAAACCTGACTGTTACACCAGCTCTGTCAGGAGGAATGGGCCAAAATTCACCCAACTTATTGTGGGAAGCTTGTGGAAGGCTACCCAAAACGTTTGACCCATGTTAAACAATTTAAAGGCAATGCTACCAAATGCTAATTGAGTGTATGTAAACTTCTGACCCACTGGGAATGTGATGAAAGAAATAAAAGCTAAAATAAATCATTCTCTCTACTATTATTCTGACATTTCACATTCTTAAAATAAAGTGGTGATTTTAACTGACCAAAGACAGGGAATTTTTACTAGGATTAAATGTCAGATCAGAATTGCATCAAGCAGTGCACAGCAGGGTAGTGCATAGTTGACATTGAGTAAATTGACTATATTCCTATTTGATATAGCCTATTTCAATAAATTGTTATATTTACACATCAAGAGAACAGTGTAGACAGACCTAAGAGTCTCACCATTGCAACGAGAAATGTCTTGTTATAGAAGCCCAAGTGTTATAGTTTCTATCCATTTTATATCAATATTACTCTGCCAATCAAGCCACTTTTTCAGTTTAATGCATGCTAGATTTATCCTGCCGTGCTATTTCAAACAATGAAAGCCTAGAACTCCGTTAGATTCATTCAGTTTGTATATATATTTTTTTTACCGTTGCAAACCAAACGACCAAAAGCCTAATCCTACTAATTGAAATATCATAAAAGCATTAAGACAAATTAAAGTTATGAAGTATTGTAGTAAAGTGTTTAATGTCCTTAAAGTTGCAGCTTTTAAATGGGGAAAATTATGGAAATCGGAGTCTATGCTATTCTCAATCACAGATCTATTGTGAATGACAAATGTTATAGGCCACAAGAAGTGTAATTGAGTAAACATTACAATTTGGAAAAATCGAATGAGTAGTCAAAAGATCTTAGGCTACAGCTAAGCAAAGCTTATGAAAGAAATGATGCGTAGTTGGCCAAGCCCCATCTCCATATTATACTAGCAATGTGCAACCTACCTACAACGCATAAAGGCAAAAATGCGACTCCGTTTATCCAGTTCTGAGGACATCACAGGTCTGCGGCCCATGATTCTGGCTCTGACTGTGTGTCACTTGCTCCATCTGTGCGCTTCAGCATGCACAGATATCCAGATATACCTAGGCTACTACACATCTCTTTCTTGCCAAGGCTCCACCAGAGTGGAATAGGCTGTTAGAAAAGATTTGGCTCCACAAAATATATTTAGTCAATGTCATGTTTCATCTCGTCCCTCCCGTAGCATGCAAGCTTGCGCTAGCAGTATTTGTGTTAAACATAAAAAAAATAATCATTTGGGATGGCTGCTAGGGGCTGATAACATTGTCTATGGGCAGGCAAAGAAAATGATTTGTTCACTCATTTCAGTCACCTTTCTGTCCGATGGTGTTGGACCTTTTTTGGGAGGGGGGGGAGAAGTGACTTCAGCTTTCGGACATGTAAAAAATCTGTCCTACTTATCCGAAGGACAAGTGGCTAAAAAAGTTAATGTCAAGCCCTGCCCAGCGCTTTAAGCCAAGTCGTCTCCTCCACCCTCTCTCGCTTTCTCGCAAACTTTCAGTCGCATCTCACACACTACACTTGTCTGTCCAATGCATGTAAATAGCTTGCCCGCTCCATAGCAAGCTGCTCTAGCCGCAATGATTGGTGAAGTAATTTAATGTCGAGCTAAATATAAAAAAGAAATTGAACCCTATGGGCCCTGGTCAAAAGTAGTGCAAAACATTGGGGATAAGGTGCCATTTGAGATGCCTCCCGGGCTGCAAACATTAGCTAAGGTGCAGGATGCAGCGAAGGCCCACGTTACACCAGGCTGTCTACATTAGCTAAGAACTTGAAGTTTGTCTTCCAAGCCAAACAGCTTTTAGGTTCCGGTTTATACACATCAGCTGACTTGGAGTAATGTTCTAACAGACTTGATGATCAGATGCGACAGTAAATGTAGTTGACCTTAAGTTACAGTAACAGCTTGCTGAAATGGTAGGTGTTTTCTGATTGTACAGTACAAGCTTATTTACATTAGTGAGGCACGTAAGAGGAGTGGGTGTTTTCAAGTGGTAGTGCTGGGAAACCAGAGTTAGCCAATGAGAGTTTTGAGACGTATATAATTGTACTCAAATTCTGTTTCTATGAATGAGTGTGTTGTGACTATGCTAACTTGACAGTAGAGGGCACAGTAGACTGTCCAGAGTTCCACAGTGCTGTGGTATTGAATTGACCAACATTTTCTCGCTCTGTCTCTCTCTCGCTCTTTCACTCTCATTCTTTCTCCTCTACAGTGGTAACTCCAAGCTGTTGGAAGAGGCTGTAATTCCCCTGGCCAAGATCCTGAGTACGTCTTATGTTTGTTGGTTTGAGTGTTATGCCTGCCTATTTATTTATATACATACATACGTACATACACACACACACACACACACACACAGAGTACATTCGGAAAGTATTCAGACTAGAGGTCGACCGATTATGATTTTTCAACGGCGATACTGATTATTGGAGGATCAGAAAAAGCCGATACCGATTAATCGGCCAATTTTTATATATATATTTGTAATAATGAGAATTACAACAATACTGAATCAACACTTATTTTAACTTAATATAATACATCAATAAAATCAATTTAGTCTCAAATAAATAATGAAACATGTTCAATTTGGTTTAAATAATGCAAAAACAGTGTTGGAGAAGAAAGTAAAAGTGCAATATGTGCCATGTAAAAAAGCTAACGTTTAAGTTCCTTACATATGAAAGTTGGTGGTTCCTTTTAACTTGAGTCTTCAATATTCCCAGGTAAGAAATTTTAGGTTGTAGTTATTATAGGACTATTTCTCTCTATACCATTTGTATTTCATATACCTTTGACTATTGGATATTCTAATAGGTACTTTAGTATTGCTAATCTCGGGAGTTGATAGGCTTGAAATCATAAACAGTGCAATGCTTGAAGCACAGTGAAGAGCTGCTGGCAAATGCAGTAAAGTGCTGTTTGAATGAATGCTTACGAGCATGCTGCTGCCTACCACCGCTCAGTCAGACTGCTCTATCAATTCATAGACTTAATTATAATAACACACAGAAATACGAGCCTTAGGTCATTAATATAGTCAAATCCGGAAACTATCATTTTGAAAACAAAACGTTTATTCTTTCAGTGAAATACGGAACCGTTCCGTATTTCATCTA
Source organism: Salmo trutta (assembly GCF_901001165.1). Classification (NCBI taxonomy): domain Eukaryota; kingdom Metazoa; phylum Chordata; class Actinopteri; order Salmoniformes; family Salmonidae; genus Salmo; species Salmo trutta. Next base: position 3,401,520 of record NC_042979.1, on the reverse strand, counting down.
ACGGGTGGCATCCATAAGTCTAAATATTGCTGTTACATTGCACAACCTTCAATGTTATGTCATAATTATGTAAAATTCTGGTAAATTAATTACGGTCTTTGTTAGGAATAAATGGACTTCACACAGTTCGCAACGAGCCAGGCGGCCCAAACTGCTGCATATACCCTGACTCTGCTTGCAAAGAACGCAAGAAAAGTGACACAATTTCCCTAGTTAAAAGAAATTCATGTTAGCAGGCAATATTAACTAAATATGCAGGTTTAAAAAGATATACTTGTTTATTGATTTTAAAGAAAGGCATTGATGTTTATGGTTAGGTAGACATTGGTGCAACGACAGTGCTTTTTTTGCGAATGCGCTTGTTAAATTACCCGTTTGGCGAAGTAGGCTGTTATTCAATGACAAATTAATAGGCACCGCATCGATTATATGCAACACAGGACAAGCTAGATAATTACACATGGTTGATGATATTACAAGTTTAACTAGTGATTATGTTAAGATTGATTGTTTTTTATAAGATAAGTTTAATGCTAGCTAGCACCTTACCTTGGCTCCTTGCTGCACTCGCATAACAGGTAGTCAGCCTGCCACGCAGTCTCCTCGTGGAGTGCAATGTAATCGGCCATAATCGGTGTCCAAAAATGCCGATTACCGATTGTTATGAAAACTTGAAATCGGCCTTAATTAATCGGTCATTCCGATTAATCGGTCGACCTCTAATTCAGACCCCTTGACTTTTTCCACATTTTGTTACGTTACAGCCTTATTCTAAAATTAATGAAATCGTTTTTTTTCCCTCATCAATCTACACACAACACTCCATAATGACAAAGCAAAAAAGTTTTTTTAGCAATCTTTGCAAATGTAAAAAATAATAATAACTGATTACAGCCTTGAGTCTTCTTGGGTATGACTCCACAAGTTTGGCACACCTGTATTTGGGGAGTTTCTCCCATTCTTCTCTGCAGATCCTCTCAAGCTCTGTCAGGTTGGATGGGGAGCGTTTTCAGGTTTCTACAGAGGTGTTCGATCGGGTTCAAGTCCAGGCTCTGGCTGTGCCACTCAAGGACATTCAGAGACTTGTCCCGAAGCCACTCCTGCGTTGTCTTGGCTGTGTGCTTAGGGTCGTTGTCCTGTTGGAAGGTGAACCTTTGCCCCAGTCTGAGGTCCTAGGCGCTCTGGAGCAGGTTTTAATCAAGGATCTCTCTATACTTTTCTCCGTTCATCTTTCCCTCGATCCTGACTAGTCTCCCAGTCCCTGCCGCTGAAAACCATCCCCATAGCATGATGCTGCCACCAGAATGCTTAATCGTAGGGATGGTGCCATGTTTCCTCCAGATGTGACGCTTGGCATTCAGGCCAAAGAGTTCAATCTTGGTTTCATCAGACCAGAGAATCTTGTTTCCAATGTGTTCTTGGGGACCTTCAATGCTGCAGACATTTTTTGCTACCCTTCTCCAGATCTGCGCCTCGACACAATCCTGTCTCTGAGCTCTACGGACAATTCCTTCAACCTCATGGCTTGATTTTTGCTCTGACATGCATTGTCAACTGTGGGACCTTATGCAGACAGTTGTGTGCCTTTCCAAATCATGTCCAATCAATTTAATTTACCACAGGTGGACTCCAATCAATTTGTAGAAACATCTCAAGGATGATCAATGGAAACAGGATGAGCTCAATTTCGAGTCTCATAGCAAAGGTTCTGAATACTTATGTGAATAAGGTATTTCTCTTTTTATTTTTAATACTTTTTCAAGAATTTCTAAAAAACCTGTTGTCGCTTTGTTGTTATGGGGTATTGTGTGTAGATTGCTGTGTAGAAGGCCTAATTCGTGGAGTGCTGCGGAGATGGTTGTCCACCTAATCTGGAAGGTTCTCCCATCGCCACAGAGGATCTCTGGAGCGCTGTTTTTGCTTTGTCACTATGGGGTATTGTGTATAGATTGAGGGACAAAAAAAACCAGTTTGATCCATTTTTAGAATAACAATGTGGAAAAAGTCAGTCTTAATACTTCACAAATGCACTGTACCAGTCAAAAGTTTGGACACACCTACTCATTCCATGTTTTTTCTTTATTTTTACTATTTTCTACATTGTAGGTTAATAGTGAAGACATCAAAACTATGAAATCATGTAATAACCAAAAAAAATCGGAATTATTTTACATTCTTCAAAGTAGCCAACCTTGGCCTTGACAGCTTTGCACATTCTTGGCATTCTCTCAACCAGCTTCACCTGGAATGCATTCCCAACAGTCTTGAAGGAGTTCCCACATATCCTGAGCACTTCTTGGCTGCTTTTCCTTCACTCTGCGGTCCAACTCATCCCAATCCATCTCATTTGGGTTGAGGCCGGGTAATTGTGGAGGCCACGTCATCTGATGCAGCACTCCATCACACCCCTTCTTGGTCAAATAGCCCTTACACAGCCTGGAGGTGTGTTGGGTCATTGTCCTGTTAAAAAACAAATGATAGTCCCACTAAGCGCAAACCAGATGTGTGTTTGTTTAATACTTTTTTCAGGACTGCTGGAAAAGCATACCAGGTGAAGCTGGTTGAGAGAATGCCAAGAGTGTGTAAAGCTGTCATCCTTTTTGGTTACTACATAATTCCATATGTGTTATTTCATAGTTTTGATGTCTTCACATTATTCTACAACGTAGAAAATAAAAATTACATTAAAAATAAAGAAAAACACTTGTATGAGTAGGTGTCCAAACTTTTGACAGGTATTGTACATATATGCATGCATACTGAACAAAAATATAAACTTGATTTTACTGAGTTACAGTTCATATAAGAAAATCAGTAAATTGAAATGAATTCATTAGGCCATTATCTATGGATTTCACATGACTGGGAATACAGATATACATATGTCGTATCTAGTGTGACCACCATTTGCCTCAAGCAGCGCAACACATCTCCTTTGCCAAGAGTTGATCAGGCTGTTGATTGTGGCCTGTGTAATGTTGTCCCACTCCTTTTCAATGGCTGAGCAAAGTTGCTGGATGTTAGCGGGAACTGGAACATGCTGTCGTACATGTCAATCCAGAGCATCCCATACATGCTCAATGGGTGAGATGTCTGGTGAGTATCTATGCCATGGAAGAACCGGGACATTTTCGGCTTACCGTTTACGTGCATTATCATGCTGAAACATGAGGTGATGGCGACGGATGAATGGCACAACAATGGGCCTCAGGATCTTGTCACGGTATCTCTGTGCATTCAAATTGCCATCGATAAAATGCAATTGTGTTCGTTGTCTGTAGCATATGCCTGCCCATACCATAACCCCACCGCCACCATGGGGTGGCGGTGGGGTTATGTTCACAGCGCTGTTCACAGCGTTGACATTAGCAAACCGCTCGCTCACACGACGCCTTACACGTGGTTTGCATTTTGAGGCCAGTTGGAGGTGGCTTATGGTAGAGAAATTAACATTAAATTCTCTGGCAAACTGCTCTGGTGGACATTCCTGCAGTCAGCATGCCAATTGCACACTCCTTCAAAACCTAAGACATCTGTGGTATTGTGTTGTGTGACAAAACAGCATATTTGAGTGGCCTTTTATTGTCTCCCAGTACAAGGTGCATCTGAGTAATGATCATGCTGTTTAATTCGCTTCTTGATATGCTACAACTGTCAGGTGGATGGATTATCATGGCAAAGGAGAAATGCTTACTAACAGAAATACAAACATATTTGAGAGAATTAAGCTTTTTGTGCATGTGGAACATTTCTGGGATCTTTAACTTCAGCTCATGAAACAGGACCAACACTTTACATGTTGCGTTTATATTTCTGTTCAGTATAGATTATTGATGTAATGCGTGTCAGAATCACCAAGCAGTTCTTTTAAATACAGTGTACTGTGTCTTCCTCTCTCCTCTCCGGTCTGTCCCTCCTACAGTTGAGAACAATCCCAGAACAGGGAATTTTGGAGCCCTAGTGAGAATATTCCTGGGAAGAACCAAAGAGTTGAAAATATCCACAGAATGCCAAGAGTGAGTACTATGTGTAAAACCAAGTAACAAGTGCTGTTCCAAGAACAAGTGATGGGATGGGAATCAGTGATCTAAATTGAGTAGTTGAATAATAAATAGACCTAGGCAATGTGTTGTATGCTTATGTTTAAATCAATGACTGGGATGAAATGGTCATGTAGGCTTAGAGTTTGGGCCTATGACATGGATAGTACAATAATTCATATGTTGTGCTGTACTCATGATTTAGTGGTAATGCTGTAGCAGATCCATTGACTTTTTACATTTCCCATGGGAATCCACCAAAAGGTATAGTTTGGGCTGTGTTGGTGACAAACCCAACCGCACTCTGGATGGGAGGTCCAACTCATCCAAGTTGAAATCCAGATGATCTGATAAGTGTTTCATTCATAAACCTGAGGGTGGAGTGAGTGAGTCAGTTATCCCTCCCTATTCCTCTCTTCAATCTGGTTTGGATTGGAAGTGGCCATGCGGTTTAATGATACCCGTGAGAGATCCCGCTTATGGTCACTTGTTAGAGAAGAGGAGCAGCTGTCAGACCTCTAGTAAGGCAAGAGACACACCAGCGGTTCTCAGACACCAGCTGTCAGACTTCCAGTAAGTAAGAGACATCAACTAAAACTTCATAGTAATTAGTGGAATAGGGGCGGCTCTAAGTTTACCAACTAGATCTGGTGGACCAGATGTGTGCGGTGGTGGAAAGGTGTCTTCATGGGAAAACTCTGTGGGAGAAAAACATTAAAACATAAAAAATGACAAAATGTGAAGATATTGATGTTTGTGTGAACTGCAGGGCTACGCTGGTTCTCATAGAACTGTGCAGGTCATGCCACTCGTAAAATGGTGGGTGTCCTCACAAGGCTTCACATACAACCTTGCCACAGTTACAATGGAAGCTAGTAGTAACTCCCAAAATAAAGGAAACACCACCATAACGTGTCTTAATAGGGCGTTGGGCCACCACGAACTGTCAGAACAACTTCAATACTTCCTGGCATAGATTCACCTGGAACTCTACTGGAGGGAGGTGACACCATTCTTCCACAAGAATTTCCATCATTTGGTGTTTTGGTGGTGGAAAACGCTGTTTAAGTCACTGCTCCAGAATTTCCCTTAAGTGTTCAATTGGGTTGAGATTAGGTGACTGAGAGACACACATACACACACGTTCGATACTGCGACCAAAACAGTCTCATTTGATGTAATTTGACTTGGCAGTGCGACACACTTTTTTTAATTGGTCGCAAGGGTGCCAGTGGAAAAATGTACCAGTTCACGTTAGTTTTTGGTTCACAATTAGCTTATTTTTGTATTATATTGATTTATTCAAACAGTATTGTGAAATTGCCCAAAAGTAAACCAACTTTCTGAAGAGCCAACAACAGCATGGGAATGCCCCTGTCTGTGTCTGTCAGGACTCCACATAGCCTACAGGGTTGCCCGCTGGCCCGGGGAGGTTTTAGAAACCCTAGTCAATCATCCCTGTCAGTGGCCCGCTGCGGCCAGTGATAAAAAATATTGTAATAATGCTATTTTTAATCTAGGCTACATAATTGATTAAAAAAGGTGTTAGTTCATTATGTTGATTATTTATCACGTGTGCTGCACACATATAGCCTGTAGGTAATCTATCCGGCAGAGAGAGCGCGCAGCACTCAAACAGCTGCTTGGAGCAGCTTAACGAAGACTGACAGCGGTAGGGGTAGAAAGGTGGTAGGAAAGATGTTCCAAGTTATGATATCTACCAGTAAATGCTAAGGCAAGAATGGGTAAGCAATGTAACTACAAAGTAGCGTATTTCTACCTGTCAGAATAATAATTATTTGCATCAATCCAGTGGCAATTAGTTTTGAAAACTCCATGTGTGCTATAGAAACACCGCTAACCAAACACAACTGTCTGGCTGGTGTGCACCTGAATTAAAGGGTAACTAAGTTCTTTTCCCCCCAGATTTAAAAAATGCTCCCCTGATGTGGATTTAGAACGTCCAGTGTGATTTTTGAGAATGAAAACCTGAAAAAAATGGTGGATTATGCCCTCTAGATTTAGGAGAAAAGAACACATGTCGCTGTGAAATCTGCAGTAAATACATTTTCACTATATTTTAAGTCTATTTTCTTTGCTGTTACAGTAAATCTATCCAAATCAATGTTAGAACACAAGGGCATGCTAATTTAAAGATGGCTAGTCATAATTAGCCTGCTTCTGTATGGAATGCAGGCGCATTATGGGACTCGGGCCAGGTCATTATCAATTATTTAAAAAAATTAGTCTACCAAATCATGTGCTGGTTTCATCAACTGAAAACAGTTGGTAGCACTGGTAGAACAAGTTAGTGTTGAACCCTGCACACACAAACTTTTATCCACATATGCTCCTTTGAGACCCATCTTCCAAAGTCACTGAGATCTGTTCTTCTAGCCATGGTAGCCAAAATAATGGGCAACTGGGCATTTTTATACATGACCATGATGGGATATTAATTGCTTAATTAACTCAGGAACCCCAACTCTGTAGAAGCATCTGCTTTCAATATACTTGTTTTCTTTATTTTATTTTGGCAGTTACCTGTATTACTTTGGTCATAATATTGGCTTGAATGTGTATTTATGCGAGTGTTGGTGTGCTTATTTAAAAGTAATGCAGTTGCTTTGGTCATGTATTGGCTTGATTATAAGTGTTGGTTAGTGTGCTGGTTAGTGTGCTTACATGAACTGTTGGGACATGCCTTTGGTCGTAATATTGGCTTGTATGTACGTTTTTATGTTAGTGTTGATTGGTGGACTTAAATGAACCGGTGGTACATGTGTGTGACCAGAAATCAGAGGCTCATCCTTCCTTCCTGACTGTCATGGCTGTTGTGACTGTCACTGTGAGAGGCTGCTCTTTTCCTCAGTGGTAGTCAAGGCTGCTGCTACGTCTCTATAGCGGATGTGTCGCAAGTCACGACTGTTGTCACAACTGTTGTCACCTGCTGTGACTTGTTTTTGTGAGTGTTGGCTTTGTTGGTGTTCTTATATGACCTGGTGAACACCAGAGATCAGAGCAGAGGCTCATCCATCCTTCCTGGCTGTGGTAACTGTCTGAGTGGGAGAATAGACAATTAGTCAAGGCTACTGCGTGTCTCTATAGCGGATGTGTGACGAGTCATAACTGCTGTCTCCCTGAAGGAGCCAGTCAGTCTGAGGACAAGCCAAGGGGCCACAGGACATCTCTATGTCACAGGATGTCCGCTGTCTGTAGCCTTGACAAGGCCACCTAGCCACCAGTTTTGATAACAGGGTTGTTTAATTTGTCTGCAGTTCCCCTCAACCCCTCCCTCCAGTCTATAGATAGTGGTACTAGGGACTTAATGCGATAAACAACCAAATCAGTTTTCGTTAACAATGAGCATATTTGACACAATGGAATGAAAGTGCCTGATTTTCATGTTTAGTATTTGTGTTAATTACGATGCCTAGATTTGTCTTGTCTTGATAAAGGAATAATACAAATCTCAACCAGGTAATAATCTTCATCTTCTTTTTCCCCCCTTTCCAGTCAGCTGTTCATCTGGCAGGCCCACAATACCTTGTTCATGATTCGCTGCCTTCTCAAAGTCTTTATCAGGGAGATGACAGAGGAGGAGCTGCACTTACAGTTCTCCTACCAGGAGAGGGTGCCAGGCTCCTGTGGTGAGTGAGAGAAATCCCTTTATCCCTCGCTTCAGACCTGTATTCCTTTATCCATCCCTCCACGCATGCACACGTACACACGCGCACACACACACGTCCCTCCACCACCGCATCCATCCCCCTTTTCAATACTGAAGCACAGCCAGGACAGTGTGTCATTGCAGACGGGAGAGTGGAAGAGAGCAGTTAGTGTGGGAATTGGGAAATGTTTCTCTTTATAGTAAAACCAGTGAGGAAAAAAGTAAACATCTTGATCAAGTAAAAGATTAGGAAATGATGTGAGTTACTCTGAGGTAAATGGTGAATTTCACAGAACACATACAGAGACTGACGATGTCTTAAACAAACAGTCTGGAGCACAGGAGGCTGCTGAAGGGAGGACGGCTCATAATAATGGCTGGAATGGAGTGAATGGAATAGTATCAAACACATGGAAACCATATGTTTGTGTTCAATACCATTCTAATTATTCCGTTCCAGCTGGTCCTCCACAATTTAAGTTGCCACCAGCCCCCTTTGGTCTGAAGGTGCCACACAGTGACCTGCGGTTATTATGGCTGGCTTTTTGTTTAATTTATCCCTTTGCCAGTAAGAGTAAATTATGGGGGGAGAGACAGTATTTGTTTTACTCAATGCCTATGAGCAAGAAATAATTTACGCTGATCACATATCCTAGCTAACCATCTGAGTGAATTTAGTCTGATGTGATGGTAAGGAAATCATCCTGTATAGTGGGAAATGTTTTGCTTTTCAGTAAAACCAAGGAGAGAAAAGGGTAAACATCCTAGTTTGTATAGTGAATTATTGGGAAATTACATTGTTTGTTTTACTTTGACCTATGAAAAAGAAAACAACTTTTGCACAGAGTACACACACCAGGATTTCTGTTAGGAAAATGTGGTGCTGTACAACATGACCTGGAATATTTTAATTTACCGGTCATTTGAGAAATTTACCAGACCCATATGCATTGGGTGCGTAACCCATTTTGGTGTCCAACCACAGTGCTCAGAATGACAGAAATCACATTTCGATTATGGTAATTCATCTTAACAGAACATGTAATGAAGCAGCCAATAAAGCGTCATTTTCAAACATTTGCCAAAACTCTATTCTAAACAGCACACCTGATGGGAGCGGTTCCAAAATCTCCATTCAAAACTTAGAAAGAGGGGGAATCTAAAGATGCATCTACAAGGATGGGTTGCTAATATGACTAGGATTGTGCTTTTGGCTTCTGGACGAAAGAAAGTTGATATGAAAAGTCTTTCATAAATTTGCCAAAGTTATGTAATTATCCCTGTCTCTACAGAAATAAATCAAATCATTCAAATACTTCACCAGAAAGCGTAATTTAGCGACAGCGAAATCGAGGATCTATATTTTATTTTCTATTGTTTTTTTGTTGTTGCTGTTGATTGTTTCAAACCACAAGCTTGTAGTCCTATGCCTATTTGGGAGGCCAGCAAATTGGGCAGAGCAAGTGGCAAAAGACATAGCTGAATACTGAGTTGTGGCTGTCAGTGAAAAGCATCTAAAATATGTATGAAGATAATGTGTCTTGAGTATAATTTCAAATGTTGAGACAAGAAGAAGGGTATGGGTGTGTGACGAAGATATAGGCGAGTCTCTCTCCAGAAGGACTCAGCTGTCTCCCGCCAATTCTTGCGCATTCATTGTTTAATTGTGTGAATTGTTTGCCCTTTGATTGTTTATTTTTTTAAATTCCATATGTCACCAGTAGTAAATGTATGTAATACGGAATTGATAAAAAGAGTAGTTCAAGACGTATAGAAAGGGAGGGAGACACGTTGAGTGGAGAGATGAATGCAATTGAAAGAACCTAAATGTATCATATTTTCTGCTGTTTTTATTTGTCGGCTTTATGTATTTTGTTTTAGTTGACAATGGAAGTTCTAGGCCTACTGCTGCATTAGCCTATAGACTGAGTTCAAAGAGCTCATTTCTTTAGCTGCCAATGGATCGCGGTGTATCAATGTGTCCATATGGCAGAGGCTGGTGCTCTCACTTTAGTTGAATTTAAACTTTTAGATTTTTACCATTTTAATTCAGATTTTTATGATTTACCATGTGACAATGATTTTGACAAACAAAAATGTTATTATTGAAATTAAACTGTTCCACAAATGCGCATATGAAAATCATAACTGGCACTGCAGATCGGTAGAAATGGTAGGATAAATGTTTTGCTTCCCCGAACTTGAAATTAACACACCGCCTATGAAGTCTTTATAAAATAATTGCCTCCACTTTTCCATGGTCGGATTTGCCTATAGGCTACTTTGAAGCAAGGTATGACATGCCTCATAATATGAAGTAAAGCATTCAGGTTTCAAACAATTAAGTAGGCCTATGTTTTCAAAATGCGTACTGCCTCCAGCTCACATTGTGAAGTGCTGGTGACACACTGATAGCCTGTTGCCTGCACTTGAATGATGAATGGAGGCATGCTTCAATTAGGTTACTAGTTGACAAAAAAAATAGTAGGCCTAACTATTTTTAATCGTGGCCATGAAAACAGTTTAACCTGTAGACGATAAGCATGACGGTCAAATGTATTTGCCTCCACTAGTATTTCCATCAATTAATAAAAAGCATTATTTTGCAATTACATTTTTTTTCTCCCGGTCATTTTGGCCGGCAGCAGTTTTATTTATTGGCTTTTCATTTTTCTTATCGTCCGATAGCCAGCTAAAGGAAACCCTAATGTAGAGACTGATGTCTTAATCACACACACTCTGAAGCTGCCACACACTTAAGCCTATGTGAACTGCGGTTCCTTCATTCATCCCTTTGCCAGTTCAGTCACTCCATTTCCTCATCTGGTATTGTCTTCAGTGGCTGCTGGGTAGGTCACCCTTCCAGAGAGAGGGGGAGGGAGATACGGGGGGGGAGACGTGGAAAAACGGCATCACATCCTATCACCAGAGTTAATATCGGCTCTGTAGTCTAGATTGGGTTCCCATTTAAGCCCTTGGCTCCCAAGGGTTGGACTGACGTTGGTGGGAAAAGCTGGGGAAGGGAAGAGAGGGGGACATTAATGGGAAGAAAAGAGAGGGAAGAGGGAGGGAGGGACGTTAGTGAGAATAGAAAAGAGGGGGATGTTAGTAGGACGAAGAGAGAGCTAGAGAGGAGGACTGGAAATGCTTAATTGGAAGTTGTTGGAGACGGAGGAGGAGATGGTGCCAACAGGCTGTCTTCACCTTCCACTGTCTCTCTTTCAATCCTTCTCTCTCCCTGAAGGGGAAGGAGGGAGAGTGGGAAAGGGTGGAAGAAAATGGAGAGAGGGATGGAAGAAAAAAGAGAGAGGAGAGAGGAATTTCAATGGCGTATTGCTAGGAGTTGCAGAAACCAACTGAGACAGAGCAGAGCAGTTGTTTTTATTATTGTAATTTATGTTGTTTCTCTGCTGGTGTTTACAGATTGATACTGTAAATGTGTAGACAGGGAATAGTCTTTTAGTCACAGGAGATTGAATGCGCCGAATCCCGCTTCCTGTTGCATCATGCTGATGGCAGAGTCAGGATATGGCATTCACAGCTTGAGTCCATGGACCAATCCCACCTTGTGGTGTGACCAACATCCCTGTGGAAAGTTTCTGACTTGTAGAATCCATGTCCTGAAGAATTCAGGCTGCTCTGGAGGCAAAGGGGAGTCCGACACAGTAGTAGATGGGTGTACCTAATAAACTGTCCGCATTCGTGTGTATTTAATCAGTATCAAGGTCATGCGTCCTATGGAGCCTTCCCACTGTGCCTTGTGTTCTTCTAATGTGTTTCTGTTTGCCTGTCAGCTTGGGTTGCACTCACCACAGCTTCCCATTGAACCCAAATGGACACAGTGGTCTTTTTACTGTGGTAAGGGAGTGATTTTAGCTACTGGCTGATCTAATTGAAACTGGGGTGAAAGCAGAAACAGGCTAGGTAATTGGCTTAACCCCAGTCTCTCTCTCGCTCTCTCCAGACACAGGGAGCGAGGTACTGCTGGAAGAGCTGATGTGTAACCTCGTACACCTGGTGGTGGAGGTTCCCCTGCTGTGAGTATACCTCTCCTGGGGTAATGGGGTAAGGTGGTTAGAGGGAATGGCATAGAGGGAGGGGAGCAGAGTGAGGTGTGGTGTAGTGAGTCTGGACCCCCTGTGACGACCTCCACGTGCTTTAATGAGTACCCGGACAGTGACAAGTGAAAGGCCAGCTCTACACACTACAGCTTCTCTGCACCTACTATATCATCAGTTAGACTCGTAGCATTTTATACCTCCCCCTTTTTCATATAAAACCTGACACCATAATCTGGTCCTAATGGCACTGTCTGTTGAAGTATCAGTGGTGGCTTTGGACCCCGGACAGGGGCAGATGGGGGTAGACCAAGGTAATAGGATCCTGTGTTCTGCCCCATCTCATTGAGCTCCACTGTGAATGCACAAGGTCCTCTGGTGTCACACCAAGGACACCGTCTTTTGTTTTTGTCTTTCTATTCACCTACTCATCTTGCATCTCTGACTCTGTTTGCCAGCCCCCCTCTCTCTCTCTTTGTGTGCCAGCCGACTTTTCTATCTTTTTCTTTCTGTCTCGGATAGAATAGAGGTCTCTGGCAGAGGTTCAGAGGCAGAGGGTCACTGGATCTCTGTGCTCCCATTGCAGTGCTGTCTCATGGTCCATCTGGTGGGGTAGACACACTCCCTCTCTCACTCACACACCCACACACAGTGAGGCGGTTGAGAGACACTGAGGGTTGGGGAGGGAGGGTCAAAGGGAGAGGCAGGCGGTAAGGGGAGAGGAGCCCCTTGGATAGCTGTTTGGGGGTGGGACATGTAGCCAATGCCCTGGGGAGGGAGCAGGGAGAGCGGATGGTCAGTGTGTATCTTCAGCTGCTTTCCAAATAGCACCCTATTCCTTATATAGTTCACTACTTTTGACCTGAGCCTTACGTCTTTGCTGTGCTGATTCGGCATTTCGCTCAGGGGCTTTGTTGGGTTCTGTGGCGCCGGGCTGGTCGTGGTGAGTCGGCCCAGATCTGGCCCGGCATTGCTGCCGGCTCTGGTGTACATTTCAAAGGCATTTCTCCGCTACGCCTCTGTCTTCGCTTTTGTGCTTTTCCAACACGCAGCGGTGTGTGTGTGTGTGTGCGCACACGCATGTTTATGCCTGCAGCTGTATGTGTCTTTGTGTGTAAGTTCATCAAACAGTCAGCAGTACACTCATTTCTATGTCTATTTCTTTTGCCTTTAGTTTTCATGGTCGACATTTCTATGACTTTTTATTTAGGCCTGGCTACACCTATTGTTTAGCCATGCCATTCACTTCTGAAGGTCTGTAAAAGTGCCTGTGCTGAAAGCATGAGTCTCCTCCTTTGTGTGTGTCGTGAGTATGGCCATGCTCCAGGCCAAGACTGCCTCCCTCCCTCACACTCAATATAAAAGCATCGGCATGGCGATGTCCCATGGAATATTCTCAGGGTTTCCTTGTCTTCCGTTCCTCCTCCATGTGTCCGTCATGCCTAGAACCTATGAATCGTGATGATGACGAGGATAGTGATTGAGGAGTGCATGACGGTAACCTTACTCTAAGAGTGGAACACACTCATACACACTTTGCTATGAAAGTGTCTTATTCAAATCTCCTTGTAGTAACTCTATCAAAGACAAAAGGAGGACTGACCGATGATATCAATTTGTAAGTCGTTCTGGATAAGAGCGTCTGCCAAATGACTTAAATGTAAATGTAAATGTTATTACTCTTGTTTACATGAGAGCCATTCCAAGGCAAAGGTTGGTTGAGGTTTGAAAGAAATGATTGACAGGGGTTTGAAACAAACACATCTCTCTGTCTCTCTGTCTCTGTCCAGCATTTCATTCCATTCTTCATTGTTTTGAAGTTTCACAACGTCCTTGTTTTTTTTTTCTTCTTTTCGCTTTGTTGCCGTCGGCCCATTTCCTATCTACGTGCTCCGAGGAGAGAGGAGAGGGACAGAAAGCCTGACTTTCGGTAGAATTCAAGAATGTATCCCATTTTAAAAACATTTAAGAATGTTTAGACAAATATTTTGAGAGTTGACCAGTGATGGACTGTAGCAATCAATATATGATTGATTGATTGAACTCCTTTTGTTTAGGATCCATCACTTGTTCTCACCGTTTATCCAATAAAAAAAATGTAGGCCTAACTAGAACAGTCACCTAGTACAGTAGCTAGGACAGGCACGCACCATTTGGAGGTGTTTTCCATGGTAGCTTGTGTTAAACTGAAAAGGAAAATAAACATCTGAAGGGCACAGATGTTTTATATACAGTACAGACTGTATAATCTGTGTGTGCCAGTTGGTGTGATTAATGCCAAGAGGAACACTAGATCAATTCCTCACACTACCTGTGTGTGTGGGGGGGGGGGGGGCACAATGGTGTTGGTTGTGTCAGTTGAATAGCCCCCCACTCTGAGTACAGTGGTAAAAATAGAACCCTGAAAGTGAAAGGCATCTGTGGCGTGACATCACTGGCTGCGGAATGGGAGCGAGGCGGAACTGGAAGAGTGTGGGGGGACAGGAAGGAGAGGAACAATGGGGGGTTCGGAGTGTGAGAGACAGGGATCAAGAAAGCGAGAATAGGAGGGACAGAAAAAGAGAGCGAGTGAGGAAAGACTGGTGGTGACACTGATGCTCAAAGACCATCTCTCTGTCATGACCAGTGTCACTAGACATATTAATCATATTACACAGAGATACTCAATCTGTTAGTCACTGTATGTGGGCCAATTCATGAGATGAGAGAGCAGCTTATGTCCTCCTCAGTACACACCAGTTTCATTCAGAATACTATGTTCCATGTGTGTTTCCTGTCAACTGTACAGGCTTGAGCACAAGATGTTGAAAATACGTATTTTCAAACCCCCCAAAAATATTTTCAATGTCTTGGTGCTTATAGGCTTTGTGCAGCATGATGACCAAATTATATGTCTATTTAACACAGTGTGTGTTTGTCTGTCTCTCTCTCTCTCTCTCTCTCTCTCTGTGTTACAGGGACATCACGTACAGTATCCTGTTTGAGGCTGTAACCACCATGCTGGTGCTGCTGTCCTACCAACTCTTTCACAAGGAGATCCTGAGAGACGGACTCATCTACCAGTACCTGATGAAGGGACGATGGTGAGTGGAGAGATGGTGACGCGCACACACATACACACCCGACGGTGAGTGGAGGCATTTGAATGAAATCAAATACTATTTCAATCTAGGTCTGCTACTGTATATACCTAAACACATATGGGTCTGTGACTGTAGTCTCAACGCCTTCCCCGTTCACTCTTATTCGGCATAATCACGACCTAAAAGTAACCTTGGCAAGCGAGTCTCTACAATGACACAATCACATGATCCTAACTAAGAAACTTTAGCAGGAGTCTCCATGAGTCCTTGGAAACAGCTAGCTACATGTTACAGGTTGTGATTCAGATTGTTCCAGACAGGGTTCCGAGTAACATTATCAAGGTCCGAGTAATGTTCTCACGTTCCACGGAAAGTGGTCCAGCCAAGATGTCGGTCTCTGCCACTAAGGAGCCAGTCATCTCCCTGGTGGGTCTGGAGGAGTGCATCCCAAATGCTACCCTATACCCAATATAGTGTACTACTTTTGACCAGGGCCAATAGGGACAGACCCTACTCTGTCTGAGGTTCAGTGGGAGGCTGGCCAGGGCACACAAGAAAGCTGAGCTTCTGCCTCAGCCAAAAACAAGGCCCACAAAAACAAACACAAGTTGTTTTTCTTAGCGCTACACTTCTCTCGGTCTCGCGCACACGCAACACACACGCAGCACACGGTCCCCCTCTCTTTCACACACACACACACACACACACACACACACACACACAATAGAGTTTGTGTTTCTCTCCTCACATTCAAACAGAAACGGAAGCCCACCGCTGCTTTTCTTGGGACGTTTTCCCATATCTGTCCAACGTTAAAACAAGAAAATAGGTTGGTTTCCCACAAAAACATCCAAAAACAGTAAACACTTATTAATCACAGAAAGGCCAGTCATCCTCTCACCTGAGTCCTGATATTTTAATAATAGATTTTTTTTGGTAGAGAAATTTCCACTCTGTTTTACTCACAATAAATGTGTAGGTAAAAAACTGTACAGGTGAAATATATATATATTTTTTTACAAAAATGTACCAACTTTTTTTCTGTTGTATTAGTCACGTCATTGTTTCTGCAGATAGATGGCATAGGTCAGGAATATGTCATATTTTATTCAAAGGGTGGGTTTAAAACTGAATTCCAGCCGGTGTCTTTTCCGCAAGTTACCACCGGCTAATCTATGACGTTAAAATGCCTAGTTACTCTGCGCAATCCACCCTCTCATTAGCACAGACAAGCAATTTATAAACTTGATCTCCACTATAAAAAGCATCTAGACATTATCTCACTATACCTTTTAGACTAACATTTAGTTTTCAACAGCAGAGATTTGTATAAATATTGCTGTCTGTCTCTTTGACATTTACAGCATTGTATCAATATTCAAATTCGATCTCCAGCGGTCCCATAGTAATGAACGTGTTGGTAGTCGGGACGAGACAGGCAGGCAGCGTTTCCCAACCATTCGGAGTCATGAATCAGCTGGCATCATTTTTATGGATATATACAAAGAAATGTTCATTGAAAAAAAGGTACAAGAATCGAATTGCAGCTAGTTTGCGGTCTTTCCAGCATCAGTTTTAAGTGATTGTGTTATCTGTGTTGTTGGCTAGCTTCTCTGAACAACAGTGTCCTGACGAGAGAGCACATTATCTATGCCAGGTGAAATCGCGCCTCTTTAGCTCATTGTTATGGATGTATCCAAATAAATGTCTCTAGAAAACAGCTTAAACAATTTCAAATGAAGTTACTTTGTAATTCTGGCTGCAGTTTTTGATGTGACTAAGTTAGCCGTAGTTGGCTAGCTAGCAAGCAAGGGATAACAACGTTGCCAGCTAGTATGGCAATGGAACAGAACAAAAAGACTGAACGACTGGCTTGTGTCTAGCAACCGAACCAATAGAGCGAATGATCAGCCGGTTTGGGTAGCAACTCTAGATTTGTGTCGAGACTATATCTTGTGGAAGGATGAATAAATTCATCAGAATAACTTATTAATTAAAGTATTTCAATCATTATTTGAATATATTGGTAACTCGACTTTGTCTCAGGCCTAACAACACCCGTGCCAATATATCCCAAACACCGGCCTCGAGGGCATTATCACTTAAATGATGGTGATAATGTGATAAATAACATGTAATAACATACGATAACCTGTCATGCCCATCTATTGCTAGCAGGTCTACTGGGCCTCTCTGTGTCAGTAGTGGTGCGTGGGTAAAATCACTGGGAAGCCAGAAAGAAAATGCCATATTACCACCTAAGTGTTCTAATAATTGCGTTGTTTGCTCTGTAACCAGTTAGTTTATATGCCTTGCGACCGTGATCTATAGGTCTAAAGGCCGAGACCATAAGAAGGCAGTGGCAGAATAAATTCAACCACACCTTTTTGTTTCGTCACAAAACTGGTGAGCAACCTCTGTCCGTTGAAGTCCACAAAGCATATTGCATGTAACAGTTACATGACCTACAGCATGGTCAAGCACGTTTTAATGTTTCCGACATTTTCGTACCACTAAATAACTATTGATTTAGAACCACGGAGAGTTACCGCAAGTCGCAAAGTGAACAGGCGCTGCCTCCGCTATTCCGGCACCATTTCAACATCATAAAATCACCTATGCGTAGTTTAATACAGTGACAACTAAAAGATGCCAAAAACGATTTAGTCCGTTCAACTTAAGCTAAATATGTAGCTGTCTATAGTTCTGATTTATGTGTGTTGAACTTCCATCTTCTCAGGGTTTTATGGTCCCGTGTGGCTCAGTTGGTAGAGCATGGTGTTTGCAACGCCAGGGTTGTGGGTTCGATTCCCACGGGGGACCAGTACGAAAAAAGAAAAAAAAATGTATGAAATGTATGCATTCACTACTGTAAGTCGCTCTGGATAAGAGCGTCTGCTAAATGACTAAAATGTAAAAATGTCAGGGCAGGGGTACAATTAATAAATGAATGGTTGGATCAGAATCACCAATATATTCATTGACCAGTATGGAGACTTAAGTAAAACCACAAGCCCAAATCACTATTGCCATACATGGCTAATTTATGAATGAGCCTATTTTAGCTAGCCACCGGAAGACCACAACACAACAATTCAAGTTGTTTCTCTCAATGACGTATGCTGTCGATGCGATTTGATAGGAATGATGCCAAATCCAAACTGGCTTCCCTTGACGACACTTTTTATTTTGGTGTACCAGGACCATTCACAGTTGAGCTCACTCAGTTTACCTCAACGGTGATTGACTCTTATTTCATACTTTTTTTGTCAAGGGCTTGCTGGCTTCCCTTGCATTCAATGCTACAGGCGGCAACAATGTCATACTCTTTTAGACCAGACAGCATCAAATAGATGGCTTACACATACCAGAGACAGAGGGGCACTGTTTTGCTCATTTGGATGCTTTCTCCGGTGAGATACATTCAACCTCTTGCGAATTGAATGAAAATGATAAAACACAGAGAGACTAAAGATACATTATTTTATGTTTTTATATTTTTTTCTTGGGTAAATTTTTTTGGGAAAGCCTGGCTTTCCTTGGCATCCATGAATACATGCTGTTGACTTAGTGTCACTAATTGTCTCGTTGTCTCTGTCTCATCTTCCCCAGTCTGTCCCTGACCAGTCAGTTGGTGAAGACTCTGCTGTATAACTTCATCAGACAGGAGAAGTGTCCGCCTCCTGCCACACACATCTTTGAACAGCAGTCTGACGGAGGAGGCCTGCTCTACGGACTTGCCTCGGGAGTAGCAAGTAAGTAACAACAGGTGCACAGACAGACAGGCAAATTACTTATACAGACACATACAGTACCAGTCAAAAGTTTGGACACACCTACTCATTCAAGGGTTTTTCTTTATTTTTACTATTTTCTACATTGTAGAATAATAGGGAAGGCATCAAAACTTTGTAATAGCACATATTGAATCATGTAGTAACCAAAATAGTGTTAAACAATCCAAATATATTTGAGATTCTTCAAAGTAGCCACCCTTTGCTTTGATGACAGCTTTGCACACTCTTGGCATTCTCTCAACCTGCTTCACCTGGAATGCTTTTTCAACAGTCTTGAAGGAATTCCCACAGAGTATGTGACCGACTGGCTCAAAACGGTCTTATGTAGCAACATTTTGAAATTATTTTTTACATTGGCTAAAACTAGAGACTCAGAGCTACAAAATGGTATATCATACACTACGGTAGGGGAACATTGGGAAAGTAATTCTGCTTTGAAAGTTGATAAACTTATAAACTCACTTTTGAGAAAATTTGCCTTTGAATGTTTTGGTAGTACTACTGGAGAGCCCTTCTTTGTCTACCCCCATTCTGCATCGTTCACACCCTCTTTAAGTGTTGATCCGAGTGTTCAGTACTAACTGCAGTCAAGCACCCAAGCTAACTTGCTAGCTACTTCCAGACACAAATGAGAGAACACCTCACTGAACATTACTTGCCCTAGCAGAGCTGGTTAGGCTGTTATGTTATCCAGGGCGTTGGTGACTGCAACGGTGCTGACAGATTGTCCGTTCGTAAATTCAGAGCGCTTTGTGTTCAGAGCGCACACTGGATGCTCTGGCCGATGAGTATGTTGATCCGAACGTTCTGACCTCACACCGGCAGTCAAGCACCCAAGCTAACTGGCTAACATTGGCTAGCTAGCAAGCTACTTCCAGACACAAATGAGCGATCACCCCACTCTGACCATTTTACTCGCCCTTGCGGAGCTGGTTAGGCTTTTTTCATGTTATCCGGAGCGTTGGTGACTAACTGTGCTGCTGGCAACAATTTAATTACGCTTTTTTGCTGATGTTTACTGACACCGGCCATATTCAACAGGTGTTGAGCGTTCGGAAATTCATCAGTTTATTCTGTGCTCTGGCACACTCAGACGAGTGCTCTGAAATCGGAGTAGGTGGCCAGACTGAATTTACGACCGCACCCGAAATGGTTACTTGCATAGTGGAGTCTTTTGTTAAGACATGTACAGTGGGGGAAAAACGTATTTGATCCCCTGCTGATTTTGTATGTTTGCCCACTGATAAAGAAAGGATCAGTCTATAATTTTAATGGTAGGTTTATGTGAACAGTGAGAGACAGAATAACAACAAAAATATCCAGAAAAACGCATGTCAAAAATAATATAAATTGATTTGCATTTTAATGAGGGAAATAAGTATATGACCCCCTCTCAATCAGAAAGATTTCTGTCTCCCAGGTGTCTTTTATACAGGTAACGAGCTGAGATTAGGAGCACACTCTTAAAGGGAGTGATCCTAACCGCAGCTTGTTACCTGTAAAAAAGACACCTGTCCACAGAAGCAATCAATCAATCAGATTCCAAACTCTCAACCATGGCCAAGACCAAAGAGCTCTCCAAGGATGTCAGGGACAAGATTGTAGACCTACACAAGGCTGGAATGGGCTACAAGACAATCGCCAAGCAGCTTGGTAAGAAGGTGACAACATTTGGTGCGATTATTCGCAAATGGAAGAAACACAAAAGAACTGTCAATCTCCCTCGGCCTGGGGCTCCATGCAAGATCTCACCTCGTGGGGTTGCAATGATCATGAGAACGGCGAGGAATCAGCCCAGAACTACACCAGAGGATCTTGTCAATGATCTCAAGGCAGCTGGGACCATAGTCACCAAGAAAACAATTGGTAACACACTACGCCGTGAAGGACTGAAATCCTGCAGCGCCCGCAAGGTCCCCCTGCTCAAGAATACATATACATGCCCGTCTGAAGTTTGCCAATGAACATCTGAATGATTCAGAGGACAACTGGGTGAATGTGTTGTGGTCAGATGAGACCAAAATGGAACTCTTTGGTATCAACTCAACTCGCCGTGTTTGGAGGAGGAGGAATGCTGCCTATGACCCCAAGAACACCATCTCCACCGTCAACCATGGAGGTGGAAACATTATGCTTTGGGGGTGTTTTTCTGCTAAGGGGACAGGACAACTTCACTGCATCAAAGGGACGATAGACGGGGCCATGTACCGTCAAATCTTGGGTGAGAACATCCTTCCCTCAGCCTGGGCATTGAAAAAATGGGTCGTAGATGGGTATTCCAGCATGACAATGACCCAAAACACACGGCCAAGGCAACAAAGGAGTAGCTCAAGAAGAAGCACATTAAGGTCCTGGAGTGGCCTAGCCAGTCTCCAGACCTTAATCCCATAGAACATCTGTGGAGGGAGCTGAAGGTTCGAGTTGCCAAACGTCAGCCTTGAAACCTTAATGACTTGGAGAAGATCTGCAAAGAGGAGTGGGACAAAATCCCTCCTGAGATGTGTGCAAACCTGGTGGCCAACTACAAGAAACGTCTGACCTCTGATTGCCAACAAGGGTTTTGCCACCAAGTACTAAGTCATGTTTTGCAGAGGGGTCAAATACTTATTTCCCTCATTAAAATGCAAATCATTTTATAACATTTTTGACATGCGTTTTTCTGGATTTTTTTGTTGTTATTCTGTCTCTCACTGTTCAAATAAACCTACCATTAAAATTATAGACTGGTCATTTCTTTGTAAGTGGGCAAACGTACAAAATCAGCAGGGGATCAAATACTTTTTTCCCCCACTGTAGCTAGCTAGCTAGGTAAACAATGAACCATAATCCCAACTCATAACATTACTACCCTGCATGAATCTGCAGGTAGCTAACCAACCAGGTTCAATGTTAGCTAGCTAACATTAGGCTATAGCTAGCCAAGCAAATTGCTCTGAGATACGAATAATAAGATCATATGTTAGATAGCTAGCTACATAACGTTAGCTGGCTGGCTCGCTAGCTTATGTTACATGTATGATCTTATTATTCGTATCCCAGAGCCATTTGCTTGGCTAGCTATAGCCTAATGTTAGCTAGCTAATATTGTACCAGGTTGGTTAGCTACCTGCAGATTCATGCAGGGTAGTAACGTCATGAGTTGGGATTATGGTTCATTTTCTACCAGGCTGGCTAGCTAGCTACAGTTGAAGTCGGAAGTTTACATACACCTTAGCCAAATACATTGAAACTCATTTTATCACAATTCCTGACATTTAATACTAGTAAAAATTCCCTGTCTTAGGTCAGTTAAGATCACCACTTTATTTTAAGAATGTGAAATGACATAATAGTAGAGTGATTTAGTTAGCTTTTATTTCTTTCATCACATTCCCAGTGAGTCAGAAGTTTACATACACTCAATTAGTATTTGGTAGCATTGCCTTTAAATGGTTTAACTTGAGTAAAACATTTCAGGTAACCTTCCACAAGCTTCCCACAATAAGTTGGGTGAATTTTGGCCCATTCCTCCTGACAGAGCTGGTGTAACTGAGTCAGGTTTGTAGGCCTCCTTGCTCGCACACGCTTTTTCAGTTCTGCCCACACATTCTCTATAGGATTGAGGTCAGGGCTTTGTGATGGCTACTCCAATACCTTGACTTTGTTGTCCTTAAGCCATTTTGCCACAACTTTGGAAGTATGCTTGGGGTCATTATCCATTTGGAAGCACCATTTGCGACCAAGCTTTAACTTCCTGACTGATGTCTTGAGATGTTGCTTCAATATATCCGCATCATTTTCCTACCTCATGATGCCATCTATTTTGTGAAGTGCACCAGTCCGTCCTGCAGCAAAGCACCCCCACAACATGATGCTGTCACCCCCGTGCTTCACGGTTGGGATGGTGTTCTTCGGCTTGCAAGCCTCCCCCTTTTTCCTCCAAACATAAATGGTCATTATGGCCAAACGTTTCTATTTTTGTCTCATCAGACCAGAGGACATTTCTCCAAAAAGCAAGATCTTTGTCCCCATGTGCAGTTGCAAACCGTAGTCTGGCTTTTTTTATGGCGGTTTTGGAGCAGTGGCTTCTTCCTTGCTGAGCGGCTTTTCAGGTTATGTTGATATAGGACTTGTTTTACTGTGGATATAGATACTTTTGTACCCGTTTCCTCCAGCATCTTCATAAAGTCCTTTGCTGTTGTTCTGGGATTGTTTTGCATTTTTCACACCAAAGTACGTTCATCTCTAGGAGACAGAACGTGTC
Source organism: Salmo trutta (assembly GCF_901001165.1). Taxonomy (NCBI): domain Eukaryota; kingdom Metazoa; phylum Chordata; class Actinopteri; order Salmoniformes; family Salmonidae; genus Salmo; species Salmo trutta. The sequence continues at coordinate 3,378,629 of NC_042979.1, read as the reverse complement.
TCCTTTCTGAGCGGTATGACAGCTGCGTGGTCCCATGGTGTTTATACTTGCGTACTATTGTTTGTACAGATGAATGTGGTACCTTCAGGCGTTTGGAAATTGCTCCCAAGGATGAACCAGACTTGTGGAGGTCTACAATTTTTTTTCTGAGGTCTTGGCTGATTTCTTTTGATTTTCCCATGATGTCAAGCAAAGAGGCACTGAGTTTGAAGGTAGGCCTTGAAATACATCCACAGGTACACCTCCAATTAACTCAAATGATGTCAATTAGCCTATCCAAAGCTTCTAAAGCCATGACATCATTTTCTGCAATTTTCAAAGCTGTTTAAAGGCACAGTCAACTTTGTATGTAAACTTCTGACCCACTGGAATTGTGATACAGCGATTATAAGTGAAATAATCTGTCTAAACAATTGATGGAAAAATTACTTGTGTCATGCACAAAGTAGATGTCCTAACCGACTTGCCAAAACTATAGTTTGTTAACAAGAAATTTGTGGAGTGATTGAAAAACGAGTTTTAATGATTCCAACCTAAGTGTATGGAAACTTCCGACTTCAACTGTACATGTCTTAACAAAAGACTTCACTATCCAAGTTACCATTTCGGGTGCGGTCGTATATTCAGCTAACGTTAGCTAGCTAGCTAACAGTAAACTTTTACTTGAAATGAAACCACTTTGTCAAAATTAGATATGTGTAATCTCTGAAAATGTAGCTAGCTAGACTATCTTACCAGTATACATCATTCATGGATGGACGCGTCTCCTGTCGGATGACCATGCCATGGTTGCTCTTAGTTTTAAGATGTAATCCGGAGACAGATGTTTTCTCCATCTCCCTTAGCTATCATACTCGAATTCCACTGATTACAAAACTCGGTCCTCCAGAAAGTGGAGAGCAACACTTTTGCAGTTTTACTGCACAATGCGTAAAAAAAAAACAAAGCAGCGTTAGACAGGATTACAAAGACATACTGACCAGCTCAAATAGACAGAAGCGCGCATTTTGTATAAAAAAAATGGTTTACTTTCAAACGGCTTGCCTGCGAAGTAGTGACCCGCGACATATGCCTACGTTCCTGGAACGGGTCACATATGCTGAGCACCCGTTGACTGCTTTTCCTTCACTCTGCGGTCCAACTCATCCCAAACCATCTCAATTGGGTTGAGGCCGGGTGATTTTGGAGGCCAGGTCATCTGATGTAGCACTCCATCACTCTCCTTCTTGGTCAAATAGCCCTTACACAGGCTGGATGTGTGTTGGATCATTGTTCTGTTGAAAAACAAATGATAGTCCCGCTAAGCGCCAACCAGATGGGATGGCGTATCACTGCAGAATGCTGTGGTAGCCATGCTGGTTAAGTGTGTCTTGAATTCTAAATAAATCACATACAGTGGCACCAGCAAAGCACCCCCACACCACCACTCGTCCTGCACCATGCCTCCTCCATCCGTTCACCTTTTTTGCGTCTCACAAAGACACGACAATTGGAACCAAAAATCTAACATTTCGACTCATCAGACCAATGGACAGATTTCCACTGGTCTAATGTCCATTGCTCGTGTTTCTTGGCCCAAGCAAGGCTCTTCTTATTATTGGTGTAATTTAGTAGCGGTTTATTTGCAGCAATTCGACCATGAAGGCCTGATTCACGCAGTCTCCTCTGAACAGTTGATGTTGAGATGTGTCTGTTACTTGAACTCTGAAGCATTTATTTGGGCAGCCCTTGACTGACCTTCATGTCTTAAAGTGATGATGGACTATCATTTCTCTTTTGCTCATTTGAGCTGTTCTTGCCATAATATGGACTTGGTCTTTTACCAAAAGGGCCATCTTCTGTCTACCTTGTCACAACACAACTGATTGGCTCAAACGCATTAAGAAGGAAAGAAATTCCACAAATTCCATTTTTACAAGGCACACCTGTTAATTGAATTGCATTCCAGGTGACTACCTCATGAAGCTGGTTGAGGGAATGCCAAGAGTGTGCAATGCTGTCAAGGCAAAGGGTGACTACATTGAAATACATTGAAAGGGTGACTACACCTCAAATATAAAATATTTTGTTTTGTTTTACACTTTTTTGGTTACTACATGATTCCATATGTGTTATTTCGTTGTTTTGATGTCTTCACTATTATTATACGATATAGTAAATATAAAGAAAAACCCTTGAATAAGTAGGTGTCCACACTTTTGACTGGTACTGTATACACACACACACACACACACACACACACACACACACACACACAGATATTTGATGGGATGTGGTATTATTTTCGGGGAACACCTGGGTCTGTACAAGCAATTATAAGCAAGGTTTGATCTGAGAGCACCAGGAAATTACATTATCTAAAAAAGCCCTGTTACGGCCTTAGATTTTTATACTTTGCCTCGTCTCGTCTGAACAGAAGTTGCGTAAATCACAGGATTAGTTTTACATCCCATCATTTCAACATTTAAAATGTAATTGTACTGATGTAAGCAAAGACTTAGACATATTAGTAGAGGACAGACAGCGCCTGCATGACTGTACTGAATCTGTGTCTCCATCATCCAGAGAGTGCAAGGATGTATTTCATTTTAATGAACAGCCCTGAGACTCTGTCAGACTCTGTGTTGCCTGTTTTACTTCCTGATTTTCCAGGAACAGACCAAGACAGTGATGTCAGACCTCTCGTCTCTCTCTGAATCTATTTATCATCTTTGGTCGGAATCTGAGTGGGCACTTTGTGTTAAAATCATTGATGTTCCAAAAATGACACTGCAATGGTATTTTGTATCAATTTCAAATCATAGCCAGTAGTCACTGATGAATAAGGGGTATTTTGTGCATTGAATAACTGCACGCCATAACTCCCCTACAGGGACACACACTCCCTCCATATGTGTAAGGTATTGTCTGACTGATCCCCACAATCATTGTCATTGCTATAGTCTGCCATTCTAAACACTGCCCACACACACACAGGAGTCGGGGTTGCTAGGGCAACCAAGACACTCGACAACCCTCTCGTATTTTATTCTCAAGAAGCCTTCCCCCACTGTGATAGAACAATATATCTGTTTTGGAGACCTCTTTGGCAGATGGAGATTCATTATATATTTTATCAATTAAGTTAATGACTGTGGTATAGCTGCCTTTGTTTTGAATTGGGGGTTTTCTGTTTATAGTTAGATTTTGTGGAGTCCTCACTCTCTGCGATACCAGGGTGTGTCCCAAATGGCACCCTATTCCCTACATAGTAAAAAAAAAGTGCACTATCGACCTATGGGCCCTGGTCAAATGTAGTGCACTAAATAGGGAATAGGGTGCCATTTTGGGACACATTATGTTTCAATGGGAAGCGGTGAAGTACTGTAGCAGAGTAAACAATGGTCCCTTAGAGTCAGATGACTGCCTGTTGTGTTTTAACTGTGGGAATCTCTCAGTGCCATGGATGTGGCTGGTTAGGTCTCTGAGACACACACACAGCTACACGACCTTCTCTTCCTCTGATGCTGGATGTAGCCTGTGATAAAAAGATAACCAGTTATAATAAATGTTTTGCTGGCCAGGAACAGCCAGGGGAATCCAGAAAGCCTGTCATGGCCAAACCACAGCCTGGATATCCAGGGCCAGCTGTCTCACTGTCTCTGTGGGATTGGGGCTGTCGGTCACGGCCTAGAGCTCAATGCTACTTGGACAGATATGAGATTTATCTATAATTTACTGATAGTAAAAATAAATAAAGAGATCACATAAAGATAGACAGGAGAGCAATGCTGAATGGAAGAAAGGGGTTTACCTTTTCTGTACTGTTTTGTGATGGGGAGCTTTGATCAACCATATCCCTCCAAAGTGTGGAGTGTGTTAGCAAGGTGGATGTTTTTCTTTATCGCTCAGCTTCTCTGATTCTCCACTTCTGTATTTCCCTCTTCACTCCACTTAGTACACAAGGCCCTTCACAGGCCACATAAGGCTGCTGGGTAGGGTTCAGCGGGAGGTTAGACGTCTGTTTTACTACAACTGTGATGTGGTTGTCTCACCTAGCTATCTTAAGATAAATGCACTAATTGTATGTCTCTCTGGATAACAGCGTCTGCTGAATGAATTAAATGTAGAAAAAAATGTGTGTCTATCCATCTGTGCGCCAGAATGAGGGCCAGGCCTTGATATTGTTCCATAATGTCTCCCATTCAGACGGTACGACAGAGTGCTGTGTGCTCATAGATAGATCGAGGGGAGCTGCCCTGTCCTATCAGACAGTCCACACTGTTGTATACCCGGAACAGATCAGACATGACACATAAGGAAGGCTATGTGCTCAGCGACAGATTTAGAGACCGAGAAAGAGTCCTGTTCCAACCAGACTAGACAGGTGTTTGTACTTTATGATGTTAGTATCTTCGTTACTTAGTTTCTCTGTCTGCTTTTTTTGTGCGTCTTCATACACATCCTCCTCTCCCATTCTACCGTACAATGGCATCATTCTACCGTACAATGGCATCATTCTACAATGGCATCATTCTACAATGGCAGCTAGCTAAATCAGTTTACTGCCTGTCTGCATGCCAAGGCTACAGCTAACTACAGTCTACAATGCATCCTGATTGTAAATCAAACTTTAGTACCCTACTCACACTGATGTCTTTATATAGGACAACAAGCCTGTTCTGTCCGACAGCCAAGCCGAAGAATGAATGGTATTTGTGCAGCATGGAGTCCCCTGGACAATAAAAGAGGATGTGGAGGTGTTAACACTAACAGGGGACTAGGCTGGCTTAGCCCCCTGGAGTCGATGTCCGAGGAAAATTCTATTTAGCATAATACAACCCATACGCATCGGCCACCGATTCAAATGTCTAAAATACGAGTGCATCGGTCCGCGGACCCCAAACCGATCCAAATATGGTGGGGGTGAAATCCAAAGTTGTGATATACTGCACACCGAGTAAACAAAACATTAATAACACCTGCTCCATCATGACAGACTGACCAGGTGATCCCTTATTGATGTCACTTGATAAATCCACTTCAATCAGTGTAAATGAAGGAGAGGAGACAGGTTAAAATAAGGATTTTTAAGCTTTGAGACATGGATGGCGTATGTGTGCCATTCAGAGGGTGAATGGGCAAGACAAAAGATTTAAGTGCCTTTGAACGGAATATGGTAGTAGGTGCCAGACGCACCACCTAAAGCGAGACTGATTCAAGACCGGAGCAAATCGAGTCAAGACCAAGATTGGAGGGGGGTCAAGACCAAGTCAAGACCAAGACCGAGAAAATGTGAGGCCAATTCAAGACCATGAGTGTAATTTTGTCAAATCACCCCTATAACAAGAGTTCAAAGTGTCCAGTATTTCTGTTTTAAATATTTCAGAACAACATATGGATTCTTTAGACATTCAGAATAGTGAAAAAAATGCATGCTGAGGGAAAATAGAGCCACTCCACAAATGATTACTAACCCAAACACAGTGGGGAACAAAGGGCCTTCTAAGAAGGGCTAAGAACTTATAAAATAATGATTAAACTATAGAATTATAATTTGTTTTTGTTGGAAAGTAAAGGGTTAACGCTGAAGCGAAAATAATGTCCAATCTTTTTTCTTTGCTGGTCCCTGGGGAGCTAAATCTAGCTAGCTAAGTCAGCCATTGGCTAGGCCATCAGAAGCTAGATAAAGGCATCTGCCATTCAACTGTATCAGGGCAACATTTTGGTGGAATCAGAGGACAATGGAATCAACCAATCACATTTTAACTTAATGAGTGGGACCGTTTTTACAAAAACGTATGGAAACTTCTGCCTTCTTGCGAGCAGTAGTTTTCCCACGGTCTAGCTAGATAGCTTATGTTGTCGGCTAGTTTTCAGTGGCTGCAGCAGGTGTTGCCAAAAAGGATGTTGTTGGTAATTTGTTAGCGTCTCCCTTTTCAAAAATAACTTTCAACAAGCAGTTACGTTTTAAATTATCGTCTCGTGAGTGGAATTGTGTGTTTTTTTTTATTGCAGCACACTTGCTGTTAGCCATCTCTTGTTAGCCTTCTCTTGTTGCATTTAAAGTGGAACTGACAGTCGAACCACTAGGAAGAATTACACTTTTCTTATTTTGTATTATGAAAAGCGACCACTTAGATATGGTCATTTTCACGTTTTCATGAATTCTTAGAATGTTTGGGAATTACATATAGAGAAAATTCTATAGCAAAATAGAGTGGGAAATCCTCCTCGCCCTTCAGCAGCTTCCCTGCCAATGCATGCTTGTCCCTAACCAAGCACCCAAGTTAACTGGCTAAAGTTGGCTAGCTTTCTCGCTAGCTAATTCCAGCCACAAATGAGAGAACACCTCACCCTGACCACTTTACTCGCCTTAGAAGAGCTGGTTAGGCTGTTTACATGTTATCTAGAGCGTTCTTGACTAACTTGTTTTTTTTGCCTACGTTTACTGACGTCGGTCATATTCAGCAGGTGTTGCACCTTTTGTAAATTCATCAGTTGTTCTGTGCTCTGGTACACTCAGACAAGAGTGATCTGAAATCGGAGTAGATAGCCAGAGTACATTTGCGAACGCAAGCAATATGCTAACTATAGAACAGTCAGTCAAGTTCTTGCTAACTAACCAAATGGCCCCTGCATCTCTAGCTGTGTATAGCCACCTAAAAAAGGATAGGAGGGGGAAAAGTCAGTCACTCACCCACTCCTCCAATGCATGACATGACATCCTCCTAGCAGCTAGCTAGCTAACGTTAGGCTCCGTGTTTTTAGCTTGCATATTAGCCACGTTATGACTGACTTGTAATCATTGCCCTTGCTAGTTAGATTTTTTTTAACATTTCCAGCCGTGTCTGTTTATGTCCAGAATATTGAGTCATTGAAACTGAAACAGTGCATCCCGAATGGAGGCAGCAAACAATGTTCCAGGCTAGCTGTTATTTACAACCTGATAGCAATATTTTTTAGACTGTCAAGAAATGTATTGGTGAATTATAGTAATCTTTCTATTCAGCCAACAATTTCTTAGTGTACGTCATGGAATGTTGAGTCAAATAGAACCTATTTGTAAAACCTTTTATGAAGTTGGTTTTGTAGAATACTGGGAACTTTAAATTTTTTACTGATATTATGATTGTCAGTTTCATATCTGCAAAGTAGTTAAAATGCTGTCAGTTGCACTTTAAACTTTGTCACACTTTGTGCTACACGTTAAATGTTTTTTTGCAATGGAAAGTAATAGTTGTACATTAAGATTGGGAAATGTTTTTGTATTCTTATGATTGAGTTTTATGGACTGCTTATCCTTCAACATCATGCTGTGTGTGACTGCTGTCTTTTCATCGGCCCTATGCAGTGGTGTAGTGGTGCCTGCATTTGGAATCTATTCAGACAGCTTAACTTTTACCACAATTTGTTACGTTACAGCCTTATTCTAAAAAAAAGTATTGTTTTAATTTGAACTTTTTTTGCAAATTTTTTTTTTTAAAATATTAAAAAAGATACCTTATTTACATAAGTATTCAGATTATTTCCTATGAGACTTGAAATTGAGCTCAGGTGCATCCTGTTTGCATTGATCATCCTTAATGTTTCTACAACTTGATTGGAGTCCACCTGTGGTAAAATCTATTGATTGGACCTGATTTGGAAAGGCACACACCTGTCTATAAGATCCCACAGTTGACAGTGCATGTCAGAGCAAAAACCAAGCCATGAGGTCGAAGGAATTGTCCGTAGAGCTCCGAGACAGGATTGTCTGCAGCAATGTCTGCAGCATTGAAGGTCCTCAAGAACACAGTGGCCTTCATCATTCTTAAATGGAAGAAGTTTGGAACCACCAAGACTCTTCCTAGAGCTGGCTGCCCGGCCAAACTGAGCAATTGGGGGACAAGGGCCTTGGTCAGGGAGTTGACCAAGAACTCGATGGTCATTCTGACAGAGTTCCTCAGTGGAGATGGGAGAACCTTCCAGAAGGACAACCATCTCTGCAGCACTCCACCAATCAGGCCTTTATGGTAGAGTTGCCAGACGGAAGCCACTCCTCAGTAAAAGGCACATGACAGGCCGCTTGCAGTTCGCTAAAAGGCACCTAAAGGACTCTGACCATGAGAAACAAGATTCTCTGGTCTGAGGTAACCAAGATTGAACTGTTTGATCTGAATGCCAAGTGTCACGTCTGGAATAATATTGGCACCGTCCCTAAAGTGAAGAATGGTGGTTGCACAGACTGGGAGACTAGTCAGGATCAACGGAAAAATGAACGGAGCAAAGTTAAAAGGACCTCAGACTGGGGCAAAGGTTCACCTTCCAAAAGGACAACGACCCTAGTAGCTTTGGGAGTAGCTTTGACGCAGGAGTAGCTTTGGGACAAGTCTCTGAATGTCCTTGAGTGGCCCAGCCAAAGTCCGGACTTGAACACAATCGAACATCTCTGGAGAGACCTGAAAATAGCTGTGCAACGATGCTCCCCATCCATCCTGACAGAGCTTGAGAGGATCTGCAGAGAAGAATGGGGAAAACTCCCCAAATACAGGAGTGCCAAGCTTGTAGCGTAATACCCAAGAAGACTTGAGGCTGTAATCGCTGCCAAAGATGCTTCAACAAAGTACTGAGTAAGGTCTGAATACTTATGTAAATGTTTTTTTATTTTCAATACATTTTCCAAAATTAAAAAAAAACTGGTTTTGCTTTGTCATTAAGGGGTATTGTGTACATTTTAGAATAAGGTTGTGACGTAACAAAGTGCGGAAAAAGTCAAGGGGTCTGAATACTTTCCGAATGCACTGCCCACCCTGCGAAGGAAAGGCACCCTGTGTGAAAAATGTTTTCCTATGTTTTTTTTAAATGAGTTTTCCCATAGATTTTTCATATTCTCTCAAAATCACACTGTCATGGAAATTCATACACAGGGACACTCTAAGTCAAACAATGATTCATTTAAGATTCTTGTTAGCATGCCGGAGATGTCACAGTCACACTTTGGTGCATAAAGTACCTGTCTGAAATGAGCTCTAGGATTCACCTGGTCAGTCTGTCATGGAATGAGCAGGTGTCCTTAATGTTTTGTACACTCGTGGAAATTGGCCTATATGGATAGGGCAAAATGTAAATGTTTCTAAAATAACTATAAAAAACATATGCTTGACCGTGGTAGCAATTGAAAGAGGACACTTTGGAGATTATGGGGAAATTATCAGACCAAAGGTGAAGACACAACAGTTCACCTGACACAAGACTGAATCCGAACAGCACAATTTTGATTTCATGCAGATTTTACATTTACTGTACTTTTCACAGCATCTGTCAATAACGGAATCTGAAATAACTCTGAATAGATTCAGTAACATAATATAAAAATGCATTGACATTTTGGAGTTGTTGCAAGATAAGAAAAAAATATTACAATGGTTTGAGTGAGAGGTCTAACTGGTGTCTCCAAGTGGGGACACACCTCTCCAAACTGTGCGCAGTTCCTTAGTAATTTCAATGCACTTTTATGACTCATGGAAAATACCTTTAACTATAAGGTGCTTATTTTATCTCTCGTAGCTTTGCCAATGAGGAACTGAAGCAAGCGCGTTTTGTAGTTTTTGTTTGGAACACAGCCCTGCGTCCCCACCATCACACAATTACTGTTAATGTTTACGCAATCCATAAACGTTCCATTAGAAAGCGCACTCTGGGTCAGGTGGGCATTATTTGATAGCTTATTCTTTGTGCAAAAGTAGCTCAATTAGTGGGAGGGGATGGGGGCATCTTTTTGTCACGCGATGTGCTCAAGTTTGTAACTGCTGTCAGTCGAAACCCATACAGCGCTGTGAAGTAGAGAATCTGAGCTCTGATGTCACATACAGCATGTTACTGTACATCCACCGAGTCCAATTTAGGCGTTTATCAATGGCAAAATCTGCACACCTGAATGCACTCATGACTCCTTTCTATGCGCACCAAAATCGATCTGTTTCCCTGATTTTTGTATTGTAAATGTATAACACTGTAATGCCATATTTTATAACAAAGCTAGTCATGTTGGCAATAGAACAAGCTTTTAAATTATTCCCACCTGACCCAGATTGCGATTTTTATAATGAACTCTTTTTGGATTGTGTAAACAACAGCAGTAATTGTGTGATGGCAGGGATGCAAGGTTGTGTTCCAAACAAAACTACACATGTGCTTGCTCTAGTTCCTCAATGGCACGAGCTAGGAGAGATTCAAAAAAGCACCTTTTATAATTGAAGACTATTCTTTGAGTCATAAGTGCATTGAAATTACTCAGGAACTGTGCACACTTTGAACAGTGCACTTGGAGACAACAATTATTATTCTCTCTCATTCAAACCCATTTTCCAGGAATATTCTTATCATGTTACTGAATGTATCCAAAATATTTTCAGATTGCGTTATCAACAAATGTGGCGAAAAGTGAATGCATGTAAAATGCACAAAAATCAACAGTGTAATGTTTGGATTCAGTATTGTAAGGCGAACTGTTGTGCAAACCTTTGGTCTAATAATCTAACTTTTTTTTTTTCTTCCGTAATCTCCCTTTCAATTGCTACGATGGTTATGTATATGCTTTTAATTTTTCTTCTCGAAGAAACATTTCAGTTTAGCCCTATCCATATATTCCCACGAGTGTAAAGGGTTATAAGGGCCTGATCAGATGGTTTAGTTCAGGGGTCTCCAACAGGTCAATCACGAGCTACCAGCAACTATGTGTAGCTCGTCAAACAATTCTGAAAGTACATGCAATTTTCACATGTTCTACCGCAAACTGTCATTAACAAATCTTACAAGTATCAGAATCATCTATCTAATCAACGCAACATTGAAAAAGCCAAGCCCAACTTAATATCTGCCAGTTCAATTCTAACAATATTCCCCCTGTCTGTGTGGTGCGCGCGTTTGTCTATCACTCTGTGTGTAGCCAGTTCATGTGATAACCGTCTTGTGGGTTGACAGAAATACTTTCCCCAAAATCTTCTTAATTAAATGTTAACTGCAAAGTAGGCTTACCTGGAAGAACTATATCATGAGTAAGTATATCATTTGTTATTTGCAAACTTTGCCATGAAATGAGCTGCAGCAGTACAGAACCATCGCTTGAAAGCACATTCCTCACTCCCTAGATTCACAATTAAAGGGCCAGATTAAAGGGAATTCAACTCAAACATCTAAATGTCTTAGTCTTCTGATGTGATTTAAACTCATTGACATGGACTCAGAACATCCAATTTTGTTGTTTCTCTATGGACAATTGTAATTCGGAAGGTAAAAAACCGAAGAAATCTAAAACCAGGAAAAATAAAACTGAGAAAACATAATTTGGGAAAATTATAAAACTGAATTTACGTCAAAAATCACAGATTTTATAGTGCTCCCCTTCGTTGTTTATTAACCATTATTTTACCAGGTATATTGGCAAAAAACAGTGCACTACTTTCTCTTGTACACTAAGGACCTGGGGAAGACTTGCAGGGGAGAGGAGAAGAGAAAAATGAGCCTATTTGAAAGCTGGAAAGAAATCGTGACATCTTTCATTTTTTAAAAGTAGCTTTCATGCTAGAAAATGTTAGAGATCTCTGGTTTAGTTTAGTATTGGCATGTTGTGCTCTCCTGCCACCCCTGCGCCGCCTCCTCTTCCTGGTCTCACACACACACACACACACACACACACACACACACACACACATAGTCCTGCTGCTCCATGGGAAAGCTAGGCCTGTGTGATTGTAGCGGAGGAGCAGGAAGGAAATACTTTCAGGGAACAGGAAGAGGCCAGTTGGAAACACTCCTCATCAGACGAGATGGGACCGCTACTGAGCACTCTGTGGAGGACTGGAGAATTCTTCCCACTCCCAATGCACTTTGTGGCTATGAAAGATCCCATTTCATAATGAAAGGAAGACACGGCAAACCGTGAGAAGCAAAATCAAGCAGAAGGAAATTAAATAACATTGTTGTGATCATAATGATGTAACAAGGATCTTATTTATCTCTATAGATATACCAGGACACAGGGCCCTGTTGGAGAGCAAGAGCAATAGGAGAAGAGGGGGATGAAACCAACTAGAGGGAAATATATTAAAGAAAGAGATGGGATACAACCATGTTCAATCATAGAAGAGAAAGAGGGCGAGTGGCCGTGCCATGGCCAAAGTGAAACTGAGGGAGTGAGAGGCTGTCTAAATGGGGGGGGGAAAGAAAACCATTGTCAAACAAAGCAAGAGAAAGAGGGCCCTTGACCAGAGGGAGAGTCTGTGTGTCTGAATGGAATGGCGGTCATCGGTTTCCCACAGATAAGTGCTCTTTGTTGGTGGCAGACGCCTATCAGCGGGCCATCAGTAGCCGGCCTGTCTCTGTCTGTGTCTCTGACTTGTGTGTGTGTCAGTGTGTAGCGAGCTACTGCCTGACCGTGTGATCAGAGGTCTGAGTTATGCCCTGACCTCTCTGTAATCCCCAAGAGCCTCAGTGTCTGCTACTGCCTCATCTCCTCCCTCACCACACGCACACACACTGATAGATAGACGCCATATCGGATGTTGGCTGACTAGTCATGTCCACAACTGGGACAGATCGTCCCATCAACTGGATGAGCACAGATTAGAGACTGCCTGGGGTGTCCACACTGGAACAAAGTGTGTAATGTGGCAGAAACGGCCAACATGCCTTGGAGGCCTGGGCAGACAGACAGACGGGTTTGGTCAAGGCTCTCTATCAAATTGTTGTGATCACATGTGTGACTTGGCGACATGGTGAATCTGAATGAATGGGTGAGAGCTGTGGAATCCTGACTGTCACAATGCGCCCTTCGTCTCTGCCCTCTAGATGGTATGGGGCCTGGATGGATGGACAGACAGACTCACTGCTTTGTTTCTGTTTGATGCATTGTTTCCCCTCTTCAAGGTAGGGCCAATTTCCCCACTACTTATTCACTCCCAGTCCCAGCATGATAATATGATCCTGTTTCACATGGCACCACAGGACAGAGAGTGTGTGTGTGATCTTTAGTGGGGTATTCCCAGGAAGTCTGTCAGCCATCCAACCACTCAGTCAGTCAATCACTTAGCCTGCCACAGCCAGTCAGTCAGGCTGTCTGTAGGCAGGGCGGTAGCCAACATATTCATCTATTCATCAAACCAGTTTTATATCAGCCCTCTTATTTGTCTCCATGGAGAGGAAAGAGAGCTTTGAAGCCACCCAACCAACTGGATTGTAATTTCCCTTTTACTGTACTGTCATTATCATTATGTTCCAACGCTCTGGGCAAAATTACAATCTAAGGTGATTCCAGACAGACATATGGCTTAGTTTCCAGTGAAAACTGTTGCAAACTCTTACAAACACCAGTTGGAAAACGGTTACCCTAAGTCCATGCACAGTAACATACAATCACATTGATACTGTTGATAGCAGTTGCTCCATTTCTTTTGTACTATATGCATTGAGTCGTCGTCATCACTTGTGGCAGGGAGTAGCCTTCGTAATTTGTTAAACATGCCATCCTGTATGCTGTCTGTTGTAGTTCATCTGTACTCAAACTTTGTCTCCCCACATACCATTGGTAGCAGTTGCTCCACTTCTTTTATGTTTGAGTTACTACTAGTGGTGTCAGTAGAGCTTTGTAATCTGTTTAGCATAGCATGCCTCCTGTCCGGTATACCAAAAGCTACCACATCCTCCCTCCCTCCCTCCCACACACACACACACACACACACACACACACACACACACACACACACGCCCCTCAGCCCACCCTGTCCTGGCAGCCTGCCTGGGTTCTCCCAAAACAGACCATGGCTCCGATAAAGCGTTGCTCGAGTATACCACTATATCAATGTCTCAAGATTGTATTTCTGGCTGGCTTTTGCGTCCGTTGTGGTGATTAGAGCACCCTGTCTACAGTAGGCCTGGGCCTGTCGGCCCCGACCCGTCCCTGCTCTCTTTCCTAGCCCCTGCCTGGGCACCCTGTCTACAGTACGCCTGGGCCTGTCTGCTGTCTGCCTCGACCCAGCCCGGTCTCTCTTTCCATGTCTGGGTACCCTGTCTACAGTACGCCTGGGCCTGTCTGCCTCGACCCAGCCCGGTCTCTCTTTCCATGTCAGGGTACCCTGTCTACAGTACGCCTGGGCCTGTCTGCCTCGACCCAGCCCGGTCTCTCTTTCCATGTCTGGGTACCCTGTCTACAGTACGCCTGGGCCTGTCTGCCTCGACCCAGCCCGGTCTCTCTTTCCATGTCAGGGTACCCTGTCTACAGTACGCCTGGGCCTGTCTGCCTCGACCCAGCCCGGTCTCTCTTTCCATGTCAGGGTACCCTGTCTACAGTACGCCTGGGCCTGTCTGCCTCGACCCAGCCCGGTCTCTCTTTCCATGTCTGGGTACCCTGTCTACAGTACGCCTGGGCCTGTATGCCCTGACCCGGCCCCTGCTCCCTTTCCTAGCCCCTGTTTGGGCCTTCTGTCTATCTGCCTCTCGTCTCTCTTTTGCCCAGGCCCCCGCTTCCTCGCCCAGCTCCTGCCTCCTGCACATGGTACCATAACTTGGCCTGGATTAGTCAGTTTTAGTGCCCGCATTACTACCAGAGAGGGCATGCTCTGGGCTAGAGTTTGGGGGGGTGGGAGTGGAAGTTGATAAGACATCAACATGAAGAATACAGCATGTCAGGATTAGGACCAGGAGTAATGTAGGAATCATTGTCAGGATAAAAACTTGTGGCCCTTGCTGTGAGGTGTGTACTGGTCAAATCAAATTGTATTTGTCACATACACGTGTTTAGCAGATGTTATTGCGGCTGTAGAGAAATGCTTGCGTTTCTAGCTGTAATAGTGCAGTAATATCTAACAATTTCACAACAATACACACATCTAAAGGAATGGAAGTAAGAATATATAAATATTTGGCTGAGCAATGTCAGCGACATAGACTAAGATACAGTAGAATGGATAGAATACAGTATATGCATATGAGATGAGTAATGCAAAATATGTAAACATTATTAAAGTGACTAGTATTCCATTATTAAAGTGGCCAATGATTTCAAGTTTATGTATATAGGGCAGCAGCATCTAATGTGCTAGTGATGGCTATTTAACAGTCTGATGGCCTTGCGATAGAAGCTGTTTTTCACTCTCTCTGTCCCAGCTTTGATGCACCTGTACTGACCTCGCCTTCTGGATGATAGAGGGGTGAACAGGCTGTAGCTCGGGTGGTTGTTGTCCTTGATGATCTTTTTGGCCTTCCTGTGACATCGGGTGGTGTAGGTGTCTTGGAGGGCAGGTAGTTTGCCCCCGGTGATGCGTTGGGCAGACCGCCTCACTCTCTGGAGAGTCTTGCGGTTGTGAGCAGTGCAGTTGCCGTACCAGGCGGTGATACAGCCCAACAGGATGGCCTCGATTGTGTCAAGCCAAATTTCTTCAACCTCCTGAGGTTGAAGGAGGTGCTGCTGCACCTTCTTCACCACACTGTCTGTGTGGGTGGACCATTTCAGTTTGTCAGTGACGTGTACGCCGAGGAACTTGAAGCTTTCCACCTTCTCCACTGCGGTCCCATTTGTTTTGTTGAAGTTGGGTGAGAGGTTATTTTCCTGGCACCACACTCCCAGGGCCCTCACCACCTCTCCGGGTTGAGGTTGGGCGATTGTGGAGGCATCGTCATCTGATGCAGCACTCCATCACTCTCCTTGGTCAAATAGCCCTTACAGAGCCTGGAGGTGTGTTTTTGGGTCATTGTCCTGTTGGAAAAACAAATGATACTCACACTAAGCGCAAACCAGATTGGATGGCGTATCGCTGCAGAATGCTGTGGTAGCCATGCTGGTTAAGTGTGCATTGAATTCTAAATAAATCACAGACAGTGTCACCAGCAAAGCATCCCCCACACAATCACACCTCCATGCTTCACGGTGGGAACCACACATGCAGAGATCATCCGTTCACCTACTCCGCATTTCACAAAGACACGGCGATTGGAACCTAAAATCTCACATTTGGGCTCATCAGACCAAAAGGCAGATTTCCACCGGTCTAATGTCCATTGCTCGTGTTTTTTGGCCCAAGCAAGTCTCTTCTTATTGGTGTCCTTTAGTAGTGGTTTCTTTGCAGCAATTCGACTAGGCCTGATTCACGCAGTCTCTTCTGAACAGTTGATGTTGAGATGTCTGTTACTTGGATTCTGTGAAGCATTTATTTGGGTTGCAATTTATAAGGCTGGTAACTCCTTTCCTGTGGCGGTCCTCATGAGAGCCAGTTTCATCATAGAGCTTGATGTTTTTTGCGACTGCACATACACAGGATCTGTGTCCCCCTTGCAGGCTAATGTAGGCTAAATGTGATTAGCATGAGGTTGTAAGAAACAAACAAAATTCCTAGGACATAGACATATCTGATATGGGCAGAAGCTTAAATTCTTGTTAATCTAACTGCATTGTCCAATTTACAGTAGCTATTACAGTGAAAGAATACCATGCTATTGTTTGAGGAGAGTGCACAATTGTGAACTTGAAAATGTATGAATAAACAGATTTTGGCACATTTGGGCAGTCTTGATACAACATTTTGAACCAGTATGCAATGTGTCATTGGATCAGTCTAAAACTTTGCACATACACTGCTGCCATCTAGTGGCCATGGTCTAAATTGCTCCGGGGATGGAATAATACATTATGGCCTTTCTTTGCATTTCAAAGATAATAGTACAAAAAACCGCATGTGATTTTCTTTGTATTATCTTTTACCAGATCTAATGTGTTATATTCTCCTATATTAATTTCACATTTCCACAAACTTTAAAGTGTTTCCTTTGAAATGGTATCAAGAATATGCATATCCTTGCTTCAGGTCCTGAGCTACAGGCAGTTAGATTTGGGTATGTCATTTTAGGTGAAAATTTAAAACAAATGTGTAGATCCAAAATGTAAAATTTCTTGACATTTTCCGGATTGACCTTCATGTCTTAAAGTAATGATGGACTGTCGTTTCTCTTTGCTTATTTGAGCTGTTCTTGCCATAATATGGACTTGGTCTTTTACCCAATAGGGCTATCTACTGTACCACCCCTACATTTACATTTTACATTTACGTCATTTAGCAGACACTCTTATCCAGTGGAACAACCACTTTACAATAGTACATCTATATATTTTTTTGGGGGGGGGTTAGAAGGATTACTTTATCCTAGCCCAGGTATACCTTAAAGAGGTGGGGTTTCAGGTGTCTCCGGAAGGTGGTGATTGACTCCGCTGTCCTGGCGTCGTGAAGGAGCTTGTTCCACCATTGGGGTGCCAGAGCAGCGAACAGTTTTGACTGGGCTGAGCGGGAACTGTGCTTCCGCAGAGGTAGGGAGGCGAGCAGGCCAGAGGTGGATGAACGCAGTGCCCTTCTTTGGGTGTAGGGACTGATCAGAGCCTGAAGGTACGGAGCTGCCGTTCCCCTCAGAGCTCCGTAGGCAAGCACCATGGTCTTGTAGCAGATGCGAGCTTCAACTGGAAGCCAGTGGAGTGTGCGGAGGAGCGGGGTGACGTGAGAGAACTTGGAAAGGTTGAACACCAGACGGGCTGCGGCATTCTGGATGAGTTGTAGGGGTTAATGGCACAGGTAGGGAGCCCCGCCAGCAGCGAGTTGCAGTAATCCAGACAGGAGATGACAAGTGCCTGGATTAGGACCTGCGCCGCTTCCTGTGTAAGGCAGGGTCGTACTCTGTGAATGTTGTAGAGCATGAACCTACAGGATCGGGTCACCGCCTTGATGTTAGCGGAGAACGACAGGGTGTTGTCCAGGGTCACGCCAAGGCTCTTAGCACTCTGGGAGGAGGACACAATGGAGTTGTGACCTACCTTGTCACAATACAACTGATTGTCTCAAACGCATTAAGAAAAAAATTAATTACACAAATTAACTTTTAACAAGGCACACCTGTTAATTGAAATGCATTCCAGGTGACTACCTCATGAAGCTGGTTGAGAGAATGCCAAGAGTATGTAAAGCTGTCTTCAAGGCAAAGGGTGGCTACTTTGAAGAATATAAAATATATTTTGACTGTAACACTTTTTTGGTTACTACATGATTTCATGTGTTATTTCATAGTTTTCACAATGTAAAAAATAAAGAAAAACCCATTAATGAGTAGGTGTCCAAACTTTTGACTGGTACTGCATTCGGAAAGTTTTCAGACCCCTTGACTTTTGCCACATTTTGTTACATTACAGCCTTATTCTAAAATTGACAAAATAGATGTTTATTTTCATCAATCTTTACACACTACCCCATAATTACAAAGCAAAAACAGGTTTATAGATTCTTTTCAAAAAAATAAAATATGAAATAAATAAATTACATCACATTTAGTTAAGTATTCAGACCCTTTTACTCAGTACTTTGTTGAAGCACCTTTAGCGGCGATTATAGCCTCGAGTCTTCTTGGGTATGATGCTACAAGCTTGGCACACCTGTATTTGGTGAGCTTGTCCAATTATTTTCTGCAGATCCTCTCAAGCTCTGGCAAGTTGGATGTGGAGAGTTTCTGCACACTATTTTTGGGTCTTTACATAGATGTTCGATCCGGTTCAAGTCCAGGCTCTAGCTGGGCCCCTCAGGGACATTCAGAGACTTGTCACAAAGCCTCTCCTGCATTGTCTTGGCTGTGTGCTTAGGGTCGTTATCCTGTTGGAAGGTGAACCTTCACCCCAGTCTGAGGTCCTGAGAGGTCTGGAGCAGGTTTTCATCAAGGATCTATCTGTACTTTGCTCCGTTCATCTTTCCCTCTAGTCTCCCAGTCCCTGCCGCTGAAAAACATCCCCACAACATGATGCTGCCTTCGCCGTGCTTCACCGTAGGGATGGTGCCAGGTTTCCTCCAGACGTGACGCTTGGCATTCAGGCCAAAGAGTTCAATCTTGGTTTCATCAGATCAGAGAATCTTGTTTCTCCTGGTCTGAGAGTCCTTTAGGTTCCTTTTGACAAACTCCAAGCGGGCTGTCATGTGCCTTTTACCGAGGAGTGGC
This sequence comes from Salmo trutta, assembly GCF_901001165.1. Classification (NCBI taxonomy): domain Eukaryota; kingdom Metazoa; phylum Chordata; class Actinopteri; order Salmoniformes; family Salmonidae; genus Salmo; species Salmo trutta. The sequence continues at coordinate 3,359,651 of NC_042979.1, read as the reverse complement.
TTCTATCTGGCCACTACCATAAATGGCTGATTGGTGGAGTGCTGCAGAGATGGTTGTCCTTCTGGAAGGTTCTCCCATCTCCACTGAGGAACTCTGGAGCTCTGCCAGAATGACCATCGGGTTCTTGGTCACCTCCCTGACCAAGGCCCTTCTCCCTCAATTGCTCAGTTTGGCTGGGCAGCCAGCTCTAGAAAGAGTCTTTTTCGATTTTTTTCTCCCCAATTTCGTGGTGTCCAATTGGTAGTTACGGTCTTGTCCCATCGCTGCAACTCCCATACGGACTCGGGAGAGGCAAAGGTCGAGAACCGTGTGTCCTCCGAAACACAACCCAGCCAAGCCGCACTGCTAGGAAGAGTCTTGGTGGTTCCAAACTTCTTCCATTTAAGAATGATGGAGGCCACTGTGTTCTTGGAGACCTTCAATGCTGCATACATTTTTTGGTACCTTTCCCCAGATCTGTGCTTCTATACAATCCTGTCTTGGAGCTCTATGGACAATTCCTTCTACCTCATGGCTTGGTTTTTGCTCTGACATGCACTGTCAACTGTGGGACCTTATATAGACAGGTGTGTGCCTTTCCAAATCATGTTCAATCAATTGAATTTACCACAGGTGGACTTTAATCAAGTTGAAGAAACATCTCAAGAATGATAAATGGAAACAGGATTCACCTGAGCTGTGTGTCATAGCAAAGGGTGTCATAGCAAAGGGTCTGAATACTTATGTAAAACAAGGTAATTTTTATTTTATATATATTTTCTCAAATTAAAAATACTTTTTCGCTTTGTCATTATGGGATATTGTGTGTCGATTTTAGTTTTTTTATTTAATTAATCCATTTTAGAATAAGGAATAACGTTGGTTAATGTATTGGTGTGTGTGTGTGTGCATATTTTTCCTGTTGTTAAATCAGCACGCCTACAGACCTCACGACGTCTCTATAAGCTGCTGGCCCTCCGCCACCATGTCCTAATTCATTTACTCTACTGCAAATAAAACTAAGACTGGAAATAAATAACCAGCACAATCTGTCTGTTCTGTTCCTCTCAAACACACACACACATATTCTGTCCCTGTCTGCTCCCCTCTCCCTCCCTTTCATGTTTCCAGAAAGAATGACTTGTTCCAGGAAGCTAGGGTTTGAGAAATTCCCCCTGACCCTCTTTTTGGGCCTCATTTATCAATCGTGTGCAGAACAAATTTTGGGTGTAAACGTTTTGTAGGATTTCAGCATTTGTGAAAGGTTTAGGAACTCAAATTGTTAAACAAACCATTTAGGGTGTAAGAAACGGGATAACTCTTGTGTGGGAGGGAGCTGTTTGAGTGAGCTGGTTTGGAAGAGAGAGTGTAGGTAGCTTGAACAACAGGTAAACAAAACACTTCCAAGGTGTCAAATGTTGGATCAAATCTTGTGTGGGAGTTGTGAGAGTGTAGGCTGATGTGTTACTTTGCTGGTTCTGCTTTACTGACTGCCATCACTTGTTAACGTCATCTCCTCACAAGTCATCCTCCGTTAGACTCACAAAAGTGTAGATGTGATTGAGCAGACGTAGAGTTGAAGTCGGAAGTTTACATACACTTATGTTGGAGTCATTAAAACTCGTTTTTCAACCACACCACCAATTTATTATTATGAAACTATAGTTTTGGCAAGTCGGTTAGGACATCTCCTTTGTGCATGACAAGTCATTTTTCCAACAATTGTTTACAGACAGAATATTTCACTTATAATTCACTGTATCACAATTCCAGTGGGTCAGAAGTTTACATACACTAAGTTGACTGTGCCTTTAAACAGCTTGGAAAATTCCAGAAAATGATGTCATGGCTTTAGAAGCTTCTGATAGACTAATTGACATCATTTGAGTCAATTGGAGGTGTACCTGTGGATGTATTTCAAGGCCTACCTTCAAACTCAGTGCCTCTTTGCTTGACATCATGGGAAAATCAAAAGAAATCAGCCAAGACCTCAGGAAAAAAATTGTAGACCTCCACAAGTCTAGTTCATCCTTGGGAGCAATTTCCAAATGCAAGGTACCGCATTCATCTGTACAAACAATAGTTCGCAAGTATAAACACCATGGGACCACACAGCCATCATACCGCTCAGAAAGGAGACTCGTTCTGTCTCCTAGAGATGAACATACTTTGGTGCGAAAAATGCAAATAAATCCCAGAACAACAGCAAAGGACCTTGTGAAGATGCTGGAGGAAACGGGTACAAAAGTATCTATATCTACAGTAAAACGAGTCCTATATTGACATAGCTTGAAAGGCTGCTCAGCAAGGAAGAAGCCACTGCTCCAAAACCACCATAAAAAAGCCAGACTGCATTTGCAACTGCACATGGGGACAAAGATCTTACTTAATGGTTAAATGTCCTCTGGTCTGACGAAACAAAAATAGAACTGTTTGGCCATAATGACCATTGTTATGTTTGGAGGAAAAAGGGGGATGCTTGCAAGCCAAAGAACACCATCCAAACCGTGAAGCACGGGGGTGGCAGCATCATGTTGTGGGGATGCTTTGCTGCAGGAGGGACTGGGTGCACTTCACAAAATAGATGGCATCATGAGGTAGGAAAGGTATGTGGATATATTGAAACAACATCTCAAGACATCAGTCAGGAAGTTAAAGCTTGGTTGCAAATGGGTCTTCCAAATGGTCAATGATCCCAAGCATACTTCCAAAGTTGTGGCAAAATTGCTTAAAGACAACAAAGTCAAGGTATTGGAGTGGCCATCACAAACCCCTGACCTCAATCCTATAGAAAAGTTTGGGGCAGAACTGAAAAAGCATGTGCGAGCAAGGAGGCCTACAAACCTGACTCAGTTACACCAGCTCTGTCAGGAGGAATGGGCCAAAATTCACCCAACTTATTGTGGGAAGGTTGTGGAAGGCTACCCGAAACATTTGACCCAAGTTAAACAATGTAAAGGCAATGCTACCAAATACTAATTTAGTGTATGTAAACTTCTGACCCACTGGGAATGTGATGAAAGAAATAAAAGCTGACATATATAATTCTCTCTACTATTATACTGACATTTCACATTCTTAAAATAAAGTGGTGATCCTAACTGACCTTAGACAGGGAATTTTTACTTGGATTAAATGTAAGGAATTTTGAAAAACTGAGTTTAAATGTATTTGGCTAAGGTGTATGTAAACTTCAGCCTTCAACTGTAGATTTCTCAAATATATGTCATGCCAGTGTCTTGTCTATGATGGTGCTAGCTATTAGTGTATGACTCGTTAACAGCACACAGATGGAACCCTGAGAGACCGACAGCATGCTGGGTGAACAAGAATACGGTAGATACTGTTCAAGGTTCACTTTACAATCAACCCTCAGCCATTTCTCATAATGATGATTTGATGTCCTGTCTAATGGCAATAGTGACACTATCTCTATGTTCATTATGACGATCATTGTATGGGTCAGTCTGAATGTATTCTCACAGACCGTGGGCCATGATCAACTGAATATGACACACACACACACACACACACACACACACACAGAGACAGAGTGTGGTAGACCACTGTAAACTGTTATTCATCCTAACACAGACACTTTTCTCTCAGAGGGAGCCTGATAGCTGGGGAGAAATGCCAAACAGGCATGAACGGGTTGCAGTGTTAATTCCTGGTTGAATAGCAAGAGAAGGGCAGTGTTGTTGTTGTGTGGGTGGTGTGGCAGACCAAGGGCTAGCCTGGAGCCGAGGATGTGCCCTCAATGCACCCTGCCTTCTTCCAGCCCAGGCGCCAGTCACTGTGTCCACATTAAACCTCTCCTCCTCCTCTTCTGTAATGGCGCGACAGGGCCAGAGCCAGAGAGGCACATGCGATATTGCATTATTGTATTTGTGTAGTGGGCAGGCAGGCAGGGTAAGCAAGCCAGATGCATAACAGTGAGGTAAAGGGAGTAGAGGGGGTAGAGAGAAAGGAGGGGGGAGAAAGAAAGAGATTGAGAGAGAGGCGGATAAAGAGAGAGTCAGTAGAGTGAGTCAGGAAGCGTTGCTGCCAGACAGCCAGGCCCTGGCTCTGCTTTGCTCTGTTCTGTGTCCAAAATGGCACCCTAATCCCTATATAGTGCACTACTAGTATTATATAATTCTTTAGGTAGTGTGCTACGTAGGGAATAGGGTATCATTTTGGACGGAGACCTGCTCTCACAGAGATGGGTGTGGTGTAGCCGGTCTGGTGCCAGTGATGAGCAGGGCTCAGTCACAAGGGCTCCTTATCTACCCCACTCCTCTCCTCCCTCTCACCCCCGACTCCCCCGCTCCATTGAGTTACTGCCGCCACCGCTAGACGCCATGCAAGGAATTAGCTTGGAGTGCTTGACCAGCCAGGGGCCACAGACTGGGGGCTGAGGGAGACTGGCTAGGACGTCACTATCCTGGGGGGGGGGGGGGCAGAGGGGAAAGCAGGGATGTGACCATGGTCTGTTTTTTGCTGTGGATGGTGTTTGTTTATGTCCTTTGGCCGAGGCACTGAGATGTCCAGGCAGATTTTCCACCCACCGGATCCATACAGTCCAGCTCCAGGGCATTTGACTGAGTTGGACAGAGTCAGGGATACACACACACAGAAAGACTACTGCTCCACAGTCACATTTTACATTGACAAAATGCATTTGCTGTGCTTCAGTTCTTTCTCCAAGCACACAGATAAATATGGACCAAAGCATTAACCCAGCAGAGAAAAGAAGGAACATGGTTTTGAAGATAGCAGAGCTATTACTGCCCATAATTGTGTAGGAAGAGCAGTCAGGCTTGGAAACAGGATGATAGTAATGTCTATCACCTCTAGAGGGAGACATATCTATTTCACTTTGATAAAGATTAGTCTTCTAACACACGGTCTGTGTTCTTTCCTCTGATAGTATAAGGCTTAGTAGAGCCAGAATGCACTGTGTTAAAAAAATACAGTACCATGTTCAGAATGTATTTTTAATAGCAACATCTCCATTTTTGGTCCTTACATTCCTCTCTGTACCAGGCGTTGTAGGTTGCTTTTTTTCATTGTCCCATTTTCTATACATTTATTTTTTAGCATAATTTCGACAAAATATTTTAATATATATTTATGAGCAGTTACTAGCGCCTATAATCATGCATTTCACATTGCTTATAAGGTGTTAGAAATATGCTTATAAAGAACAGGGAAGTTTTTTATGGTTCGAGCTAGGCCCTTTAGTTTCAGTGAAGGGAAATCTTAACGCTACAGCATACAATGACATTCTAGAGAATTCTGTGCTTCAAACTTTATGGCAGCAGTTTGGGAAGGGCCCTTTCCTGTTTCAGCATGACAATGTCCCTGTGCACAAAACGAGATCCATACAGAAATGGTTTGTCGAGATCGGTGTGGAAGGCCTGCACAGAGCCCTGACCACAACCCCATCGAACACCTTTGGGATAAATTGGAATGCCGACTGCAAGCCAAACCAAATCAAATTCTATTTGTCACATGCGCCGAATACAACCTTACAGTGAAATGCTTACTTACAAGTCCTTAACCAACAATGCAGTTTTAAGGGGAAAAAAGGGGGAAAAAAGTAAGAGAGAAGAATAACAAATGATTAAAGAGCAGGAGTAAATAACAATAGCAGGACTATATACAGGGGGTACCGGTACAGAGTCAATGTGCGGGGGCACCGGTGTCGAGGTAATATGTACATGTAGGTAGAGTTATTAAAGTGACTATACATAGCTATAACAGAGAGTAGCAACAGTCTGGGTAGCCATTTGTTTAGGTGTTCAGGAGTCTTATGGCTTGGGGGTAGAAGCAATTTAGGAACCTCTTGGACCTAGACTTGGCGCAACAGTACCGCTTGCCGTGCGGTAGCAGAGAGAACAGTCTATGACTAGGGTGGCTGGAGTCTTTGACAATTTTTAGGGCCTTCCTCTGACACCGTCTGGTATAGAGGTCCTAGATGGCAGGAAGCTTGGCCCTGGTGATGTCAGTGATGCCAGCAGCATACCACCCTGCATCCCACTGCTGGCTTGCTTCTGAAGCTAAGTAGGGTTGGTTCTGGTCGGTCCCTTGATGGGAGACCAGGTTCTGCTGGAAGTGGTGTTGGAGGGCCAGTAGGAGGCACTCTTTCCTCAGGTCTAAAAAAATATCACAATGCCCCAGGGCAGTGACAAGGCCCTGTATAGGGTGCCGTCTTTCGGATTCCACGTTAAACGGGTGTCCTGACTCTCTGTGGTCAATAAACATCCCATGGCACTTATCGTAAGATTAGTGGTGTTAACCCTGGTGTCCTGGCTAAATTCCCAAGCTGTCCCTCATACCGTCACCTGATCATCCCCTGCTCACAATTGGCTCATTCATCCCCCTCCTCTCCCCTGTAACTATTCCCCAGGTCGTTGCTGTAAATGTGAATGTGTTCTCAGTCAACTTATCTGGTAAAGTAAAATAAATAAATAAAAATGTACTGGGCTGTACCCTCTGTAATACCTTGTGGTCGGAGGCAGTTGCCATACCAGGCAGTGATGCAACCCGTCAGGATGGTGCAGCTGTAAAACCTTTTGAGGATCTGAGGACCCATGCCAAATCTTTTCAGTCTCCTGAGGGGGAATAGGTTTTGTCGTGCCCTCTTCACGATTGTCTTTGTGTGTTTGGACCATGTTAGTTTGGTGGTGATGTGGACGCCAAGGAACTTGAAGCTCTCAATCTGCTCCACTTCAGCTCTGTTGATGAGAATGGGGGTATGCTAGGTCCTCCTTTTCCTGTAGTCCACAATCATCTCCTTTGTCTTGATCACGTTGAGGGAGAGGTTGTTGTCCTTGCACCACACGGTCAGGTCTCTGACCTCCTGCCGATAGGCTGTCTCATTGTTGTCGATCAGGCCTACCACTGTGTCGTCAGCAAACTTAATGATGGTGTTGGAGTCGTGAAGTCATGAGTGAACAGAGAGTACAGGAGGGGACTGAGCACGCACCCCTGAAGGGCCCCTGTATTGAGGATCAGCGTGGCGGATGTGTTTTTACCTACCTTTACCACCTGGGGGTGGCCCATCAGGAAGTCCAGGATCCAGTTGCGGAGGGAGGTATTTGGTCCTTAGCTTAGTGATGAGCTTTGAGGGCACTATGGTGTTGAACGCTGAGCTGTAGTCAATGAATAGCATTCTCACATAGGTGTTCCTTTGGTCCAGGTGTGAAAGGGCAGGGTGGAGTGCAATAGAGATTGCATCATCTGTGGATCTGTTGGTGCGGTATGCAAAAATGGAGTGGGTCTAGGGTTTCTGGGATAATGGTGTTGATGTGAGCCATGACCAACTTTTCAAAGCATTTCATGGCTGCAGATGTGAATGCTACGGATCGGTAATCATTTAGGCAGGTTAACTTGGTGTTCTTGGGCACAGGGACTATGGTGGTCTGCTTGAACATGTTGGTATTACAGACTCAGACAGGAAGAGGTTGAAAATGTCAGTGAAGACATTTGTCAGCGCATGCTCGGAGTACACGTCCTGGTAATCCGTCTGGCCCTGCGGCCTTGTGAATGTTGACCTGTTAAAGGTCTTACTCACATAGGCTGGAGAGCGTGATCACACAGTCGTCCGGAACAGCTGATACTCTCATGCATGTTTCAGTGTTACTTGCCTCGAAGCGAGCATAGAAGTGATTTAGCTTGTCTGGTAGGCTCGTGTCACTGGGCAGCTCTCGGCTGTGATCCTCTTTGTAGTCTGTAATAGTTTGCAGGCCCTACCACATCCGACGAGCATCAGAGCCGGTGTAGTATGATTCAGTCTTAGTCCTGTATTGATGCTTTGCCTGTTTGATGGTTCGTCGGAGGGCATAGCGGGATTTCTTATAAGATTCCGGGTTAGTGTCCCACTCCTTGAAAGCGGGAGCTCTCCCCTTTAGCTCAGTGCGAATGTTGCCTGTAATCCTTGGCTTGTGGTTGAGGTATGTACTTACAGTCACTGTGGGGACGACGTCCTCGATGCACTTATTGATGAAGCCAGTGACTGATGTGGTGTACCATCGGAATGCCATCGGAAGAATCCCGGAACATATTTCAGTCTGTGTTAGCAAAACAGTCCTGTAGTTTAGCATCTGCTTCAGCTGACAACTTTTTTTGTAGACCGAGTCACTGGTGCTTCCTGCTTAAATTTTTGCTTGTAATCAGGAAGATATAATGATGGTCAGATTTGCCAAATGGAGGGCGAGGGAGAGCTTTGTACACGTCTCTGTGTGTGGAGTAAAGGTGGTCGAGAATTCTTTCCCCTCTGGTTGCACATTTAACAGGCTGATAGAAATGAGGTAAAACTGATTTGTTTCCCTGCATTAAAGTCCCCGGCCACTAGGAGTGCCGACTCTAGATGAGCATTTTCCTTTTAGCTTATGGCTTTATACAGCTCATTGAGTGCGGTTTTAGTGCCAGCAATGATTTCTGTGGTGGTACGTAGACAGCTACGAAAAATACAGATGATAAACTCTATAGGTAGATAGTGTGGTCTTCAGCTTATCATGAGATACTCTACCTCAGGCGAGCAAAACCGCAAGGCTTCCTTAGATATCGTGCACCAGCTGTTGTTTACATAAATGCATAGGCCCCCGCCCCATGTCTTACCAGAGGCTGCTGTTCTGTCCTGCTAATTTTTTATTTATTTATTTATTTTATTTCACCTTTATTTAACCAGGTAGGCAAGTTGAGAACAAGTTCTCATTTACAATTGCGACCTGGCCAAGATGAAGCAAAGCAGTTCGACAACATACAACAACACAGAGTTACACATGGAGTAAACAACATACAGTCAATAATACAGTAGAAAAAAAAATAAGACTATATACAATGTGAGCAAATGATGTGAGATAAGGGAGGTAAAAGCAAAAAAATGCCATGGTGGCAAAGTAAATAAAGTATAGCAAGAAAAACACTGGAATGGTAGATTTGTAGTTTGAAGAAAGTTCAAAGTTCAAATATAAATAATATGGTGCAAAGGAGCAAAATAAATAAAATAAATAAATACAGTAGGGGAAGAGGTAGTAGTTTGGGCTAAATTATAGATGGGCTATGTACAGGTGCAGTGATCTGTGAGCTGCTCTGACAGCTGGTGCTTAAAGCTAGTGAGGGAGATAAGTGTTTCCAATTTCAGAGATTTTTGTAGTTCGTTCCAGTCGTTGGCAGCAGAGAACTGGAAGGAGAGACGACCAAAGGAGGAGTTGGCTTTAGGGGTGACCAGAGAGATATACCTGCTGGAGCGCGTGCTACAGGTGGGTGCTGCTATGGTGACCAGTGAGCGGAGATAAGGGGGGACTTTACCTAGCAGGGTCTTGTAGATGACCTGGAGCCAATGTGTTTGGCGACGATTATGAAGTGAAGGCCAGCCAACGAGAGCATACAGATCGCAGTGGTGGGTTGTATATGGGGCTTTGGTGACAAAACGGATGGCACTGTGATAGACTGCATCCAGCTTGTTGAGTAGGGTATTGGAGGCTATTTTGTAAATGACATCACCGAAGTCGAGGATTGGTAGGATGGTCCGTTTTACGAGGGTATGTTTGGCAGCATGAGTGAAGGATGCTTTGTTGCGAAATAGGAAGCCAATTCTAGATTTCACTTTGGATTGGAGATGATTGATGTGAGTCTGGAAGGAGAGTTTACAGTCTAACCAGACACCTAGGTATTTGTAGTTGTCCACAAATTCTAAGTTAGAACCGTCCAGAGAAGTTATGCTGGATGGGCGGGCAGGTGCAGGCAGCGATCGGTTGAAGAGCATGCATTTAGTTTTACTTGTGTTTAGGAGCAGTTGGAGGCCACGGAAGGAGAGTTGAATGGCATTGAAGCTCGTCTGGAGGGTTGTTAACACAGTGTCCAAAGAAGGGCCAGAAGTATACAGAATGGTGTCGTCTGCGTAGAGGTGGATCAGAGATTCACCAGCAGCAAGAGCGACATCATTTATGTATACAGAGAAAAGAGTTGGCCCAAGAATTGAACCCTGTGGTACCCCCATAGAGACTGCCAGAGGTCCAGACAGTAGGCCCTCCGATTTGACACACTGAACTCTGTCAGAGAAGTAGTTGGTGAACCAGGCGACGCAATCGTTTGAGAAACCAAGGCTACTAAGTCTGCCGATGAGGATGTGGTGATTAACAGAGTCAAAAGCTTTGGCCAGGTCAATGAATACGGCAGCACAGTATTGTTTCTTATCGATGGCGGTTACGATGTCGTTTAGGACCTTGAGCGTGGCTGAGGTGCACCCATGACCAGCTCTGAAACCAGATTGCATAGCGGAGAGGGTGCGGTGGGATTCGAAATAGTCGGTAATCTGTTTGTTGACTTGGCTTTCGAAGACCTTAGAAAGGCAGGGTAGGATGGATATAGGTCTGTAGCAATTTGGGTCAAGAGTGTCACCTCCTTTGAAGAGGGGGATGACAGCAGCTGCTTTCCAATCTATGGGAATCTCAGACGACACGAAAGAGAGGTTGAACAGGCTAGTAATAGGGGTTGCAATAATTTCGGCAGATAATTTTAGAAAGAAAGGGTCCAGATTGTCAAGCCCAGCTGATTTGTAGGGGTCCAGATTTTGCAGCTCTTTCAGAACATCAGCTGAATGGATTTGGGAGAAGGAGAAATGGGGGAGGTTTGGGCGAGTAGCTGTGGGGGGTGCAGTGCTATTGAATGCAGTAGGGGTAGTTAGGTGGAAAGCATGGCCAGCCGTAGAAAAATGCTTATTGAAATTCTCAATTATAGTGGGCTTATCGGTGGTTATACACCCTAATGGGGTGTATAACCCGCCAGCTGTATGTTCTTAATGTCGTCGTTCAGCCACGACTCGGTGGAACATAAGATATTACCGTTTTTAATGTCCCGTTGGTAGGATAAACATGCTTTCAGTGTCGTCCCATTTATTTTCCAGCGATTGAAGCTTAGCTAGCTGGCCGGAAGGCATAGGCAGATTAGCCACTCGTCGCCTGATTCTCACAAGGCACCCTGATCTCTTTCTGCGAAATCTGCGTTTCCTTCTCTAGTGAAAAACAGAGATCTGGGCCTGGTCGGGTGTCTGTATTATATCCCTCCCGTCTGACTCATTGAAGAAGAACTCATTGTCCAGTTTGAGGTGAGCAATCACAGTTCTGATGTCCAGAAGCTCTTTTCGGTCATAATGTTGGTGCTACCGTCTCTTATAAAACAAGTTACAAACAACGCGGAAAAACAAACAAAATAGCATGGATGGTTAAGAGCCGATAAGATGGCTGCCTTCCCCTCCGGTGCCATCACAACACAGTCGCCTAACATCACTGCCTGACCTCACTAGTGCTCTTGTGGATGAATGGAAGCATGTCCCCGCACCAATGTCCAACATCTAGTGGAAGAGGGGACCAACTCCATATTAAAGCCCATGATTTCGTAATGAGGTGTTCGATGAGCAGGTGTCCACATACTTTTGATCATGTAGAATAGCATGCATCTGTCAGAAAATCAATTCAAATGTTACAAATAGCCGATTCATTAACATGTTTTGCTCATATTACATACATTTTCCAAAAATACCTAATATTTTGTGACGACTGATGCAACCTCTCCTTCCTTGTCGAACTGACAGTCATTGACCTACAAGTCATTTTGCATGCTAAACAACCATAGGGAATTCAGTAGCCTAGTCAATCTTTGCCTAGGCAGCCGATAGTGGGCAATAAACTCGTGTCCCCCGTGGACCGGCTCGTACATAAAGCATCCTCCATTCAGGCTGCAAAGGCGTCATTTTCCTCCATAGCAAGCTTGAATGGCGAGCCGCCGGGAAAGAAACTGAAAAAATTGTGTGTACTGTCTTAATAAAACACAATTTTCCACCACCATTTTCAGATTTTTTTATGCTTTAAGATGTTGCTTTAAGATTGTCTGAAAATCCCAAAATGGTGGTGGCCTTATTAATTGAGTGACTGACTATGTAATTTGTTAGGTACAGTATACGGAAAATATAAACATTCTGTCACAGCGAAAATAATACATGCAGGAAGTCCAATCGATTGTGAGGTATGGCAAATACATTGTCGTGATAAATTTGGGTTGCGGGCTCACAATCACTTTTTCCGAAATCTCTGCCCAGCAAGGAGGAAAGGAGCCGACCTAATCCCGCCTCCCACTTTTACCTTTCAACCCCTTTTCACCTGCCAATCAACATTGCCCCTCTTCCCTTTCTCTGACTGTAGGCTACATCCCTAGTTGCATGGTGTGATCAGATCATGATCAGATCTACTAAAATGAGAGGGAAAGACGGGTGACGGGCAACATCCACTTCATAGGATGGACTAAAAGATTAGGTTATGTCACAAATGTTTAATTTGATTGTAACTTTCCTACAGTAGCCAGCTGACAGTAAACATATTCTTGTAAATTAAATTAATTTCTGTTGCAGATATAAAAGAAAGGCTAGGTACTGATGCATGCATCTATCGAAATGTGATTTATGCTCACTGTCCAAGTTTTCATTGGGGTAAATCAATTATGGTATTATTACATTTATGATTAGCCTACATTTACATTTTGAAATCGGTAGAATGACAATCATTTACAAGATGATGCAGGGGATTTAGTTTGCAAGCCAGGGCCCAATTGCCTTCCTGGAGCGAGCAAAAGAATGTGATAATTTTGGCTAATTTCATAAAATGGGAAAGTATTCTTTTAGCCTGTTTTGTATCAAATACACTTCCCTTAAATACCCTACTCCTTGAAAGTCGTGTATTGATTATACAGTGCCTTGAAAAAGTATTCATACCCCTTGACTTTGTGTCACTGGCCTACGCACGTTACCCCATAATGTCAAAGTGGAATTATGTTTTTAGAAACAATTACAAATCCATTAGAATTGAAAAGCTGAAATATCTTGTCAACTATTCAACCCCTTTGTTATGGCAAGCCTAAATAAGTTCAGGAGTAAAAATGTGCTTAACAAGTCACATAATAAGTTGCATGTACTCACTCTGTGCAATAATAGTGTTTAACATGATTTTTTAATGACTACCCCATATCTGTACTCCACACATACAATTCTCTGTAACTGTCATGGTCAAAACATATTGATACCACAGTAGCTAAGATGGGGAGAAGTCCGTCACTAGCACACAGCTTTGACACCCGTGCATACCCCACAAGACATGCCACCAGAGGTCTCTTCACAGTCCCCAAGTCCAGAACAAACTCTGATAGGTGCACATTACTACATAGAGCCATGACTACATGGAACTCTCTTCCACATCAGGTAACTGATGCAAGCATTCAAATCAGATATTAAAAAAAGCAGATGATAATGCACCTTAAGGAACAGCTGGGACTGTGAAGCCACACAAACAGATGCATGCATACACACACATGATAACATACGCACTATACGCACACGTACACATGGATTATGTGTTGTAGATCTGTGGTACAGGAGTATGGGCCTGAGGGCACACACTTAGTGTGTTGTGAATTCTGTAATGAATGTATTGTAGTGAGTACCACTCTAAATATTTTCAAGCATGGTGGGGACTGCGTCACGTTGTGGGTATGCTTGTTATCAGCAAGGCTTGAAGGAAACCCTTTTTTTAGTCTGCTTTCCAACAGACACTGAGAGACAAATGCACCTTTCAGCTGGACAATAACCTAAAACACAAGGCCAAATGGTAAGCAACTCCAGTGTTGCATTGAATGTTCCTGAGTGGCCTAGTTAGTTTTTACTTAAATCGGCTTGAAAATCTATAGCAAGACTTGAAAATGGCTGTCTAGCAATGATAAGTAAATGAACTTGACAGAGCCTGAAGAATTGAAATCCTTCGGAGTCTTTTCAGAGTCTATTGACGCACCTGTGCGTCATTCTGAGTAACATAAAAATCCCCTTAAACAATCTTTCAGTTTAAGCTAGAGATATTGCATGGGCTCCGTCTCAAACCACTGCATCCGCCTATGTCTGCCTTCCGCATCTGCGGTAGAAGGTGACTGAGCGACTGCGGTGTTTGTCAGACCATGAGACATCCTGAAAATCACCTAGATATAGGACAGACACTTCAAAACCTTATTCCAAGGGGTATAAATACTGTCGTTATAAATGGCGGTCACTGCAGTCAACAGCTGCAGTGTTGCTCATTGGATTACCCCGTAACATGGAATAGGCTATGTGAATGTTTATAAAGACAAAAGGCAGACATATGGAATTATTTCATTTGGATGGATGGTTGACATGACAGAAAGGTAGGCGGATATTTTCTTATCTAAAATGTGAGTGAATCTTTGCTTCAGTATACTCTTCTCAAGCTCGTTACGTTTGTTTCGCTCACGGGACTCAACCCTGGATGGGCTCGCGCCTAGTAAAAACCTTAGCCTATTGCGCAATATATTCCAAAATTCAAACAAAATTCACCAGCGACGTCATTAGGAGATAAGGATTGTGAGCACAGTGTTTCTGATCAGATCAACGATGATCTTCTAATGTATTTGTGTGGCTACGATGCCATCTTTAGAGCACAGCATGAAATAGGCTACTACCGAGGTCTGATGATGCTTCTGACAATATAGTAAAAGGCGTGTTGTGTCGGGTGATGTGCTAAGGTCTGTATAACCCTGTGACGTACAGTACCAGTCAAAAGTTTGGACACACCTACTCATTCAAGGGTTTTTCTTTATTTTTACTATTTTCTACGTTGTAGGATAATAGTGAAGACATCCAAACTATTAAATAACACATATGGAATCATGTAGTAACCCAAAAAAGTTTTAAACAATTCAAAATATATTTTATATTCTTCAAAGTAGCCACCCTTTGCCTTGAGACAGCTTTGCACATTCCATATGTGTTATTTCATAGTTTTGAGGTCTTCACTATTATGTTTCCTCCAGGTGGGTTGTGGAGTGTGTTCGCGCTGGGTGGAGCCGGCAGTAAGCCAGGATTGGACCAGGAACAGAACCCTCTGCCACTGTCCAATCAGAGCCTGTTATTGCTCCTGGTGCTAGCCAATCTGACAGATGGACCCAACAACTGTCCCAACCCCTACAGACAGGCTGTCACATGCTTCAAAAACACACAAGGTACAGAATATGCACTAGCACCAGTAAAAGATGACGGGGGGACCTTTCAATGAATGGGTACTAAACCTGTGTGTTTTCCACAGACACGTCATCCATCCCTACAGAGCAACACCATATGTTCCAGATTAACTTCAACAGCCTTTACACAGCTCTGTGTGAGCAGCAGAGATCCGACCAGGCTACACTGATACTCTACACACTGCTACATCAGAACACCAACATGAGGACATACATGCTGTCACGCACAGACATGGAGAACCTGGTGAGTTAGTCGCTAATTGCGCACACGTACACGTACACATCTGCCACGCTGATCCTCAACACGGGAGCTCCCCAGGGGTGCATGCTCAGTCCCCTCCTGTACTCCTAGTTCACCCACGACCGCATGGCCAGGCACGACTCCAACACCATCATTAATTTTGCTGATGACACACCGATCACCGACGAGACAGCCTATAGGGTCAGAGGTCAGAGACCTGGCCGGGTGGTGCCAGAATAACAACCTATCCCTCAACGTAACCAAGACTAAGGAGATGATTGTGGACTACAGGAAAAGGAGCACCAAGCACGTCCCCATTCTCATCGACGGGGCTGTAGTGGAGCAGGTTGAGAGCTTCAAATTCCTTGGTGTCCACATCAACAACAAACTAGAATGGTCCAAACACACCAAGACAGTCGTGAAGAGGGCACGACAAAGCCTATTCCCCCTCAGGAAACTACCGTAAATTCCAGACTATAAGCCGCAACTTTTTTCCCACGCTTTGAACCTCGCGGCTTAAACAATGACGCTATGGATTTTTCCCGCTTTCACATTTTTTTTTCTCCAAAAAAACACATTCTGTGACATGCTCAGTTTTTTGGCGGCATGAAGCTTTCATTAGACCAATGAAATTGCCGAACGGGTTAAGGTCACAAACAGTGACGAGAGCGACAATGAAAACGATCCAATATCGGATGAAGCAATTCTGAGGCTATTCAACTCAGACACCGAAGGAATGAATGACTTCAGTGGTTTCAGTGCACAGGAGGAGGAAGATAGTGACCAATGACTTTCTTGGTAGGCTACTGTTTACTGCTAATTTTTTATTTTTTGTTACAAGCCGTGTTTCGTTAAAGCCTATTTATTTTTGTTACAAGCCGTGCTTCGTTAAGGCCTATTTATTTTTGTTACAAGCCATGTTTCGTTAAAGCCTGTGTAAAGCTCATTTGTTTCAATGTACCGGTAGGCACCTGCGGCTTATAGACATGTGCGGCTTATTTATGTTCAAAATAATATATTTTTTTAAATTCAGTGGGTGCGGCTTATATTCAGGTGCGCTCAATAGTCCGGAAATTACGGTAAAAAGATTTGGCATGGGTCCTGAGATCCTCAAAAGGTTCTACAGCTGCAACATCGAGAGCATCCTGACCAGTTGCATCACTGCCAGGTACGGCAATTGCTCGGCCTCCGACCGCAAGGCACTTCAGAGGGTAGTGCGTACGGCCCAGTACATCACTGGGGCAAAGCTGCCTGCCATCCAGGACCTCTACACCAAGCGGTGTCAGAGGAAGGCCCTAGAAATTGTCAAAGACCCCAGCCACCCCAGTCATAGACTGTTCTCTCTACTACTGGATGGCAAGCGGTACCGGAGTGCCAAGTCTAGGACAAAAAGGTTTCTCAACAGTTTTTACCCCCAAGCCATAAGACTCCTGAACAGGTAACCAAATGGTTACCCGGACTATTTGCATTGTGTGCCCCTCCCCCCAACCCCTCTTCTACGCTGCTGCTACTCTCTGTTCATCTTATATGCATAGTCACTTTAACTATACATTCATGTACATACTACCTCAATAAGCCTGACTAACCAGTGTCAGTATATAGCCTTGCTACTCTTATTTTCAAATGTATTTTTACTGTTGTTTTATCTCTTTACTTACCTACACACACACACAGCTTTTTTTCGCACTATTGGTTAGAGCCTGTAAGTAAGCATTTCACTGTAAGGTCTATACCTGTTGTATTCGGCGCACGTGACAAATAAACTTTGATTTGACACACTACTGCATCAAAACACAAACGTGAGGACGTGCTCAGTTTATTAGGTACAAATTTCAAATCTTGTTGGTCACGTTGTCCGGCACCACGTTCTCCTAACGGAAACTCTGAAATGTACTCTGGGTAATCTGAGTCATCCTCATTGACTTAGTTCTTCTTTTTTCCCTGCTGACACAGTGGGGCACAGTAGACAGCTGGTCCTGTCCGGTCCTAAGCAGGTTTTAAGTGTATTAGGGAGCGCAGAGGGGGGAGCGCCACAGACCATTGCTCTGCAGGACCCACCTGTGACAGAGGATCACTCCCACACACAGTGGAACCATGCTTGAACAAACACACACACACACACACACACACGGGTGGACACACATAGCGCTTCCCGAAGCACCCCTCTGTGGAACAGTGCTGGAGGCCTAAACACACAAACACACACTTTCTCTTAGTGCAGTCTGGGATGCAGTGTGTTGGGATGTTGGATTCGTGTCAGAGCTTGCTCAGTGCACTCTGCCTGCTTATTCTGCAACAGTGTCAGTCTGCACAGCAGGAATGCAGGATTTCACAATAGAAGTTGACGGAATGGCTGTTGAACCATGGCAGTTAAACCATCAAACACCATGCGGACACGTACCCTGGAGAAACACCATGCGGACACGTACCCTGGAGAAACACCATGCAGACACGTACCCTGGAGAAACACCATGCAGACACGTACCCTGGAGAAACACCATGCAGACACGTACCCTGGAGAAACACCATGCAGACACGTACCCTGGAGAAACACCATGCAGACACGTACCCTGGAGAAACACCATGCAGACACGTACCCTGGAGAAACACCATGCAGACACGTACCCTGGAGAAACACCATGCAGACACGTACCCTGGAGAAACACCATGCAGACACGTACCCTGGAGAAACACCATGCAGACACGTACCCTGGAGAAACATCATGCAGACACGTACCCTGGAGAAACATCATGCTGACACGTACCCTGGAGAAACATCATGCTGACACGTACCCTGGAGAAACACCATGCAGACACGTACCCTGGAGAAACACCATGCAGACACGTACCCTGGAGAAACACCATGCAGACACGTACCCTGGAGAAAGACCATGCTGACACGTACCCTGGAGAAACACCATGCAGACACGTACCCTGGAGAAACACCATGCAGACACGTACCCTGGAGAAACACCATGCTGACACGTACCCTGGAGAAACACCATGCAGACACGTACCCTGGAGAAACACCATGCAGACACGTACCCTGGAGAAACACCATGCAGACACGTACCCTGGAGAAACACCATGCAGACACGTACCCTGGAGAAACACCATGCTGACACGTACCCTGGAGAAACACCATGCAGACACGTACCCTGGAGAAACACCATGCGGACACGTACCCTGGAGAAACACCATGCAGACACGTACCCTGGAGAAACACCATGCGGACACGTACCCTGGAGAAACACCATGCGGACACGTACCCTGGAGAAACACCATGCTGACACGTACCCTGGAGAAACACCATGCGGACACGTACCCTGGAGAAACACCATGCTGACACGTACCCTGGAGAAACACCATGCGGACACGTACCCTGGAGAAACACCATGCGGACACGTACCCTGGAGAAACACCATGCTGACACGTACCCTGGAGAAACACCATGCTGACACGTACCCTGGAGAAACATCATGCTGACACGTACCCTGGAGAAACACCATGCAGACACGTACCCTGGAGAAACACCATGCTGACACGTACCCTGGAGAAACACCATGCTGACACGTACCCTGGAGAAACACCATGCAGACACGTACCCTGGAGAAACACCATGCAGACACGTACCCTGGAGAAACATCATGCAGACACGTACCCTGGAGAAACACCATGCAGACACGTACCCTGGAGAAACACCATGCAGACACACACACAGTAGACCAGGACATCCTGGAAAACAGTGTCATTTGTTAGTGAGTGGACTATCCTGGCTAAATAAATGCATGAAAATACAAATAGCCAACGCACATGCTCGTTCTCTAATTATTTTACTCCTTCCCCTCCTCCTCAGGTGATGCCCATCCTCAAGATCCTGTATCATGTGGAAGACAGGAACTCTCATCACGTCTACATGGCCCTCATCATCCTCCTCATCCTCACTGAGGAAGATACCTTCAACAGATCCATACATGAGGTGGTGAGTACTGACCCCTCACTCTAACCCTCGTCATCCTCCTCATCCTCACTGAGGACGATACCTTCAACAGATCCATACATGAAGGGGTGAGTAGTATCCCTGATTGATTGAGCGCTGAAAATGTACTCCAGTGTCACACAGAAATTATGCACACCAGTAATTGCACTCCTATGACAGAAGGGACACAGCCCTGCAAACAACATGTATTCCCTTTCAGCACATTCTAGTTATAAACGTCTGAGACATTTCTCTGAATGAGGTATGATTTCTCAAACGTCAGAACATGTGCCATTTCAGATAATGTGTAAAAGCTGTTGAATAATAGGCCATGGTGGCGAAGTAATTACAATATAGCAATTAAACACTGGAATGGTAGATGTGCAGAAGATGAATGTGCAAGTAGAGATACTGGGGTGCAAAGGAGCAAGATAAATAAATATATACAGTATGGGGATGAGGTAGGTAGATAGATGGGCTGTTTCACAGATGGGCTATGTACAGGTGCAGTGATCTGTGAGCTGCTCTGACAGCTGGTGCTTAAAGCTAGTGAGGGAGATATGAGTCTCCAGCTTCAGAGATTTTTGCAGTTCGTTCCAGTCATTGGCAGCAGAGAACTGGAAGTAAAGACAACCAAAGGAGGAATTGGCTTTGGGGGTGACCAGTGAGATATACCTGCTGGAGCGCGTGCTACGAGTGGGTGCTGCTATGGTGACCAGTGAGCTGAGATAAGGCGGGGCTTTACCTAGCAGAGACTTGTAGATAACCTGTAGCCAGTGGGTTTGGCGACGAGTATGAAGCGAGGGCCAACCAACGAGAGCGTACAGGTCGCAATGTTGGGTAGTGTATGGGGTTTTGGTGACAAAATGGATGGCACTGTGATAGACTGCATCCAGTTTGTTGAGTAGTGTTGGAGGCTATTTTATAGATGACATCACTGAAGTCGAGGATCGGTAGGAGGGTCAGTTTTACGAGGGTATGTTTGGCAGCATGAGTGAAGGATGCTTTGTTGCAAAATAGGAAGCCGATTCTAGATTTAATTTTGGATTGGAGATGCTTAATGTGAGTCTGGAAGGAGAGTTTACAGTCTAACCAGATACCCAGGTATTTGTAGTTGTCCACGTATTCTAAGTCAGAGCCGTCCAGAGTAGTGATGATGTGCGGGCAGTGATCGATTGAATAGCATGCATTCAGTTTTACTTGCGTTTAAGAGCAGTTGGAGGCCACGGAAGGAGAGTTGTATGGCATTGAAGCTCGTCTGGAGGTTAGTTAACACAGTGTCCAAAGAAGGGCCAGAAGTATACAGAATGGTGTCGTCTGCGTAGAGGTGGATCAGAGAATCACCAGCAACAAGAGCAACATCATTGATGTATACAGAGAAGAGTCGGCCCGAGAATTGAACCCTGTGGCACACCCATAGAGACTGCCGGACAACAGGCGCTCCGATTTGACACACTGAACTCTATCAGAGAAGTAGTTGGTAAACCAGGCGAGGCAATCATTTGAGAAACCAAGGCTGTCGAGTCTGCCAATAAGAATGTGGTGATTGACAGAGTCAAAAGCCTTGGCCAGGTCGATGAATACAGCTGCACAGTAATGTCTCTTATCGATGGCGGTTATGATGTCGTTTAGGACCTTGAGCGTGGCTGAGGTGCACCCGTGACCAGCTCTGAAACCAGATTGCATAGCGGAGAAGGTACGGTGGCATTCGAAATGGTCGGTCATCTGTTTGTTAACTTGGCTTTCGAAGATCTTAGAAAGACAGGGTAGGATAGATATTGGTCTGTAGCAGTTTGGGTCTAGAGTGTCACCCCCTTTGAAGAGGGGGATGACCGTGGCAGCTTTCCAATCTTTGGGGAATCTCAGATGGGGTTGCAACAATTTCGGCAGATCATTTTAGAAAGAGAGGGTCCAGATTGTCCAGATTGTCTCCCTCTGTCTATTTCATTCTTCATTATTTCTTTCTACTCAGCTTGTCAATGAATTCGCCGTGTATTTGAACAGAGAGCCTTTAAACCACTTAGCACACGGTGCTTGACGCCATTCTGCTCTTCCATTACATTCCAGTTGTGTGAATCATTTTTGACATTTTAAAGTCATTCCTCTCTTTCTCTGTACGTGCGGAGCCTATCGAGTTTCAGTCTACTGGCTGGGCTGCATATGAATTTGTCTCTGTCTAAGTCCCAAATGGCACTATCCCCCATATAGTGCACTACTTTTCACCAGGGCCCATAGGGCTCTGGTCAAAAGTAGTGCACTATATAGGGAATATTGTGTCATTTGGGAACCCTGTTTGACTGCAGCAGGAAATCCTACAGCCTAGGCTGTGGCTGCCAGCAGACCTCTCTCTGAGTCTCTCTGTTTTGGATGAAAATCCATTTCACATTGGTCTCTTTGCTGTTGACATGTAATTTCCAGCAGTATTTGGTTCAATGTAAACCAACCACAGTTAGGCCAGCTCTCAATATTCAGATGGGTGTTTTTCATCATAGAAAAATCTATGCGGAAGTGCTTTAATGCTGTTGTGGTGTTTTGGGGCTGTGAGTTGAGCCTGGGATTAGACTGCCATGTTGGTCTCTGTTTTGTCCATCAGTTGCTGATGGTTGTCACCCAATGCCTAAGGTGCTGTGTCACTGTGACTCCATTTAGTGTCTCCAGACTCGGATCATGTATTCCTACACACATCACAGCTAGGCTTCTACAACCTCTGTTGCATTTGATAGTACAGACTTGACCATGGCGCAGCCTAGTCAATTTCACAAATGATCTCTTTGAAGTCTAAATCTGGGATAGTTTGACACTACAAAATAGGTCTTTAAATTAGGGCATTATTCTATTTCTGCATGTTAGTGAAAAAGGTGCGATCTGAAATGCATTATTTAATGTGTAATTGTGTGTGTGTGTGTGTGTGTAGATTTCTTTTTCAGAATCTATATCCTTCCCCAACATTAAGTAAGGCCAAACCTTATAACATCCTGTCCTGCCAACCGTTACCAAGACTTACTTTACTTCTGACATGAAGTGCTGTTACCGTGGTCGCTAAGCACCCTGGAAACACAAGGTTGACAACCAGAAGTAATAGGCCTACTGTAGTAATGCAAAAAGAGTCGAGCCATCAAGTTGCATGAAACGCTTACAGTAAATGTCTTGTTTAGGAAAGAGGGGGAGAGGATTTTGTTATTTGTGTTTTACAGAGAAAAAAAGTTATTTGTGATCAAAACGGTGATAGCTACTAGCTAGGGTTATAACTTTTCCTCTTAATTTGTACAGTACCAGTGTTTCTACTTTATTCATTTAGAAGTGGCGCGCCACTGCTAGATTGTTGCCGCCATGCCAAACATTATTATTATTATTATTTATTTTTTGTGATAGAAAAACTTTCAGTGTAAACCTTAAATGACTAAAACCAGACCAAGTTTGTATCAAATTTAATTGACCTATATGTTTTATATATTTGAGAACTAGAAATTGCCTAAATAAAAGCTAAAACAATGAAACAAATCAAATAAAACTATGAATTTAGGAGTACTTTTGCCATGGCTGGCTTACCGACCGGGCACGCAAGGCACATGCCCAGGGGCCCCAATTGTGGTCCCCATTGATTTTGTTATAATGTTTGATCATAAGAACACAGAATTAGCCATGGCAAAATGCAACATTTTCTCTCCGCTCCATGGAAAACATTTATACATTTGCAGGAAAGTAGTCCCTTTTTGATCCAGAAAAAAACCTTGCACACCTGCCTGATAATATGGTATGGTCCCATATATAGGCTATGGTAAAAAGTCAGCCCTAAAATATTTTGGGGGCAATATGTTATATGCTCATGTCTGGTGAGGATTATAGATAGATCAGAATCCTTTGATTTTCATTCATTTTGGAGTATAATGTACCTTTAAAAAGTCACCCGAAATGACCTTCTCTCAGTCCTCTCTCAGTCCCAAAAAATATCCCCCCCCCCACCCACCACTCCCTCCACGACCTTTGCCCCCACTGCTAAAAAAAAGTAATATTAAATGCTGAGTAGTTACTCACGCTCCTTCCCTCCCTCCCTCTTTCTCTTTCTCCCTCTCTCTCGCTTGAACTCCCTGTCTCTCAGGTATTAAAAAACATAACTTGGTATTCAGAGCGTTCATTAACAGAAATCTCCCTGGGTAGTCTACTCATCCTGGTGGTCATACGCACCATCCAGTTCAACATGACACGGACCAGGGTGAGTACGCACACACATACACATATATATCTCCACATGCACTCTCCTAGCTTTGTTTTCTCCCAAGATCGTCTCAATGGAATTCCAGGTAGGTCACTGCACGTCTCTCATTTCCTCTCTTCCAGGATAAGTACCTGCACACCAACTGTCTGGCTGCCCTGGCCAATATGTCTGCCCAGTTCCGCTGCCTACACCAGTATGCAGCCCAGCGCATCATCAGGTGAGGCTACAGCTCCGTCCTCCATAGAATTATTGCTGACTGTCAACACAGCCACGGGTATGGCCAATGCTTCTTAATGGGTATAGATATGATCTCAACTCGAATTAAAGCCTACTGGTAGATTGCGAATTGTAGGGGTTTAGTAGGTCTGTCGAGCACCTTCTGGTGTAGATATTCCAGGGTTGTGTTTTGTGCTGAGTGGGAAAGACCACCTACAGTGAGGGGAAAAAGTATTTGATCCCCTGCTGATTTTGTACGTTTGCCCACTGACAAAGAAATGATCAGTCTATAATTTTAATGGTTGGTTTATTTGAACAGTGAGAGACAGAATAACAACAAAAATATCAAGAAAAACGCATGTCAAAAATGTTATAAATTGATTTGCATTTTAATGAGGGAAATAATTATTTGACCCCCTCTCAATCAGAATCATTTCTGGCTCCCAGGTGTCTTTTATATAGGTAACGAGCTGAGATTAGGAGCACACTCTTAAAGGGAGTGCTCCTAATCTCAGTCTGTTACCTGTATAAAAGACACCTGTCCACAGAAGCAATCAATCAATCAGATTCCAAACTCTCCACCATGGCCAAGACCAAAGAGCTCTCAGGGACAAGATTATAGACCTACACAAGGCTGGAATGGGCTACAAGACCATCGCCAAGCAGCTTGGTGAGAAGGTGACAACAGTTGGTGCGATTATTCGCAAATGGAAGAAACACAAAAGAACTGTCAATCTCCCTCGGCCTGGGGCTCCATGTAAGATCTCAGCCCAGAACTACACAGGAGGATCTTGTCAATGATCTCAAGGCAGCTGGGACCATAGTCACCAAGAAAACAATTGGTAACACACTACGCCGTGAAGGACTGACATCCTGCAGCGCCCGCAAGGTCCCCCTGCTCAAGAAAGCACATATACATGCCCGTCTGAAGTTTGCCAATGAACATCTGAATGATTCAGAGGACAACTGGGTGAAAGTGTTGTGGTCAGATGAGACCAAAATGGAGCTCATTGGCATCAACTCAACTCGACATGTTTGGAGGAGGAGGAATGCTGCCTATGACCCCAAGAACACCATCCCCACCGTCAAACATGGAGGTGGAAACATTATGCTTTGGGGGTGTTTTTCTGCTAAGGGGACAGGACAACTTCATTGCATCAAAGGGACGATGGACGGGGCCATGTACCGTAAAATCTTGGGTGAGAGCATCCTTCCCTCAGCCAGGGCATTGAAAATGGGTCGTGGATGGGTATTCCAGCATGACAATGACCCAAAACACACGGCCAAGGCAACAAAGGAGTGTCTCAAGAAGAAGCACATTAAGGTCCTGGAGTGGCCTAGCCAGTCTCCAGACCTTAATCCCATAGAAAATCTGTGGAGGGAGCTGAAGGTTCGAGTTGCCAAACGTCAGCCTTGAAACCTTAATGACTTGGAGAAGATCTGCAAAGACAAAATCCCTCCTGAGATGTGTGCAAACCTGGTGGCCAACTACAAGAACCATCTGACCTCTGTGATTGCCAACAAGGGTTTTGCCACCAAGTACTAAGTCATGTTTTGCAGAGGGGTCAAATACTTATTTCCCTCATTAAAATGCAAATCAATTTATAACATTTTTGACATGCGTTTTTCTGGATTTTGTTGTTGTTTTTCTGTCTCTCCCTGTTCAAATAAACCTACCTTTAAAATGATAGACTGATCATTTCTTTGTCAGTGGGCAAACGTACAAAATCAGCAGGGGATCAAATATTTTTTTCCCTCACTGTATCTTCTTAGCTACTGATGTTGCAGTGTTCCCTCACCAAGGCAGTAGAGGCGGAGAAAAACAAAGGTTGGATTGATCGTCCTCATCAGAGAGGATTTAAATGAGTCATTTGATTACGCTTTTGTTTTCTTCCTTGACTCATGGCCTACAGTACCTTCTGTACTGAAGTCTGCCACTATTCAGTCACAAACATTACCATACAAAACGTTTTTCTTTTTATAAGGTCTACCACAGAGGACCAACCCTTGCCAAATCACCACACTAGTATGCAAGCATTAGCATGGATTGATTCACAACACATCATTTCAACATTTCCATAACAACTGTGTAAAATGACTAAGATAGTCGATCGTTATATTGGCCGATTATCACATTCCAATCCATTTCTTGCAGATTGAGGCAGTGCTTCCAGATTGAAAACAGTGTTTTAGGTCGGCGCTTTGGAAGAGTAGCTGGTTAAGTCCGACGTAAAATGACTATCATTATTATGGCAGATTATAGCGTTACAATTTGCAACGCACTGATTTCAGATTGAAACAATTTTTTTAAGATTGGTGGATTGGAAGTACAGATGGGTTAAGTCATACACATTTCCCTTAGTGCCAGTGACCGTGTTGGTTTGGTGCATGACGGAATTAAAGACAAGAGCATATAAAGTAAAAGGTCAACATTTAAGGGTAATAATTGTGCGTATTTATTCTGTTTTGCAAATGATCCTGTAGGGTGGAGTGGAAGTATTTTATATGGTGATTATTTGATGTGTGATTGAGTTAGTGGTTTCGTTTGGCTCCTCTGAATGCCTTGACGACTTGAGATACATAGCAACAGACTCCAGATTGCCTTGGTAGCTTTACTAAAGCACACAAACAAGCTTAGACAAACACGTGTATAAGAAAACACACTCACTCAGTCACACGAACACTTACTCCACCCTGATGATGGAATAAAGTTGGTGGTCATAACAAGACGCACAATTAGTGGGAATGTGCTTGGGATTACGTGCTTTGTGTTTATTTTGACTTTCTTCTACTCTCTTTTTCTTTTTTAAAACAATTGATATTAGATATTTCACTGGATGTACAGATCCAACTTATGCCAACGTCTTCGTCAACTGCAGCCTTTGTAATGCTGTAGCCACGGTCTATTGCTCATCGCGTGGCTCACCACATATTACACCACTGGGCTAGCTGTCATAGATCTGTGGTTGGCTCTCAATAAAGACGTCACGTCTTCTGGTTGTGTATTCTGGCTTTGAAGCAGTCAGTCAGTCAAGGAAGGTAATGGTTATGACTCCAAGCTGTTGAGAAGGTGGAGATTTCTCCTGACTTTGTGGTTAGAAGTTAACTATATGAATGAATGGGAATGTGAAGGGCTTGGCCCCAGTGACTCACCCAGATCATTGTTCCAGATGAGCCCTGTTTAGGAGCACACACTCCACTGGTCATACATACTTACACGCACACATACTCCCTTTCAATGTTCGCCAGAACGTCCAGACAAGTGCATGGCCTCCTCTTCCTCTCATCAATTCATTCAGGATCATTTAATGCTGTTCGTGACCACGGGGAAATAGAAACAGAAATGCGTACACACACACTCCATCGTGTTTTATTATTACTAAGAGAGTAGCCTAGCTGACACAGCCTTTCTTCAAATTGTATTAGTCACATGCGCCCAATACAACAGGTGTAGACCTTACAGTGAAATGCTTACTTACGAGCACCTAACCAACAATGCAGTTAAAAAATAAATAAGAAATAAAGTAAGGTCTGGTTTGGGATGTGGTGGTGGAGGGGAAGGTAATGTATTACGTTCATGATTTTCCCTGGGAGGAATTTCCTCCAGGAATTTTTGTTGGTCTATATATTGAGGCAGCAGAGGGTGAAAAGGCTTTCTTTCCACTACATTAGTGAGCCCCCCTCCACCCTTTAATTTCTCTTTCCTCACTCCTTCCTCTCTTCCCTGAAGAGCAGTGACATGGATGTGTCAGTAGCTACACTGATTTGAGCATTAGTCGGTAAGAGGCTGTGGGTTCAATTCCCCGTAGGCATCACATACAGATTCACATACCAAAAAAGGTATGGACTCATTGTACTGTAAGTCGCTTTGGTTAAAAGCATCTAAGATGCATATATTATTATTGTTATATATTAGTTCCTACACTGATTTGCTTGTGCATCTCTGCATCTCAGCCCCATTTCAGATGCCACCACATCTTGCCTCCTCTCTTCTACATCATCTTTCTACATGTTTACAATTGAGTCATTTAGCAGACGCTTTTATCCGGTGCGACTTATAGGAGCAATTAAGGTTAAGTGCCTTGCTCAAGGGCACATCGACAGATTAGTCACCTAGTCAGCTTGGGGATTTGAACCTGCTACATTTCGGTTACTGGCCCAGGGCTACCTGCCGTCCTACATGTATCTAATTTCACAAACAAAGTAGAAAATACTACTGTGTTATATAAGAGCATGTGAAGTATGTCTATAACTCCAAGCCTCAGGCAAAGCATTGGTTATACTTTTACATTTTAGTCATTTAGCAGACAATTTTTATTCAGAGCGACTTAGTAGTGAGTGTATAAGTGAGTGTATAAGTATTTTCATGCTTTTTCCTACTGGTCCCCCATGGGAATCGAACCCACAACCCTGGCTACACAGGACTGTTACATGAACACTCAATGTCGTAAAGGAAAGTTATTCCAATGATTTTACTGCATGCTCAAGGCTAAAGTCAATGTTAGATTTTCTTGAACTGTCAAGTGAGAATACTTTGCTGGAGTCAATCACAAATTCCAATCTTCATTACCTTTGGTTATTATCAGTTATTATTCTGGGATGTCTATTGAGCTATAATATTATTAAACAAACTGACAATCAGTGATGGCTTCTCTTTCGCCTCTTTTTGAACCCCTTTCTCACCTTTCTGACTGTAACCCAAACATACTATGCTGAAGTATTTTACAAAAAAAAAAAAAAACACAAACCAGACTTTTTTTTTTAAACGAAATTGGAGAAAACCAATTATTTTATATATTTTTGGTCCTTTTTTTCCTCCTCCCCTTTTCTTTCAGCTGCGCCAGCCTCCACATATGGAGATACTTGTATGTTCTGGACAATATGTATTTCCCCCACTCCAGTTGCAGTCGCCACAAACACTGGCTGGTTCACCGCGTGCGACTCACTAGGAGAGGAGCTTGTGTACTTTACTTGCTCGCTCATTTTCAAGTCCTATGCTTCCAGGTTTTACCGGACTCTAAGACTACTAGTCTTTTGCTGCCCTCTCTTCCTGCTTCTTTTAAATGTTTTTATTATCTTTCTGTCCTACTGATTGCTGCATGAGCACAGCATCATTTGTATTGCATCTTTGCGTGCTGGAATGATTCACGGATAGTGGACTCGCTGAATGGATCCAAAATGACCCCCTATTCTCTAGTGCACCACCTTTGACACAGATACATTCTACACATGCATGTTCTATGTAAAGCCGTGTCTGTCAGTCAGTGGTGGTCGGTGCCATTTAAGATGAGTGAGGAAAAAAAAAATATTACAGCATATTGGATGACTGTCATTCATATTCCATTCACCCAGTTCAATGTAACAGCAATATTTTTAGGCTATTACACGATACTCAAATTTTCCTATGCCCATCACGAGGTTGCTACAACCTAGCCTATAAATGAAAGTTTACAAAATAGGTGCATACAGGTCGAGAGAAAATGTTGAGGTGTCATTCAATCCCGCCTTGCACACTCTTGTCTGCATCTAACTGATCTATGGTGTAACTATTAATCCAACAGAGGTAAACAAGAGTTTCTATTTGACAAATTCTGGTATGTTTTTTGCCATTTAATTCCATTTGCTTCCGTTTAAGAAACATTTTTCAACAGAATCGGTGGAATGAATTCAACCCTGATAACACATAAACACAGTTCACTTTCATACCAGCCACGTTGTATTCCTTCTCGCATCGATGCGATCTTCTCCTCTCACCTTTTTTCCCTTCACTTGTGGACTTCAATGCACAACACATCAGCTGTGTACCCAGGCGAGAAAATCTTTCCAAGCCAATCCATATCATAACCGCTACACACAACCTACATCATTGTCACCATATTATATCAAGTAATGTCATAGTCAACATAGCTAAAAGAACTAATGCGTTAGTAAACCCGCTAAAATCATGCAGTAATGTTAGTGTACAATTTAGCACTGAAACTGGTGGGCCCCGGTGGCAATACATTTGTTAAACCAAAACCTTACCTTGAATTGGAAGAGTTCCAGTGTTGTGTTGGATAGTCTTAGCCAGCTAGCTAACATAGCATCCCTCTGTTTGAGCATGGTGCTTGAGTAGGCTAAACTAGCTAGCTGCATTTGCTAGCTAAGTAAGTGAAACTAAAAGTGAGAAGAGAAAAAAAAGACAATTTCTGTCTATCTTGCTTCTCCATTTTGGAAGAAATGTATTTGTTGAAAACTGTTCAACTATTTTCTTTCTCTCTCTTTGAGTCAACTACTCACCACATTTTATGCACTGCAGTGCTAGCTAGCTTATGATTTCAGTGCTAGATTCATTCTCTGATCCTTTGATTGGGTGGACAATATATCAGTTCATGCTACAAGAGCTCTAATAGGCTGGAGGACGTCCTCCGGAAGTTGTTATAATTACTGTGTTAAGTCTATGGAAGGGGGTGAGAACCATTTTTTTATTTTTTTTATTTCACAAGTTCTCATTTACATTTGCGACCTGGCCAAGATAAAGCAAAGCAGTTCGACAACATATAACAACACAGAGTTACACATGGAGTAAAACAAATATACAGTCAATAATACAGTAGAAAAATAAGTCTATGTACAATGTGAACAAATGAGGTGAGATAAGGGAGGTAAAGGCAAAAAAAGTCCATGGTGGCAAAGTAAATACAATATAGCAAGTAAAACACTGGAATGGTAGATTTGTAGTAGAAGAAAGTGCAAAGTAGAAATAGAGATAATGGGGTGCAAAGGAGCAAAATAAAATAAATAAATACAGTAGAGGAAGAGGTAGTTGTTTGGGCTAAATTATAGATGGGCTATGTACAGGTGCAGTGATCTGTGAGCTGCTCTGACAGCTGGTGCTTAAAGCTAGTGAGGGAGATAAGTGTTTCCAGTTTCAGAGATTTTTGTAGTTCGTTCCAGTCATTGGCAGCAGAGAACTGGAAAGAGAGACGGCCAAAGGAGGAATTGGCTTTGGGGGTGACCAGAGAGATATACCTGCTGGAGCGCGTGCTACAGGTGGGTGCTGCTATGGTGACCAGTGAGCGGAGATAAGGGGGGACTTTACCTAGCAGGGTCTTGTAGATGACCTGGAGCCAGTGGGTTTGGTGACGATTATGAAGCGAAGGCCAGCCAACGAGAGCGTACAGGTTGCAGTGGTGGGTAGTATATGGGGCTTTGGTGACAAAACGGATGGCACTGTGATAGACTGCATCCAGTTTGTTGAGTAGGGTATTGGAGGCTATTTTGTAAATGACATCGCCAAAGTCGAGGATCGGTAGGATGGTCAGTTTTACGAGGGTATGTTTGGCAGCATGAGTGAAGGATGCTTTGTTGCAAAATAGGAAGCCAATTCTTGATTTAACTTTGTATTCGAGATGTTTGATGTGAGTCTGGAAGGAGAGTTTACAGTCTAACCAGACACCTAGGTATTTGTAGTTGTCCACATATTCTAAGTCAGAACCGTCCAGAGTAGTGATCCAGGACAGGCGGGCAGGTGCAGGCAGCGATCGGTTGAAGAGCAAGCATTTAGTTTTACTTGTATTTAGGAGCAGTTGGAGGCCACGGAAGGAGAGTTGTATGGCGTTGAAGCTCATCTGGAGGGTTGTTAACACAGTGTCCAAAGAAGGGCCAGAAGTATACAGAATGGTGTCATCTGCGTAGAGGTGGATCAGAGACTCACCAGCAGCAATAGCGACATCATTGATGTATACAGAGAAAAGAGTTGGCCCAAGAATTGAACCCTGTGGTACCCCCATAGAGACTGCCAGAGGTCCGGACAACAGGCCCTCCGATTTGACACACTGAACTCTATCAGAGAAGTAGTTGGTGAACCAGGCGATGCAATCATTAGAGAAACCAAGGCTGTCGAGCCTGCCGATGAGGATGTGGTGATTGACAGAGTCGAAAGCTTTGGCCAGGTCAATGAAAACGGCAGCACAGTATTGTTTCTTATCGATGGCGGTTACAATATCGTTTAGGACCTTGAGCGTGGCTGAGGTGCACCCATGACCAGCTCTGAAACCAGATTGCATAGCGGAGAAGGTGCGGTGGGATTCGAAATGGTCGGTAATCTGTTTGTTGACTTGGCTTTCGAAGACCTTAGAAAGGCAGGGTAGGATGGATATAGGTCTATAGCAATTTGGGTCAAGAGTGTCCCCTCCTTTGAAGAGGGGGATGACAGCAGCTGCTTTCCAATCTATGGGAATCTCAGACGGCACGAAAGAGAGGTTGAACAGGCTAGTAGGGGTTGCAATAATTTCGGCGGATAATTTTAGAAAGAAAGGGTCCAGATTGTCTAGCCCGGCTGATTTGTAGGGGTCCAGATTTTGCAGCTCTTTCAGAACATCAGCTGAATGGATTTGGGAGAAGGAGAAATGGGGAAGGCTTGGGCGAGTAGCTGTGGGGGGTGCAGTGCTGTTGACTGCAGTAGGGGTAGCCAGGTGGAAAGCATGGCCAGCCGTAGAAAAATGCTTATTGAAATTCTCAATTGTGGTGGGTTTATCGGTGGTGACAGAGTTTCCTATCCTCAGTGCAGTGGGCAGTTGGGAGGAGGTGTTCTTATTCTCCAAGGACTTTACAATGTCCCAGAACTTTTTTGAATTTGTGTTGCAGGAAGGAAATTTATGCTTGAAAAAGCTAGCCTTAGCTTTTCTAACTGCCTGTGTATATTGGTTTCTAACTTCCCTGAAAAGTTGCATATCACGGGGGCTGTTTGATGCTAATGCAGAACGCCATAGGATGTTTTTGTTTTGGTTAAGGGCAGTCAGGTCTGGGGAGAACCAAGGGCTATATCTGTTCCTGGTTCTAAATTTCTTGAATGGGGCATGCTTATTTAAGATGGTGTGTCCAAGACAGTGATAAGTGGAGGTCGTTTGACCGTAGGCCCATTACGGATGCAGGCAATGAGGCAGTGATCGCTGAGATCTTGGTTGAAAACAGCAGAGGTGTATTTAGAGGGCAAATTGGTTAGGATGATATCTATGAGGGTGCCAGTGTTTACGGCTTTGGGGTGGTACCTGGTGGGTTCATTAATAATTTGTGTGAGATTGAGGGTGTCAAGCTTGGATTGTAGGATGGCTGGGGTGTTAAGCATGTCCCAGTTTAGGTCACCTAGTAGCACGAGCTCTGAAGATAGATGGGGGGCAATCAGTTCACATATGGTGTCCAGAGCACAGCTGGGGGCCAAGGGTGGTCTATAGCAGGCGGCAATGGTGAGAGACTTGTTTTTAGAGAGATGGATTTTTAAAAGTAGAAGTTCAAATTGTTTGGGTACAGACCTCTGCAGGCTGTCTCTGCAGTAGATTGCAACACCGCCCCCTTTGGCCGTTCTATCTTGTCTGAAAACGTTGTAGTTAGGGATGAAGATTTCAGAGTTTTTGGGGGACTTCCTAAGCAAGGATTCAGACACGGCTAACCATGAGCCTCCTAGGTTATGTATTGAAGTCAATGTACCCAGAAGCTAGCTGTCCTCAGGCTACAACATGTTGCTACCCTACAGAGTGCTGCTGAGGCTACTGTAGACCTTCATTGCAAAACAGTGTGTTTTAATCAATTATTTGGTGACGTGAATATATTTATTATAGTTTTATCTAAAAAGGATCATTTAAAAAAAAGTTTTACTATTTTTAATTTAATGAAATTCACTGAGGATGGTCCTCCCCTTTCTCCTCTGATGAGCCTCCACTGTTGCCAGTGCTGTAGACTAGGGCTGAGTTTTGCAGTCAGTCAGTGTGGCAGAGTCTTGGTGCTGGTGGGGATCACCAGGTGTGCCTCTCAGTCTTATTAATACCATGGCTACAAAAGACGCCATATAATCTTAGTTACCCTACAGACAGACTCAGACCTCTTAGCCAGCACTGGTAATCAAATCTCAATACGCTTTTCAGTACCTCAATCACCCCACATAAAGCCAATGATAAATGGACTCCGTGACCTGCATCGGATGAATGGTGCTGACATGTGGAGCAGGTGTACATCTCAGCTCAGTACTGCATTTATCCAGCTAGGTTCTTTGTGCAACAATTTCGGAGATTCTCTCCCATTTGGTCTAGGTATATGTTTTTTTTGTGGCCGAGTCTGCTGATGCGAGAGAGAGAGGGAGAGAAAGCAAGTGGGTGTGTGCATGTGTGCGTCTGTACGTGTCTGTGTATGTGTGTATTTGTGTGTGTGTAGGTGAGCGTGTATGTGTGTGCACGCTGCTCAGCGGTGGCCAGGCAATTTGGCTCTCTCTCGGTAGGTCAATCTGACACAGCTTCCAGGCGCTGTGTCTAGACTAGACATGAACAATATAACAGGTTGCCATGCCGCTGATGCTAATACAATAGTGTATGGCAGCTAGTGCCCTGCCCAGCCCTGCTCTGTCAATCAATTAGTAAACAAGTGTGCCCCCTCCATCTCACCACCTTTATAAAAAGGCAGTGGCTGTGGATCAGACTTTTCCCTGATCTTTTTTTTCTTCCTCAGACTTAAGGACCCGACGCTACTGCTTGTGTGCGGATCACGTTCTCGGCATGTGTTTATTCTCTACTTTACACAGTCTCTGCTCTACTCGTAGAGAACAGGCTACTCAGGCTCGTTTAATAAAGTTATATCAAAGCTGAATCAATGTCTGCAAGATCACATAATGATAGTATTCTACAAAACAAAACCGAATATCGTAGCATAGTATAACGTTACTGCAAGACAAAAACACCACGTCATTTCTCTCTCGTGGCCAAACTCAACAACGCGCGCCACTAGGCAAGATACACAGGTAGACTATGCTATAGTTTTAACACCATCTGCTCTAAAATTAGCTCACTTTACAAGATCATTCAACTCATGAAACTGATTGAGATCAAATGGTTGGTATGCAGATGCTGCATGGACATTTCACCAGTAAAACTTGAAGAATTATCATTCCCGATTGACAGTGAGAAATATGGAGGGAAGGAGACCACAAAAATGTGTGAGTAAATTAGAGGTAAATAAACACCTGGCCAGAACGTGATCTGCACATGTGCAGAAACTTCAGGGCCTTTAGTCCAGGAAAAAAACAGGTCCGGGAAAAGTCTACAACCACTCCCATTTAAAAAAAACACAGAGACCTCATAACAAAGGATGTTTGTTCCCCTTCAGTTTTTCCCCTTAGGCTTTCAAAGAGGACACAGCTTCAGAGCATGCCCAGACGTTAAATTAACTGAATAAACAATCCCAGATCTCAGTCAAAGCCAGCATAGTGTGTCTATGATTTGGAAACAACGAAAACAACTGAGCATGGCCATATCGCATTCATTTTACCAAGTGTGTCATATTTTGGAATCAACAAAAACACACACGCCATGTAAAAGCCCCAATGAAATACAATATTTTTTATATGACATACCCAGTGTGTATGTTTTAGAATCAACAATTAAACAATAGTACATGAGGCTATATGTTATGACATTTTTATCATGGCTGTGATGTGGTCATATCCACGAGGCGAAGCCGATTGGTGTAGACCACCACAGCCATGATAGAAATGTCATAACACATGGCCTCGAGTGTACTATTGCTTTTATACAACGGGTTACCTGCATTAAAAATCAAGATTATTTCCCAAACTATCAGTTTTGAAACAAAAACATGATGCTACATTCACTAACACTGGTTGTCAAGTGACATTTTAGGTGTTCTCTAGTCATTAGTTATTTTCCTATTGACTGCCATGTAAAGCAAAACTACCCAAATGCTGGTTGATAGTTCCAGAACATTGGTTTCTAGGGACGCTGTCCATGGTTCTGAAAACAGTGCACATCTGGTCTATGCATAGGAAAATGTTATGTCAGATGGAAACATTGTAGGGGCACTGTCCATGGTTCTGAAAACGGCGCTGAAACATTGTAGCAAAGACAGCAGATCAGAATAGAAACCACAATGACACTTTTTTTCAGATGGTCACAGCATCGACAGCTATTAATTTGTGATACACATTGAAATGCACATTTCCATTCAGTGTGCAATTAGTGAAGTACTTGTCTAGTGCCGGGGACTCAAGCACAGCTGGCCACCATTTCTCACGAACAACTGCCTTGTTGTCGCACGTAGCTGTTAGGATGTTACTCCATCTCCTTCTGTTTATCCAAGGACGGCTTCCAATAGCTCCTAAGAGAGCTTTCAGCCCTGTGCCCGTTCACATACTCTGTCCTCCAGACCTGCATCAGAGAGCTGCTGGATGGTAGTTGTCCTGATGCAGTGTTTGGTATACCTACGGGATGTGCCAGCCTCCTAGAGAGAGAGCGAGCAATTAATAATGACAATATGACAACGATTCTATTCATGTTTATTATATTCATATACTGTATAGTAGCCTAGCTATTTTAACAAAATGTTATACCTTGCACAGACGGGGCAGCATTGATGAAAGAGTGTTGAGTCCCATTGGCTCTATGGTATACCACATGTTGTTGTCATCGGAGAGCTTTCGTCTGGGGTGTAGATAAAAGGCTGGGTCATGTTCAGGTCATTTAGTGATTTTTTCTAGCGATCGAGCAAAGCTTGTTCCCTAGGTTTTCATACATGCAGCCACAACGATTCTCTCGGTCTCTTTCCATTGGATTTTTGTGGTTCTTGGTTTCTTCATGGAAACTCAGCGTTGCCTATCTCGATCCATTTTTGTCCTCTTTTATTACGAATGAGTCTGGCTTCAGTTTGTGATTTCCTTTGCTGCCTCTTCGGCCAAAGGCAACTGCAAGTCAAACCTCACCTTATACAGTAATCCTCTAGGGGTGGCAGGGCTCAAGGCTTTGGACTCGCAGAGGATTTGTAGGTCCTGCTGTGTTATAGCTGGGTGGTGGCTGGTTCTGTCCCTGCCCTCCCTTCTCAGCTGTTTTATGATACTAGCAAAGACATTGTTTGCGTTCAGGAACTCAGTTTCTCTCATCTTGCACCAAGGCCGGTCCGGTGGAGGCTCATTTAATTGGCAGTTTAGGCCTGCCTGCAGTCCAGCAATGCTGCTGATTCCATATCAGTTTCCTTTAGCAGTCCTCGCGGTGGCGTAAAAACTCGGGAGAATATTACCCTTCTCCTGTTTTGAAACAGTTGCCAGATCGATGTTTATCCCCTTTTCTGACAGCTATTTCAGAAAGCACTTCACTGACTGACCTTCATGTCTTAAAGTAATGATGGACTGTCATTTATCTTTGCTTATTTGAGCTGTTCTTGCCGTACTATGGACTTGGTCTTTTACCAAATAGGGCTATCTTCTGTATACCACCCCTACCTTGTCACAACACAACTGATTGACTCAAACGCATTAAAAAGGAAAGAAATTCCACAAATTAACTTTTAACAAGGCACACCTGTTAATTTAAATGCGTTCCAGGTGACTACCTCATGAAGCTGGTTGAGAGAATGCCAAGAGTGTGCAAAGCTGTCATCAAGACAAAGTGTGGCTACTTTGAAATATCTAAAAACCAAAATATATTTTGATTTAACACTTTTCTGGTTGCTACATGATTCCATATATGTTATTTCATAGTTTGGATGTGTTCACTATTATTCTACAATGTAGAAAATAGTAAAAAATAAAATAAAAAAAACCCTTGCATGATTAGGTGTGTCCAAACTTGTGATTGGTACTGTAAATAAATTTGAAAAGATTTCTAAAAACCTTTTTTTCTTTGTCAATATGAGGTATTGTGTGTCGATGAATGAAATAAAACAATTTCATCCATTTTAGAATATGGCTGTAACGTAACCACGTGGAAAAAGTGACCGTGTCTGAATACTTTCCGAATGCACTGTATGTGTGTTTTTCCATGTGTGTCTGTGTGTCTGCCTGCCCTGCTCCTTCCCCTGCTCCCCGCTCCTATGTGTTATTAGGCGGTGAGCTCCCCTGTGTATTCCCACACGGCTGTTTACTCGTCTCTATTTGTTATTGTTGAGCATCAGCCACCATCTGCTCGGCTGTTTCTAGTGGGTTTAGAGAGAGAGACTGAGCTAGGCTATGTGTGCATCCCAAATGGCACCCGATGCCTTGTGTAGTGCACTATATAGGGAATAGGGGGGCATTTGTGGGGACACTGTATTTTTCATGGGTAGGGGCATGTGGTGGTAGACAGCTCAGTACTGCATGAGGAGCCTAGGCTGAATTGATTTCATTATTTATGTTCTGTGGTCCAGGCTGAGTACTCTGAGATAGAAGAGAAAGATTACAGGAATGTTACTAGAGAAAAATGGTTGTTTGATTCAATGGTGGACTCTGCGCCGATGGTATGCCAGTTGAAGCTGGTTGCTTAGAAATTGCATGCAGTAAGTCTAAGGTGTATCTATATTATATTTTCTACATCATATTTTTTTGCCAAATTATTAAAACATCTATCATATTGTTCCCCCTTGGTTTATAAAGACGATAGAGAAAGAGGATGTGTCTCGGTCTGTGTATGTTGGCGTGTGGTCTGTAGCCTATGTTGTCAAGTGTTGTGTATATTGATGCGTGTGTGATGTGTGTTGATCCATGGTGGCCTGTACTCAAGGTCAGTGGAGTAGACCATGAAATACTTTTATTTTT
Organism: Salmo trutta; assembly: GCF_901001165.1. Lineage (NCBI taxonomy): Eukaryota > Metazoa > Chordata > Actinopteri > Salmoniformes > Salmonidae > Salmo > Salmo trutta. The sequence goes on along the minus strand of NC_042979.1, from coordinate 3,321,409 downwards.
GTATTATTATAATTTTTCTACTTTTTACCTCTTTTTCTCCCCAATTTCGTGATATCCAATTGGTAGTTAGTCTTGTCCCATCACTGCAACTCCCATACGGATGGCCGATGGTCGAGAGCCATGCGTCCTCCGAAACACGACTCTGTCAAGCCGCACTGCTTCTTTACAAGTTGCTCGCTTAACCCGGAAGCCAGCCGCACCAATGTGTCAGAGGAAACACTGTACAACTGGCGACGTGCCAGCATGCATGCGCCCAGCCCGCCACAGGAGTCTCTAGAGCGCGAGGAGACAAAGACATCCCGGCTGTCAAACCCTCCCCTAAGCCGGACGACGCTGGGCCAATTGTGCACCGCCTCGTGGGTCTCCCGGTTGCGGCCCAGGTCACACAGCCGTGATCGCACCCGGGTTTGTAGTGACGCTTCAAGCACTACATTGCAGTGCCTTAGACCGCTGCGCCACTAGGGAGACCGACCCTGAGAGACTTAATGATGTACAGTGCCTTGCAAAAGTAGTCATACCATTTGTATTTCTTAAAACATTTTGTTGTTACAAAGTGGCATTTAAAAAATGTGTCAACAATCTACCCAAAATACTCTGTCAGAGGAAGATTATTATTTTTTAGATTAATATAAATTAAATATAGTCGTTGCAGAAATATTCCGCTGCCGGAGTCAATACATGTTAGAAACACTTTTAGCAGCGATTACAGCTTTGAGTCTTCTTGGGTAATTCTTTAAAGGTGCAATATGCAGAAATCATTCTGCCATATTCTGGTTGCTAAAATTCTCACAGTTTGCCTATTTTAAGTTTGTGCAAAACAAGCAATGCATAGTGTAGAGAGTCAGATGCAAAAACTTAAGAACAGGAAATATAGAAATAGCGCACATAGAACCGATCTACCGCTTCTTAAATTTGCTGTCAATGAAAATGAGAGGTCTTTAACTCACATTTCTATGTGAATTTAGTCCGGTCGCCCCAAAAAAGCTACATATTGCAGCTTTAAGAGCTTTAGACACTGAATTGTGCAATATTAGACCATTATTATTTTCAAAGTTCTTCAAGCTCTGTCAAGATGTTCGGGATCATGACAGCCACTTTCAAGTCTTCTTGGTAAGCAACTCCAGCGTAGATTTGGCCTTGTGTTGTAGGTTCGTGTCTTGCCGAAAGGTGAATTCCTTTCTCAGTGTCTGGCGTAAAGCAGACTTTTTTTTTTGCCTATGCTTAGCTCCATCCCGTTTCTATTTATCCTGAAAAACTCCCCAGTGTTTGCCGATGTCAAGTATGCCCATACCATGATGCTGCACCACCATGCTTGAAAATAAGGAGTGATGTGTTGTGTTGGATTTGCCCCAAACATAAGGCTTTGCATTTAGGCCAAAAAGTGTATTCCTTTGCCATGTTTTTTGCAGTATTACTTTAGTGCCTTGTTGCATACAAGATGCATGTTTTGGAATATTTGTATTCTGTATATTTGTGTATTTGTTTCACTTTGTCATTTAAGTCATTATTGTGGAGTCACTACAATGTTGTTGATCCATCCTTAGTTTTCTGCCATCACAGCCATTGAACTCTGTAACTGCTTTAAAGTCACCAATTGCCTCATGGTAACATCCCAGAGCAGTTTAATTCCTGTCCTGCAGCTCAGTTCAGAAGGATGTCTATCTTTGTGTCTGGGTGGTTTAATACATCATCCACAGCATCATTATTAACTTGACCATGCTTAAAGAGAGATTCCATGTCTGATTTGTTATTGTTACCCATCGATATACCTATCACTGCCATTTTGAGGCGCTTGAAAATCACCCTGGTCTTTGTAGTTGAATCTGTGCTTGGTAAAAACTAAGAAAAACACTCCAGGCCACTCTGAAACTACATAGAATGTATGTAGAAGTTATAATGGATCTCTATTTTTTTTTTTAAACTGCCCTTTTTCTAGCCCTCAAATAGATTTTAACAAACAAATCAGTAAAAAAAATCTTTGCGGCCCTCCGTTGAATTTCTAAATGTGGCCGTCAAGCCCAAAAGTTTGCCCACCCCTGTTATAAGTTTACCAATAGAACAAGGATTGGTTGACGTCCATATTTTGTTACACAGAATCTATTTGATGATTTTGGAGAAAACTGATGTGAGTAGTAACATTAGTCTGATGTCTGAATGATATTGGGTACCAAACATGTACCTGCATATGTAGTCAGGATCCGTCAACAACGAACATGGTCTGCAACTCTAAAGAATATTATTGAATGATTTGTTTCAGAATAGATAAGATTTTCACCTGTTTGTTTGTTTCGACCTTGCCTTGCCAGCCTGCATACTAAAGATTCAAGCATCCCTTGCGCAGCCTTGTTATCATGCCATTTACTTCTTAGTACTACCAGTCTCGCTCTGTGTCCCAACTGTCACCCTATTCCCTTTATAGTGCACTTCTTTTGACCAAGGCCTATACAGCTCTCGCATAGAGTTAGAGGACTCACCTTTGTATCTATCCTGTTATGGTGTCTGTGACAGCATAGTCAGCACCATTGAAGCCTTATCCATTTTGAAGTGGTCAATTTTCTTCTTATTTTGTAGATCGAAAAAAGCATAAAGCAAATATTTGTGATTTACCGCAACCTGCAATGTTGGGGTCCTGAACCAAATCTTATGTCATTGATTTATTGTGGCCATTAGATGGTAGTGATATAACTTAGACATTTACAAACCATATTTAACACAAGTTGAAGAAGAGAAGGCTCTGATCATTGGCCCAACCCATAGGAATCCCCACCCAGTTGACTACTTTAAAATGGTGGAAGCCCTCAATGGCATTGTCTATGCTACAATTGATTATATCCACGAGTCCTCTAACTAACTCTATGGGCTCTCGTCAAAAGTAGTACGCTATATAGGGAATAGGTTACCATTTGGGATGCATATGTCTTTTATGTACGTCAATCCATCAGGATCCTCTACATCTTTCACACAACAAACTTTTTCTTTGTTCTATTATTTTCTATTATATTTAGCTGCACTTGTATCTGTGAGGCTTGTTTGCCTTGCTTTCATTCCCCTGGTTGCGTTGTTGTTTGTGTTATCATGCCTTGTGATGATGATGCCTTTGTTTGGAATGACACACAGACACGCTGTTTGGAATGATTTGTCAAGACAGCTAATGTGTAGACAGACGGATGAAAAGCATATGCCAAACCACCAAATCTGCAGTTGAATGAGTCATACAAGCCTTATCTAAAGAATCCATACATGAAGAATCCATAGATGTACGTAGCTGGAGCTTCTGTCTGCATCCCAAATGGCCCCTTATCCCATATTTAGTAGACCTTAGGGCTCTGGTCAAAAGTACTACACTATGGGGTGCCATTTGGGATTCACCTTATAGTTTCTAAATAATGCTACTGAGAAATTGCTGTATTTTCTCTCATTGGGAATCTGTGTTTTCTAAAAATATATTTTATGAGATATATGTGGGTCTTTCTATAAATAATGGGTCCAAAGTGTAACTTTGGGATCAACATTTCAAAATGGTTAATATATGCCAATTGGCCCATAAGTCAACCTACTGTAACAACCATATCCTTTAAAATTGCAGGTGTAACATGGAAACCAAAATGCAGGGTTCGTACAGACATTGGCAAGTCAAATTCATGGACTTATAATTACTTTTTCAAGCACAATCATAATTTTCAAGGATGTACATTTTATATTGTATTGCTTTTATAGCACATAGAACAAAAACTCTCCCCAAAAAGTATGCAAAAAGTGTCAGAAGTATGCATTACCACTTTATGTGGGTACTTTTGGCAATGAACTCGTGCATACCATTTTTATGTCTCTGTGTCCAGTATGAAGGAAGTTACAGGTAGTTTCGTTACAAATAGACTTCCAGTCATTGCGCAAATGCTAGTTAGCACTGGCTCGCGAAACGATCTCTAACTTCCTTCATACTGGACACCGAGGCATAAATATTGTATCCATAAGTTCATCTGAATCTTGGGAAGTAGATAAAGGGCCTCGTTGCCAAAATCCCAAAGTATCCCTTTAAGACTAATCCATTTTATAGGCCTCCCCAATGGCACTATGCATTGGCATTCAAATTATTATTACTTTCTATGTAAATAATAGGTTAACGAAAGTGTCTACATCTGTCACAAAAACTGATTAGAAATTATTGGATATTTATATTGGATCAGGAGAGCTTATAAATCGGCTACAATAATTTCAAAGGCTTTTCAAGAACCAAATTTAGGAAATGTTTGATTTCCAAGGTATTCCAGTAGGCCTATTTGATTTTCTGAGTTACTTGTTGTTACATTCTAATGCTGTGCCGACCAAAATAAATTTGCACAGTATTTCAAGTGATTGCTTTAGATAATTGAACAGAAAAAATGAATTGAAAAAAACTATCTCTGATCAAATTGGTAGTCCACCCAGTGGGTGTGTTTTCTGGGATTGAATAAAATCTTTTAAGTGCTCACAAGGGAGCCACACCCGCAAACCTCATTTCTTACATGCATAGGGTAAGTCTGAGTACCAAATATTGAGAAGTACTTAAATCAAAATGCGTAAAAAAGGCATACATTTACTAAGTCTGAATCAGCCCCATTGTGAATATGCCCACTAGGCTACTATGTAATTTGTCATTACTATGTAATTTATTATAAGTATCAAGTTAAGGTGACTCTTCCCGTTAGAAACATTCCATTGTCCAATCGCATACATTATTTTGAATGTATGTGCCCATGAAAGCTGTTTTCACGCCATAACATAAGGAGACATGAAATGGTACGTAGTTAATCCGTTCTACCAAATTTCTATCAACATGTTAAATGTGCAACCAGAGGAAAAAAAACTCTAGACCACCTTTACTCCACACACAGAGACGCGTACAAAGCTCTCCCTCACCCTCCATTTGGCAAATCTGACCATAATTATATCCTCCTGATTCCTGCTTACAAGCAAAAACTAAAGCAGGAAGCATCAATAAAGAAGTGGTCAGATTATGCATATGCTAAACTACAGGACTGTTTTGCTAGCACAGACTGGAATATGTTCCGGGATTCTTCCGATGGCATTGAGGTGTACACCACATCAGTCACTGGCTTCATCAATAAGTGCATTGATGACGTCGTCCCCACAGTGACCGTACATACATACCCCCACCAGAAGCCATGGATTACAGGCAACATCCGCACTGAGCTAAAGGGTAGGGCTGCCGCTTTCAAGGAGCGGGACTCTAACCAGGACGCTTATAAGAAATCCCGCTATGCCCTCCGATGAACCATCAAACAGGCAAAGTAACAATATAGGACTAAGATTGAATCATTCTACACCGGCTCCGACGCTTGTCGGATGTGGCAGGGCTTGCAAACCATTACAGACTACAAAGGGAAGCACAGCCAAGAGCTGCCCAGTGACACAACCCTACCAGACAAGCTAAATTACTTCTATGCTCGCTTCGAGGCTAGCAACACTGAAGCATGCATGAGAGCATCAGCTGTTCTGGACAACTGTGTTATCACGCTGTCCGTAGCCGATGTGAGTAAGACCTTTAAACAGGTCAACATTCACAAGGCCGCAGGGCCAGATGGATTACCAGGACGTGTACTCCGAGCATGCGCTGACCAACTGGCAAGTGTCTTTACTGACATTTTCAACCCTGTCCCTGACTGAGTCTGTAATACCGACATGTTTCAAGCAGACCACCAAAGTCCCTGTGCCCAAGAACACTAAGGTAACCAGCTTAAATTACTACCGACCCATAGCACTCACGTCTGTAGCCATGAAGTGCTTTGAAAGGCTGGTCATGGCTCACATCAACACCATTATCTTAGAAACCCTAGACCCACTCCGATTTGAATACCGCCCCAACAGATCCACAGATGATGCAATCTCTATTGTACTCCACACTGCCCTTTCCCACCTGGACAAAAGGAACACCTATGTGAGAATGCTGAGCACTGAGCACGCCCCCATTCTCATCGACGGGGCTGTCGTAGAGCAGGTTGAGAGCTTCAAGTTCCTTGGTGTCCACATCACCAACAAACTAACATGGTCCAAGCACACCAAGACAGTCGTGAAGAGGGCACGACAAAGCTTATTCCCCCTCAGAAAACTGAAAAGATTTGGCATGGGTCCTCAGATCCTCAAAAAGTTCTACTGCTGCACCATCGAGAGCATCCTGGCTGGTTGCATCACTGCCTGGTATGGCAAGTGCTCGGCCTCTGACCGCAAGGCACTACAGAGGAGAGTGCATACGGCCCAGTGCATCACTGGGGCCAAGCTTCCTGCCATCCAGGACCTCTATACCAGGCGGTGTCAGAGGAAGGCCCTAAAAATTGTCAAAGACTCCAGCCACCCTAGTCATAGACTGTTCTCTCTGCTACCACACGGCAAGCGGTACCGGAGTGCCAAGTCTAGGTCCAAAAGCCTTCTTTACAGCTTCTACCCCCAGCTAATTAAATGGGTACCCAGACTATTTGCATTGCCCCCACCCCCCCACTTTTACACTGCTGCTACTCTATACATAGTTACTTTAACTCTACCTGCATGTACATATTACCACAATTACCTTGACTAACCTGTGCCCCCGCACATTGACTCTGTACCGGTACCCCCTGTATATAGCCTCGCTACTGTTATTTTACTGCTGCTCTTTAATTTATTTTTTACTTAACACTTATTTTTCTTAACTGCGTTGTTGGATAAGGGCTTGTAAGTAAGCATTTCACCTGTTGTATTCAGCACATGTGACAAATACAGTTTGATTTGATTTAAAACATATTATAACTAACAACACTGCCATAAATGCATGGAAAGAAAAGTTATTTTATGTCAAGCGATTTTGGACATGTCTGTCAAGACTCCAACCATGAGAAAGGGTTTTAAATTGTTTTTAAATCAACTCGTGAATTGTATTGAATGTAGCTATGTTCCCCTGTTATATCTTAATGTAATGACATAAAAAAAATGGCAGATTATTATCAATTTATCAACAGCAAATAAGTCCACCGCAGGAAATCCTCAGTGGTACCCTAGTTTCTAGAGATATCCATGTGTAGCGCGTACCTCAGTCAGCATCAGACATGACGACAGTGTTTGTGTGTTAGATCTCTTCTGTAATGCTGTCTCTGTCTGTCTTTCTTGAGTGAGATGTGAGGAGGATGTTGTTGCTAGTCTGATTAATGCTGTTGCTTCTCTCTCTCACACCCCCTCCTCCCCTCTCTGTCTTCACCCCCTCCTCCCCTGTCTCGCTCCCTCATTCTCTTCACCCCCTCCTCCCCTGTCTCGCTCTCTCATTCTCTTCACCCCCTCCTCCCCTGTCTCGCTCCCTCATTCCCTTCACGCCCTCCTCCCCTGTCTCGCTCCCTCTCTCATCCCTCTCTCTCTCCCTCTTCACCCCCTCAGCCTGTTTGCACTGCTGTCCAAGAAGCACAACAAGATTTTGGAGCAGGCTACCCAGTCTGTACGAGGCCTGCGGCGGGCAGACTACGTGAGTACAGTTCCCCTACTGCCCTGGTCCCCTGGACCTCCAGCCACATCAACTGCAATCAGCCACACACACCTCAGCCTCCTCTGTCTACAGGGAGGGAGCAGGCCTGGGGCTGGGGGGGCCCTGACGCCTGACAACCCCTAACCCCCCCCCCCCCCCCCCCCCCCCCCCCCCCCCCCGCAACACACAGGAACAAAGACACAGCAAACCCAGTAAGAGACAGAGGCCATACGCAAACCTAGACACCCAGACGCACAGACCCAGAAGTGGCTGGAGGTGTGTCAGTGATTAGGCTCCTCCCACACACAGGCAGAAGGGAAGCACCCTTCACCCCCACTCGCTTTTGTTTGGATGTCTCCTTTATGGCCCTTTTTCATTCCAAAACACACACTCACAAACACACACACATATACCTGATAATACCATTGCTATGTCTAGAGACGTTGATGCTGAATTAACTTCTGGCCAATGATATCACTTCACCCAAACATTACCCTCCCTCGTCACATTGTGTTTTGAATACATCTTTATCAATTATATCAGGTTTGCTATATGTCTGTGTGAATTATATCATGGAAGAACTCCTCCAAGCTCCAACAATAAGCTGGTCGGGGTCGTGTTCATTAGGGCACACCATAACAAAACATATTAAGTCAAATGTTTTGCAACAGAAAACAAAAACAAGACATTTCTTATTGGACCAGTTCAGGTAGTACCGCCCCCTGTTTATGTTTGGTGTCTAATAAATATGACCCTGGTCTCAGTGGAAGAAGTTGTGACTAGATTCCATCCAGGTCTCAGGGATCTTGTTCTGTGTTCGTATCTCATGTCCAGTCTAGACCTCAACGTTTTGTTCTGTTACTAAGTAATGTTGTTAAGAGGTTTTTATTTAGTCGCTAGGAGGAAGGAAATCCTGCAGTTTAAACATAAAGGTGGTTATCATAACATCCAGTCAACATGGTGAGAACTAACCCTTCTCTGTCTGCAGGAGTAGCTTATCAACCTACAATTACTTCATTTGTTTGCGCTTCTCAATCAGTCACTATAAACGTCTTTATAAGTCATAACACATTGGATGAAAACACACAAATACACACACCTTCCTATTTGGCACACACATTTAAAAAAACGTTATTTTTTTAAGTTGATTTTCCTTGTGAAAGAAATACATTTGAAATTACTCACCAAAGCTCCTAATAATAACAACTATTTGTACTGCAATAAATACACATTATGCATATATACAACAAGCAGCTATGAAAATGTGAAGCTGATGTGCACACAGCGGTGTTGTTGTCTGTAGAGCCAGGCAGGCTGTGTGAGTCGTGTTGTGGTGTAGTGTGCTGCGTTGCAGGGGGGAGGATGGGAGATGAGGGGAGACTAGGCAGGACAAAGGCAGAGTGACAGGCCCCACTTTGCCTTCAGGCCTCGTGACTGATCTGCCGTGACGCAGAGCCACAAGCTCAGACACGATTTACAGAGGGTAGAGGGGGGAGAAGAGAAAGGCTGACGGGGAGTGAATGGGTGAGATGGGTGAGGAGGGAGCAGGCCTTGGTAGGGGGATGAGAAGGGGGATGTAGAGAGGCGGAGGGGATGAAAGGGATGAGGTGGCACGTGGCAGTAATTAAAGTTGACTCCAGAGCGTGCGTGACGGGTGAGAAGGGGCGAAAGCGAGGGTGATTGGGGGGGGGGGGGTTGACTTTACTTCTTCCCCTACAATCGCCGATAGTCCTTCGTTCCTCTCCAGCCACCCCCACCCCCCCATTCACTGCTTTCTCACTCCATCTCACCCTTATTTTCTTTCCCACCCCATTTATCACTCTCAGTCCTCTGTCACTATAATTCTCTGGGACACACCATCTCTCTTTCTCTCCTTCTCTCTCTTTGTTAGTAGTAGATGGTGTTGTGATAGGAGGCCTCGGAGATAGTGGATCTACCTTTGGCCTGTTACTGGTGATAGGAGACTGGCTAGGCCACTGTTCTCCTCTTTCTGTCTCTTGCTTTCCTGCCTCCCAGTCTGCAGCCTTCACCATCCCCTTCTCCCTCCGCCTCCTCTCCTGGGTGACTGGCTGCAGCGACTTTCTCTCCATTACCTCCCTCAAGGTCCAAGGGGTTCACCCCCCCCCCCTCCCAAATTGCCAAAGCAAGTGAAATCGATAATTAACAAAAGTGAAATAAACAATAAAAAATATACAGTTAACATTACACTCACAAAAGTTGCAAATGTCATATGAATTCTTTGTGGGTCTGTGTAATCTGAGAGAAATATGTCTCTCTAATATGGTCATACATTTGGCAGGAGGTTAGGATGTGCAGCTCAGTTTGCAGCTCAGTTTCCACCTCATTTTGTGGGCAGTGTGCACATAACCTGTCTTCTCTTTAGAGCCAGGTCTGCCATCGGCGGCCTTTCTCAATAGCAAGGCTATGCTCACTGAGTCTCTTATCAATCAAATGTATTTATAAAGCCCTTCTTACATCAGCCGATGTCACAAAGGACTATACAGAATGCCAATAAGAATACGGTGATTGACAGAGTCGAAGGCCTTGGCCAGGTCGATGAAGATGGCTGCACAGTACTGTTTTTTATCAATGGCAGTTATGATATCGTTTAGGACCTTGAACGTGGCTGAGGTGCACCCGTGACCAGCTCAGAAACCAGATTGCATAGCGGAGAAGGTACAGTGGGATTCGAGATGGTCGGTGATCTGTTTCTTCACTTGGCTTTCGAAGACTTTAGAAAGGCAGGGCAGAATGGATATAGGTCTGTAAAAGTTTGGGTCTAGAGTGTCACCCCCTTTGAAGAGGGCGATGACCGTGGCCGTTTTCCAATCTTTAGGAATCTCAGACGATACGAAAGAGAGGTTGAACAGACTAGTAATAGGCGTTGCGGCAATGGCGGCGGATAATAATAGGAATAGACGGTCCAGATTGTCTAGCCCAGATGATTTGTAGGGATCCAGATTCTGCTGCTCTTTCAGGACATCAGCTGTCTGGATTTGGGTGAAGGAGAAGCAGGAGGGGCTTGGGCCAGTTGCTGCGGGGGGTGCAGAGCTGTTGGCCGGGGTTGGGGTAGCCAGGTGGAAAGCGTGTCCAGCCATAGAGAAATGCTTATTGAAATTCTTGATTATCGTGGATTTATCGGTGGTGACAATGTTTCCTAGCCTCAGTGCAGTGGGCAGCTGAGATGAGGTGCTCTTATTCTCCATGGACTTTACAGTGTCCCAAAACTATTTGGAATTAGTGCTGCAGGATGCAAATTTTTGTTTGAAAAAGCTAGTCTTTGCTTTTCTAACTGACTGTGTGTATTGGTTCCTGACTTCCCTGAAAAGTTGCATATCACGGGGACTATTCGAAGCTAGTTCAGTGCGCCACAGGATGTTTTTGTGCTGGTCAAGGGCAGTCAGGTCTGGAGTGAACCAAGGGCTATATCTGTTCTTAGTTCTACATTTTTTGAATGGGGCATACTTATTTAAGATGATGAGAAAGGCACTTTTGAAGAACAACCAGGCATCCTCTACTGATGGATGAGGTCAATATCCTTCCAGGATACCCGGGCCAGGTCAATTAGAAAGGCCTGCTCGCACTAGTGTTTTAGGGAGCGTTTGACAGTGATGAGGGGTGGTCGTTTGACCGTGGTCCCATAATGGACGCAGGCAATGAGGCAGTGATCGCTGAGATCCTGGTTGAAAACAGCAGAGGTGTATTTAGAGGGAAAGTTGGTCAGGATGATATCTATGAGGGTGCCCATGTTTACTGATTTGGGGCTGTACCTGGTAGGTTCCTTGATAATTTGTGTGAGATTGAGGGCATCTAGTTTAGATTGTAGGACGGCCGGGGTGTTAAGCATATCCCAGTTTAGGTCACCTAACAGTACGAACTCTGAGGATAGATGGGGGGGCGATCAATTCACATATAGTGTCCAGGGCACAGCTGGGAGCTGAGGGGGGTCTATATCAAGCGGCAACAGTGAGAGACTTATTTGTGGAGAGATGGATTTTTAAAAGCAGTAGCTCAAACTGTTTGGGCACAAACCTGGATAGTAGGACAGAACTCTACAGACTATCTCTACAGTAGATTGCAACTCCGTCCCCTTTAGCAGTTCTATCTTGACGGAAAATGTTGTAATTGGGGATGGAAATGTCAGAATTTTTGGTGGTCTTCCTAAGCCAGGATTCAGACACGGCTAGGACAACAAGTGTGCTAAAGCAGTGAATAAAGCAAACTTAGGGAGGAGGCTTCTGATGTTAACATGCATGAACCCAAGGCTTTTCCGGTTACAGAAGTCAACAAATGAGAGAGCCTAGGGACACACAGGGCCTGGGTTAACCTCTACATGCCACTGTACTATCTGTTTTGGTTGGGTCTAATTGTGTTGCTGTCCTGGGGCTCTGTGGGGTCTGTTTGTGTTTATGAACAGAGCCCAAGGACCACCTTGTTTAGGGGGCTCTTCTCCAGGTTCATTTTTCTGTAGGTGATGGCTTTATTATGGAAGGTTTGGGAATCGCTTCCTTCGGTCTAATTCTGCTCTGCATGCATTATTTGGTCTTTTACATTGTACATGGAGGATATTTTTTGCAGAATTCTGCATGCAGAGTCTCAATTTGGTGTTTGTCCCATTTAGTAAATTATTGCTTGGTGAGCGGACCCAGACCTCAACCATAAAGGGCAATGGGTTCTATAAATGATTCAAGTATTTTTAGCCAGATCCTAATTGGTATGTCAAATTTGATGTTCCTTTTGATGGCATAGAAGGCCATTCTTACCTTGTCTCTCAGACTGTTCACAGCTTTGTGGAAGTTACCCGTGGCGCTGATGTTTAAGCCAAGATATGTATAGTTTTTTGTGTGCTCTAGGGCAAGGGTGTCTAGATGGATTTTGTGGTCCTGGCAACTGGTCCTTTTTTTGGAACACCATTATTTTTGTCTTCCTGAGATTTACTGTCAGGGACCAGGTCTGACAGAATCTGTGCAGAAGATCTAGGTGCTGCTGTAGGCCCTCCTTGGGCCAGATGCATCAGATCATCAGCAAACAGTAGACATTTGACTTTAGGGATTCTAGTAGGGTGAGGCCGGGTGCTGCAGACTGTTCTAGTGCCCTCGCCAATTCATTGATATATATATATATATATATATATATATATATATATATATAATGTGTGTGTGTGTGTGTATGTGTGTGTGTGTGTGTGTGTGTGTGTGTGTATGTGTATATGTACGTTGAAGAGGGTGGGGCTTAAGCTGCATCCCTGTCTCACCCCACAAAGTGTTTTTTGCCAATTTTAACAGCACACTTATTGTTTGTGTGCATTCATTTTATAATGTCATATGGTTTTCCCCCAACACCACATCCCATCAATTTGTATTGCAGACTCTCATGCCAAATTGAGTCGAAAGCTTTTTTGAAATCAACAAAGTATGACAAGACTTTGCCTTGGTTATGGTTTCTTTGTTTGTCATTTAGGGTGTGCAGCGTGAATACATGGTCTGTCGTACGGTAATTTGCTTAAAAGACAATTTGACATTTGCTCAGTACATTGTTTTCATTGAGGGAATGTACGAGTCTGCTGTTAATGATAATGCAGAGGATTTTCCGAAGGTTGCTGTTGATGCATATCCCACGGTAGTTATTGGGGTCAAATTTGTCTCCACTTTTGTGGATTGGGGTGATCAGTCCTTGGTTCCAAATATTGGGGAAGATGCCAGAGCTAAGGATAATGTTTTAGTACAGCCAATTGGAATTTGTGGTCTGTATATTTTATCATTTCATTTAGGATACCAATGAAATGATAAAATGCCTTAATTTTTCTGGAACCCAGGAAGAGTAGCTGCTTCCTTGGCAGCAGCTAATGGGGTCCATAATAAATACAAGCACCACATGCCTTTTTGGGTTGGAGGGTTTGTATTTTGCCCTGTAGTTCATTCAATGTAATTGGAAAATCCAGTGTGTTCTGGTAGTCTTTAATAGTTGATTCTAAGATTTTTATTTGATCATGCATATGTTTTTGCTGGCTGTTCTTTGTTATAGAGCCAAAAAGATTGGAGAAGTGGTTTACCCATACATCTCCATTTTTTGGATAGATAACTTTGTGTTGTTTGTTTTGTGTTTTCCAATTTTCCCAGAAGTGGTTAGAGTCTATGGACTCTTCAATTACATTGAGCTGATTTCTGACGTGCTGTTCCTTCTTTTTCGTAGTGTATTTCTGTATTGCTTTAGTGATTCACCATAGTGAAGGCGTAGGCTCAGGTTTTCTGGGTCTGTTTTTTTGGTTGGACATGTTTTTCAATTTCTTTCTCAGGTTTTTGCATTCTTCATCAAACCATTTGTCATTGTTGTTAATTTTCTTCAGTTTTCTTTTTGACATTTTTTGATTTGATAGGGAAGCTCAGAGGTCAAATATACTGTTTAAGTTTTCTACTGCCAAGTTTACACCTTCACTATTATAGTGGAATGTTTGGTCCAGGAAGTTGTCTAAAAGGAATTTAATTTGTTGTTGCCTAATATCTTTTTTGGTACTACTTTCCTTCCATCTACAGCATTACTTAATATTATTCAGTTCCTTTGGCTTTGATGCCTCATGATTGAGTATTGCTCTGTTCAAGTAGACTGTGATTTTGCTGTGATCTGATAGGGGTGTCAGTGGGCTGACTGTGAGCGCTCTGAGAGACTTGGTTGAGGTCAGTGATAAAGTAATCTACAATACTACTGCCAATAGATGAGTTATAGGTGTACCAATCGTAGGGGTCCCCTCAAAGCCTACCATTGACTATGTACATGCCCAGCATGTGACAGAGCTGCAGGAGTTTGTTGGTTATGTAGTCGTAGTTGTGACTAGGGAGGTATATGGGGGAGGGAATGCTGTCACCTCCAGGTAGGTATTTGTCCCCCTGTGTGCTGAGTGTGTCAGGTTCTTGTCCAGTTCTGGAATTTAGGTCGCCACAGACTAGTACATGTCCCTGGGCCTGGAAATGATTGATTTCCCCCTCCAGGATGGAGAAGCTGTCTTCATTAAAGTATGGGGATTCTAGTGGGGGGATATAAGTAGCACACAGGAGGATGTTTTTCTCTGACGAAAATCTTTCCTTTTGGATTTCTATCCAAATGTAACATTTTCCTGTTTTTTATTAATTTAATAGCGTGAGTTAGGTCTGCTCTATACCAAATGATCATACTCCCAGAGTCCCTTCCCTGTTTCACACCTGGTAGTTCGGTGGATGGGCCTACCAGCTCTCTGTAGCCTAAAGGTAACCAGCTCTCTCTCTTCCTCCCTCCTTCTCCACAGCTTCCCTCTTTCCTTCCCCATGTGCTTAGAGCGGTGGATGTTCTCATTAGGCTAGACTGCAGCTCAGAGCACTGAGCTCCATATGACACCTAGATATATTCTAATCCATGTGAGCTATATGGACCACTCTGATGAAATCCTTCTCTGCCTTCTGGCCCATATTCATATTCAATCCCACAGTCCCTTTGTGAATGACAGTGGGCTTGGCTGGCCATGAACATGTTATTGTTATCATGGGCTATAGGGACATTGGTCTATATGACAGCTTTCTGTCCACTGGCCACAGGCAGCAGACCTGATTGAGTCACTGACCAGTTCTGCTAGGGAGGGGTAGAGTATCTAGCCCTGTCCCCATCCCTGTTCCTGTTCAGTAGTATCTGCTCGGTGTCAATGCCAAGTGGGGCGGGACAAAACATATTTAACTAGCCACAATACAGAATACTCTTTCCCTCTCTGTCCCTCTGTAGTCTCCCTCATCTTTCTATCTCTTCTCTCTCCTTCTCTCTTTCCTCTCTGGTCAGTTTAGCAGAAGAGTGGATGTAAAGGCAGTAATATAAAGCAGCTGGCCCTGACAGTATTCTGTTCCCGGCTGCCCGAGGGGAGGATGAATGGGGAGGAGGAACGGGGGAGTAGAGAGAGCGAACAGCGAGAGAGACCGAAGGGGTGTAGAAAAAGAGAGGAGGGGAGTAGGGAGAGAGAGAGTTTGTGACTGACTGGCATCTGGAAACAATGTAATTTGGCATGGCGGCCAGGCTATGGAGAGAGAGCGAGGGAGAGGGAGCTAATGTTTGTTTAATGTAGGATTGTCCTTAAAGCAGGAGGATATTAAAAAGAGAGGATGAGAGACCTCAAACACTGTCAGCTCAGTGGGGGCGTTTCCCTCTAATACCTGTGTGTTCCAAATGGCACCCTGTTCCCTTTCTAGTACACTACTTTTGACAAAAAAGTGGCAAATGTATATTAAAAGGTAGTGCACTTTATAGAGAATAGGGTGCATTTTGGGACTCAACTTTGTCTTTGCATCTCCACACCACCACCAAATCCCCCTCCTCCTGTTCATCAACCCTTGTTCCTTACCTCCCACGCACACAGCATTCTCTCTCTCTTTTGCTCTCTCTCTCTCCCTCGCTCTCTCCCTCTCGCTCTCTCTCGCTCTCTCCCCCTCGCTCTCTCTCCCTCGCTCTCTCCCCCTCGCTCTCTCCCCCTCGCTCTCCCTTTCCCTCGCTCCCTCTTTCTCTCTCCCTCGCTCTCTCACTCCCTCTCCCGCTCGCTCTCCCCCTCGCTCTCTCTCTCCCCCTCGCTCCCTCTCTCCCCCTCGCTCCCTCTCTCCCTTCGCTCGCTCTTTCCCCTTCGTTCTCGCTCTCCCACACTTTCTCTCCCCCTCGCTTTCTCTCGCTCTCTCAAGCTCTCACATTCAAATTCAGATTGCTTTATTGGTATGAAATATAATTTGTAGATATTGCCAAAGCAGTATAGTGGTACAGTATTTCAGTAAATACAGTACAATGCAACGAGGATATTGAAATCCAGTTCATTTCAGTAGTAATTATAAAAATAGTACATATAATCATGTATACACTACTGCTGTTGTATTGTGGAATCTTTGGTCGATACATTTAATTAAAGAAAATAAGATGATAAAAAGAATGAAGGAATGGCTAATAAATAAACCAACAAATGTAAATGGATGATGGTTACACTGTGTTAGTTGTAAGTTATAAACAATGCATTAATGGTCATGGGATGTCCCTTCGGCTATGGAAATCATATAAATATCTGGAAGTAATATTAGCAGTGTCCCTGACCCAGAATAATTCCCAGCTTTATGTCATTAGTAAATGCACAGAAGTTGGGAATTGATTGACATATTTTCTTGAAAAAATATGATATTATTTGGGAGTATTTCTCACAGTATCTCTCTGTCTCTCTCACTGTCTCTGTATGTTTGTGAAGCTGGGTCTGGTTAGTGTCAGGACTGTAGAGGGTTAGGCCCTGGCCCCTGGGGACAGGCCAAGGGCAGCTCCAGCCCCTATCCCCTGTAAACCCCCTCAGCAGAGGTCATGTGTCTGTTTACTAATGAACATTTCAAAGTGACTGCTGATAAGCACACACACACACACTCACTCTCTCTCTTTCTCTCCCTCATTCTCTCCAGCTATCCGCCCACCCCTGCCCATCCCCCATCGTACTCTACCACTCAATCCCATCGCCTCGTCCTTTCGTGATGAGCTCAACTGAACGTTAGGGCCTGGACTCAGTAGGAACAAGTAGCAGGAAGGATTTGTTGATGAAGGCTGATGTGTTCTGTTTTTGTTTTCCCTTCAAGAATAGTTGAAATAAATGAAAGAAAGAAATAGGGGTTTCAACTAATCTCTGTGAGGAGATCAAAGCACCACACAGATACATCCTAAACCCTACATACTGTATAGATAACCTCTTTAACATGGCATAGCAGACCTCCATGTGTCTCTGTTTACATCTGTGGGCTCACTGAATCTGCTCTGTTTAATTGTCTGTATATATACTCACCGATTTAGCCTGGAGCACTATTCCCTCTTGACTAGTCCTGCTAGCTAGAATATTGCGTCACATATACTGTAGCTGTTGTGCTGATTGGCTGAATCCATACTGTGGAGGCGGTATCATTTATTTGTTTGTTTTCAAACGCTAAACTAGTACTTAGGAATACTACAACACTATGATGACACACCACAATATGTACAGGTGACCCTGCTAGTGCGAGGAGATTAATTTCATCCCTCTCGCTCCTACTGCTTTACCTCCACACCCCCTCCTTCATTAGTTTACACTGTCACCCTGCTTATGGCAGGCAAACCTTCAGACAGACTGCTGCAAAGACCGAGAGAGGATGAGTCAGAGACTGCCCACTTGTCTGTCTGTCTGTCTGCCTGCCTGTCCGTCTCCCTGCCTGCCTGTCCATCTGCCTCTCTCCCTGTCTGTCAGTTCTGTCTGTCTGTCTTCCCGTCTCCCTCCCTTACTGTCTGCAGCCAGCATCTATCTTCTACACAGGCAGCAGGAGGGCCACCCCAGCCAGCCGGCTCTCAGGCCTAATACAATACAGGTATATTATGTACTGTGGCCTTTACACTGCTGGCTTAGCTAGAGAGGGGGGTGGGGGGGGGGGAGTAGCTCAGACTGAGGCTGAGGTTACAGTCAGCAGGTGGAAGCAGCCAGTTAGTCAGTAATCCACTAATGACCAGCCAGTTATGGGGGCTGGATTAGCACGAAGCTGCCACTGCCACTGCCAGGGAGCCAGGGCACTAGGCAGACCAGCCAATCTCCCAGTTCCAGCCAGCATTCCTATTGGCCCCTAACTAACTGTCAGGGCAGACAGGCAGGTCAGACTTCCAACCCAAGCCAGCCTTACCCAGAAGTCCACTAGGCTGAGCTATCGCTAGGTTAGCTAACAGATGTTGGTGAAATAATAAATGCCACCCAAAGCAATTTATAGTACAGTAAACACTTAGAGTACGTTGAGTACAGTACTCTCCCATATGTGGCCCCAGTGGAAATCAACTGCAAACTGCAAAGTGCCATGCTTCTACCAACTGAGCTACACACGATCACAAAATGACTTCAGACATGGGTGCCTGAGGAAAGAAAGTAAGGCACGAGGGGTGGATGGGAGTTTGGCTGGTAGTGTTGTACTTCTATAATGCACTATAGGGCCCCCTCTAACAGCATGGGTTTCAGCAAACAACAAGTGCTACTTATCTGACTTCTGAACTTGAGTCTCTTAGCATGCATACTCACACACACACACACACACACACACATACACTCACACACACACACACACACACACACACATACACTCACTCTCTCACACACACACACCCTCTCTCGCTCTCCTACACACACATGCATTCAGACACACACACTCACTCACCCCTAGACACACTGCTCGTCTCGAGCCTTTAATGAAGTCAAAGCCGAAATGTTAGCGGACAAATGAAAGCTCCTGTAATTACATGGGCTGAGCCCTAATTGAGCCTCCATAATACTCAGAGTACTGAGACTACTGCTCTATACAGTTCAGTTCAATTCAGTTAACGCCCTGTATCCTGTCTGTCTGTCGCTGTCTGTTTGTCGCTGTCTGTCGTGTCAGACAGACCGATATCATTGACCATTTGAAGAAATTTGGAGTTGGTCAGAAAGGCATAGAGATTTGTGCTGTGTTTGTGTGTGTATTGTAGTTATTTCCGCTTCCCTCCCCAACAGCGCAGAAACAGTTCTAAGCTTTTATCTTTCATCTATTCTATACTGTATTGCGTGAGAAAGGATTGGTGGTTGGAATAAGACTTGCAGACCTAGACACTTTCTGCAGAAGGCCCTCCTCTTTTTGTGTGGAAGCCAGTTTGTGATTAAGTGAGGGGCTTCGATAAAACTGCTGACCCTCCCTGTCTGCTAAAACTGCGTCTCTCTATCTCTGTCTCTCTCACCCTCTCCTCATTCTCCTCCACTGTTGCTGATTGCTTCCTTTGCGGACAGGAAGTGTGTTTGTTTACCTTGGGAATAACATGGTTTCTATTTCAGAAAAGGGGGGGATCATTCTGTAGACCCCCTTGCTGTCCGTCCGTCCACACACACACACACCGCCCGTCCCCCTCCCCTTTAATCCGGTCCAGTTCATATGGCCATAACAGTAAGGGGGAGACGAGAGGGGAGGGATGGCCCTGTACAGTGTGGTGTAATTGTGATTATGAAATGCCTCCCTCTATGTGCCGTAACGCAGGTCAGAGAATTACCCATTAGAGCCTCCCAAAAGAATCGTGTTGTTTCAACGCCAGCCTGCCAGCTCTTTTCTGTCTGTGTGTTTCGCACTCTTTCTCTCTCCCCCTAGGGCTGTGGTGCACCATTGGTTGCTGGTGTTGTTTTTATTGTTTCGCTG
Source organism: Salmo trutta (assembly GCF_901001165.1). Lineage (NCBI taxonomy): Eukaryota > Metazoa > Chordata > Actinopteri > Salmoniformes > Salmonidae > Salmo > Salmo trutta. The sequence continues at coordinate 3,301,732 of NC_042979.1, read as the reverse complement.
CGGTAGGTGGTTCTGACCGGTTTGGATTTTGCATACTCCCCTACAAAACCTCCCGAGTGGAGCCGAACATACACGCATGCACAGACACACACACACAAAGTACCTCCCGTGTGGAGCGGGACAGCCAATACATTAAGCTGCTTGTTTATTCATGCCAGCTCTCCTGCTTTAGGAGAAAATCCTGCAGATGTTCATGTCTCTTCACTAAGCCTGCAGCCTCATAGAGAGCATTGTTAAGAGCAGAACACACACACGCAGTAGGACACACACACACACACACTCACACAATGGAATAGTCACCACCATTGATTATTTAACACATTCAAATGTTCTCAGCGCTTCATCTGAATGACTTGGGGAAGTATTTCTCCTTCTATTGACAGTAAATAGTGCACATAGCTGTAACAATTGGAATTCATCGTACTAATAGACAGTTCTTCTACTTGGTCATTTTTTTCTTCCTTTTGTGGTCTGTCTGGTCTCTTAACCTCCCTCCTCAGACTCACAGAGTGCCGTCTGCCTTTTGCCTTGACAAAGGCTATGTTGTGTTGCTACTCAACTCCCACTCAGATAGCAGATATGACCTGACACACACACACACAGAGATATGCTTTCTCCTGGCCGTCACACCTCACCACTGACCCATTAACCTCTGACCTATTCAATATAGCCAGGCCCGGAGGCTCTCTGTAACCACGGTAACCAGCGCTTGCCCCTGGTGACATATCAGAAGGCAGGCTGTATTGGCGTTGTTGTTATTAATAACTGATGATCAGCCCTGTTCTGTAAATGAGTAGGTAGTGGCAGACACAGAACACACACACAGAACAAGTATATACACACACACACAGAACACAGCAGGACGTAGACACTCAGACAGAACAGACAGTTCCCGAGGCCTCCCCTGACCCTGTGTCATGCTGAATGCTAAAACCAGTCTTAACACACACACACACGCACGCTCAGCCCTGCCCTGCAGGTTTAAGGATGAGCAGTACACAGATTAACAGTTATCTCCCAAGTGTACACAGTCTCTCTCATCTACAACACACACACTGTCTCTGTCTGCGGTTATGCAAATAGCCAAACAAGTCAGTCAGGAATTCAAGGCACACTTAACCAGCATGGCTACCACAGCATTCTGAGTGGCGCAGCGGTCTAAGGCACTGCATCTCAGTGCAAGAGGCGTTACTACAGTCCCTGGTTTGAATCCAGGCTGTATCACATCCAGCCGTGATAGGGAGTCCCATAGGGCGGCGCACAATTGGCCCAGCATCGTCCGGGTTTGGCCGGGGTAGGCCGTCATTGTAAATAAGAATTTGTTCTTAACTGACTTGCCTAGTTAAATAAAAAACTAATTAAAACAAATATACGATCATTGTGAGTAATGGCCACGGCTCACCTCCACACAAACACCTGAAGCCATTCATCCTCAACATCTGCGATAGGGATAGAATGAACACATCTCATATATGGGACTCCCAATCATGGCTGTTCAAAAGTTTTACAACATCTACTCATTCAACGGTTTTTCTTTATTTACATTTTTTCTACATTGTAGAATAATAGTGAAGACATTAAAACTATGAAATAACACATATGGAATCATGTAGTAACCAAAAAACTGTTAAAGAAAAAGATTTGAGATTCTTCAAACAGCCATCCTTTGCCTTGATGACAGCTTTGCACACCCTTGGCATTCTCTCAACCAGCTTCCCCTTGAATGCTTTTCCAACAGTCTTGAAGGAGTTCCCACATATGCTGAGCACTTGTTGGCTGCTTTTCCGTCACTCTGCGGTCCAACTCATTCCAATCCATCTCAATTTGGTTGAGGTCGGGTGATTGTGGAGGCCAAGTCATCTGATGCAGCAATCCATCACCCTCCTTTGTAAAATAGCCATAACACAGCCTGAAGGTGTGTTGGGTCATCGTCCTGTTGAAAAACAAATGATAGTCCCACTAAGCCCAAACCAGATGGGATGGCGTGTTGCTTCAGAATGCTGTGGTAGCCGTGCTGGTTAAGTGTGCCTTGAATTCTATATAAAACACAGTGTAACCAGCAAAGCACCCCCACACCATAACACCACCTCCTCCATGCTTTGCAGTGGGAAATACACATGCAGAGATCATCCATTCACCCACACCACGTCTCACAAAGGTACGGTGGTTGGAACCAAAAATCTCCAACTTGGATTCCAGACCAAAGGACAAATTTCCACCGGTCTAATGTCCATTGCTCGTGTTTCTTGGCCCAAGCAAGTCTCTTCTTCTTATCGGTGTCCTTTAGTAGTGGTTTCTTTGCAGCAATTCGACCATGCAGTCTTCTCTGAACAGTTGATGTTGAGATGTGTCTGTTACTTGAACTCTGTGAAGCAGGCTGGTAACTCTAATGAACTTATTATCTGCAGCAGAAGTAACTCTGGGTCTTTTTTTCTTGTGGCGGTCCTCATGAGAGCCAGGTTCATCGTAGAGCTTGATGGTTTTTGCGACTGCGCGTGAAGAAACTTTCAAAGTTTCACGCATTGACTGACCTTCATGTCTTAAAGTAATGAAGGACTGTCATTTCTCTTTGCTTATTTGAGCTGTTCTTGCCATAATATGGACTTGGTCTTTTACCAAATAGAGCTATCTTCCCCCCTTGACTTGTCACAACACAAATGCATTAAGAAGGAAAGAAATTCCACAAATTAACTTTTAAGAAGGCACACCTGTTAATTGAAATGCATTCCAGGTGACTACCTCATGAAGCTGGGTGAGAGAATGCCAAGAGTGTGCAAAGCTGTCATCAAGGCAAAGAGTGGCTACTTTGAAGAATCAAAAATATAAAATATATTTTGATTTGTTTAACATTTTCTTTGGTTACTACATGATTCCATATGTGTTATTTCATAGTTTTGATGTCTTCACGATTTTTCTGTAATTTTTTTTTTTTAATTCTGTTTAAAATTAAGAAAAACCCTTAAATGAGTAGGTGTTCTAAAACGTTTGACCGGTAGTGTAGATATCTGTAAAATACATACTATATGCTTCCCTCCTACAATGAGTGTACAAAACATTTGGAACACCTTCCATGGTTGTCTGGATGTCCTTTGGGTGGTGAATAATTCTTGATACACACGGGAAACTGCTGAGCGTGAAAAACCCAGCGACGTTGCAGTTCTTGACACTATCATACCGGAGCGCCTGGCACCCACTACCACACCCCGTTCAAAGGCAATTAAATCTTTTGTCTTGCCCATTCACCCTCCGAATGGCACACGCACGCAATCCATGTCTCAATTGTCTCAAGGCTTAAAAATCCTTATTTAATCTGTTTCCTTCCCTTCATCTACTCTGATTTGAAGTGGATTTAATAAGTGACATATTTAAGGGATCATAGCTTTCACCTGGATTCACCTGGTCACTCTTGTCATGGAAAGAGCCTAATGTTTTGTACACTCAGTGTATATTGCTATTGCTGTATTAGAGAGGAGAGGGAAATGTGGCTAGACAGAGGAGTATAGGAGTGGGGAGGAAGGCGGGGAAGGCGGGGAAGGGGGCAGGTGGTGTGGGTGTCTGGGTTTTTTTTTTTAAAGCGTCTGCTTCATTACATATGGGGAGAGACTGGGGCACCTCTCATTTAATCAGCCTAGCATGTCTAACACACACAAAGACGTTGAGCTTACACACACACACACACACACACACACACACACACTTCGAAGCACACACACACACACAGACGTCTAGCTTGCACATTTGCATCTGACCTGGATTCCCTGGTGTGCAGTGGGCTAATCTCATTACAGACAGAGCTCTGCTGCAGGGAGAGAGAGAGCTGTAGGAGTGGGAAATGCAAGCTGCCACCTCCAACGCTTCCTGCTACTCTCCTCTTTACTCTTTCTCCCATTCTCTTCCTCTTCTTTCCTCTTTTGTTTCCTATCCTCTCTTCTCTTATTCTCCCCTTCACTCTCCTCATCCTCTCATCTCCTCTTCTTTAGCTAGACTAATTATAACCTAAAACTCTGGACTCCGTGCCTGGCGGGCCACCACCTCCCCTCCCTATGAGCCCTGGTCAAAAATAGTACACTGTACAGGGAAGAGGATGGCATTTGGGAGGCAGACGGTACCTCTGCTCCATGACACACCATCAATCCTTATTAGTCAGTCAGACAAACAGACACTGCTCAGTGAGGCTCTGCTCTGTGAGGCTGGTAATGTCTGGTCTGGCTGCCTCTGCTGTCTCAAGGTCGCAGTCACACACACACATCTATTACCTTCTTAATCCTAAGTATAAAAAATAAAACATTAATATATCTTGATTCGATTAGTGTTCAACCCCCAGAATTGATACAGAATCACCTTTGGCAGTAATTATTTCTGGTTATGTCTCCAAGAGCTTTCCACACATGGATTGTGCAACATTTGCCCAGTTATTATTTTCAAAATTCTTCAAACTGTGTCAAATTGATTGTTGATCATTGCTAGACAACCATTTTCAGATCTTGCCATATAATTTTTCAACAGATTTAAGTCAAAACTGTAACTCGGCCACTCAGGAACCTTCACTTTCCTTTTGGTAAGCAACTCCAGTGTAGATTTGGCCCTGTGTTTTAGGTTATTGTCCTTCTGAAAGGTGAATTCATCTCCAAGTGACTGGTGGAAAGCAGACTGAACCAGGTTTTCCTCTAGGATTTTGCCTGTGCTTAGCTCCATTCTGTTTATTTTTATCCTGGAAAAACTCCCCAGTCAATGTTGTTGATCCATCCTCAGTTTTCTCCTATCACCGCCATTAAACTCTGTTACTGTTTTAAGTCACCATTAGCCTCATGGTGATGTCCTTCCTGTCCGGAAACTGAGTTAGGAAGTATGCCTGTATCTTTTGTAGTGACTGGGTGTATTGATACACCATCCAAAGGGTGATTAATAACTTCACCATGCTCAAAGGGATTTTCAATGTCTGCTTTTTTATTTTTACCCATCTACCAATAGGTGCCCTTCTTTGCGAGGCACTGGAAAACCTCCCTGGTCTTTGTGGTTGAATCTGTATTTGAAATTCACTGCTCGACTGAGGGACCTGTGTGTTGTACAGAGATGAGGTAACCCTAACTCATTGTGTGACTTGTTAAGCACATTTTTTTCTCCTGAACTTATTTAGGCTTGCCATAACAAAGGGGTTGAATACTTATTGACTCAAGACAGTTCAGCATTTTATTTTGAATTAATTGTAAAAATGTTTAAAAAAAAACATAATTCTTCTTGTGACAAAACATCTAAATTTATTCCATTTAAAATGTAGGCTATAACACAACAACGTGGACATGTCAAGAGGTGTGAATACTTTCTGAAGGCACTGTATGTGTCATTAGTAATGTGTGTTGGGTTAATATTCTCCTGCTTCCAGAGCCAATGACATCAGCCAGATTTCAGGAAGTGATTAAGGATGATTGGCTTCTCCTAATCGATAGCCAAGGCTAGTCCTATCGTTGAACTCGCTCCATAATGCAGAGAGATGTAAAGCTGTCATTAGGTTTTACTTTGTTGAGGAAACCAGAGCTTTTTACTGACTGGTATTTACTGACTGAGCCTGTTACACCTACACACAGTGTTTTAAAAAAAAGTTTAAAAAAAAGTGTCATAACACTAATAACGTTGGCAACAGACTCCCACCTTGCTAATATTTCTACTGGCGGGTTTCACACCACAGGTAGATCAGGGCAGACTCTGAGGTGGCGGCCATGGTAACGGACCTGAGGAAGTGTGTGTGTGTGTGTGTGTGTGTGTGTGTGTGTGTGTGTGTGTGTGTGTGTGTTGGTCAGTCTGCATTGCTAAGCAGTCAGATCGCCACTGGGCTTATTTCATTAGTGTCTTTAAGCTGCTTTGGACTTCTTGACTCCAGGCTAGAGTTGTCCTTAGTCAGGACTTGGGTTCCCTCTCAGCCTCTTGCGGTACAGCCTTATGATAGCAGGTTCACTTTAAAGGCACACTCCTTTATTCCTTGCAGTCCCACCACTTGGTTTGCTAGAAACCTGAAACGTCCAAATTCCACAAAAGCAGTGCTAGTAGGAAGACGACCAATATCAAAAAGATGTATTATTATTCAATTGCATGTGTCATCCCAGGCTAGTAGCTATCTCTCAAGACAGCTGTTTTAAAGAAATGTTTTGTTTCTCTTCGTGTTGTCTGATTTGTAGTCATGGGATGTCACAAATGATCTCTACACACACAAACCAGGGCTACCGTTGCCGGTAATTGCGGGCTTTTGGCCGATAAAATAAATTGTCCGGGGCTGCATATCATACATCACGATTTCACGCTTCAGCACCATTCTCACTCCTTGCGCACTGCCTTATGTGCATGTGCCTGCTGCTGAGGAGAGGGAGAGAGCGAGAGAGGAGCCTTGGGATACTGTTGATTGCAAAGATGGAGGCCTGAAGTAAAACCAAAGTTAGAGTATGCCTATAGTGAAAAGCCTTCAAGGGGAATGTCCTCCATATTGGACAAGTTTTAATATTGTAGTGGACAATGATGAGAAGAACGTTGGTGCACGCCCTTATGCAGGCTACTGTGCAACTCGCTATACATGCAGGATGCAATTAGAATATTGTATTTATAATCATTTGATTTATCATTATATATACAGTACCAGTATACAGTTCTTTGTCTACACCCATTCAGCATCATTCACATCCTCTTAAGCTTTAGCCCCACCCATCTCTTTAAGGGTTGATCCATGTGTTTTGTACTAACAGCAGTAAAGCACCCAAGCTAACTGGCTAACTTGCTGGCTACTTCCAGACACAAATGAGAGAACACCTCACTGAACATTACTCGCCCTAGCAGAGCTGGTTAGGCTGGTATGTTATCCAGAGCTTTTGGTGACTGCAACTGTGCTGACAGATTGTCCGTTCGTAATTTCAGAGCGTTTCGCTCTGGGAGCGTTCAGAGCGCACACTGGACGCTCTGGCCGATGAATATGGTTGATCCGTGCTTTCTGACCTCACAACGGCAGTCAAGCACCCAAGCTAACATTGGCTAGCTTGCTAGCTACTTCCAGACACAAATGAGAGAACACCCCACTCTGACCATTTTACTCATCCTAGCAGAGCTGGTTAGGGTGTTTTCATGTTATCCAGAGCATTGATGACTGTAACTGTGCTGCTGGCAACAATTTAATTACGCTTTTTTGCCGACGTTTACTGACACCGGCTATATTCAATGGGTGTTGAGCGTTCGTAAATGCATCAGTTATTCTACGCTCCGGCACACTCAGACGAGAGTGCTCTAAAATCGAAGTAGATGGCCAGGCTGAATTTACAAACGCACCCGAGTGGGTTCCCGAGTGGCTCAGTGATCTAAGGCACTGCATCTCAGTGCAAGAGGTGCACTGCAGTACCTGGTTTGATTCCAGGCTGTATCACATCCGGCCATGATTGGGAGTCCCATAGGGCGGCGCACAATTGGCCCAGCGTCGTCCGGGTTTGGCTGGGGTATGCCGTCATTGTAAATAAGAATTTGTTCTTAACTGACATGCCTAGTTAAATAAAGGTTAAATAAAAAATAAGTGGTTACTTGCACAGTGGAGTCTTTTGTTAAGACATGTAGCTAGCTAGGTAAACAATGAACCATAATCCCAACTCATGATGTTACTATCTTGCATGAATCTACAGCTAGCTAACATTAGGCTATAAATAGCCTATCAAATGGCCCTGACATACGAATAATAAGATCATACACGTAATGTTAGCTAGTGAGCCAGCCAGTTAACGTTAGGTAGCTAGCTAACAGTACACTTTAACTTGAAATGAAACCGACTTTGTCAAAATTAGAAATGTGTAATATCTGAAAATGTAGCTAGCTAGACTATCTTGTACATCATGTTTGGACGCTTCTCCCTGTCACGGATGCCATCATTGCCCTTAGTTTGAAGATGTAATCCAGAGACCGGTGTTTTCTCCATCTCCTTAGCTATCACCATCTAATTTCACTGACTTCAAAACTCGGTCCTCCAGAAAGTGGAGAGCAACACATATGCCATTCTACTAAGAATATATATATTTTTTTAAAGCCACATTTTTTTTAAAGCCACATTAGACAGGATTACTTACACATACCAGCTCAAATAGACAGAAGCGTGCTACAGTATATGGCCAATCGGAACACATCTGTCACGGTTGTCGTTGGTGAATGAGGACCAAAATGCAGCAGGTACGTGTATGCTCATATTTAGATTTATTCACTTACAAAAACAACTGAATACAAAATAACAAAACCACTAGAACTAACAAACGAACAACAAAACAGTCTGGCAAAGCCTAGGGCTGAACACAGAACAATCACCCACAAAACACAAACACAAACACACCCTCATTTATGAGACTCTCAATCAAAGGCAGATAGACAACACCTGCCTTCAACTGAGAGTCCCAACACCAATTCACCAGACATAGAAACAGACATACTAGACTCCACATAGAAATACCTAAACATAAACCAACACCCGGAATTACTAAAACAAACACCCTTAAACCAAACACACCACCCTGAACCACATAAAACAAATACCCTCTGTCACGCCCTGACCAAACTACAAAACAATTAACCTTATATACTGGCCAGGACGTGACAGTACCCCCCCCTTAAAGGTGCTACCCCAGAAGCACCTTAACAAAAAAAAAAAATACCCCCAAACAATACCCAAAAGAAAAATTCCCCCTTACTAAAGGGAGGGAAGGGAGGGTGGCTGCCGTCAACGACGGCACTGTGCTACACCCCCCCCTCCCCAACCCACCTATCTTGGAGGCGGCTCAGGTTCTGGCCGTTCCAGGCAGTCTGGGCAGTCTGGCGGTTCGGGGCAGTCTGGCGGCTCGGGGCAGTCTGGCGGCTCGGGGCAGTCTGGCGGCTCGGGGCAGTCTGGCGGCTCGGGGCAGTCTGGGCAGTCTGTCAGCTCGGGGCAGTCTGGGCAGTCTGTCAGCTCGGGGCAGGTCAGGGCAGACTGGCCACTCCGGCAGGTCAGGGCAGACTGGCCACTCCGGCAGGTCAGGGCAGACTGGCCACTCCGGCAGGTCAGGGCAGACTGGCCACTCCGGCAGGTCAGGGCAGACTGGCCACTCCGGCAGGTCAGGGCAGACTGGCCACTCCGGCAGGTCAGGGCAGACTGGCCACTCCGGCAGTTCAGGGCAGACTGGCCACTCCGGCAGTTCAGGGCAGACTGGCCACTCCGGCAGTTCAGGGCAGACTGGCCACTCCGGCAGTTCAGGGCAGACTGGCCACTCCGGCAGTTCAGGGCAGACTGGCCACTCCGGCAGTTCAGGGCAGTCTGGCCACTCCGGCAGTTCAGGGCAGTCTGGCCACTCCGGCAGTTCAGGGCAGTCTGGCCACTCCGGCAGTTCAGGCAGTCTGGCCACTCCGGCAGTTCAGGGCAGTCTGGCCACTCCGGCAGTTCAGCGCAGTCTGGCCACTCCGGCAGTTTCAGCGCAGTCTGGCCACTCCGGCAGTTCAGCGCAGTCTGGCCACTCCGGCAGTTCAGCGCAGTCTGGCCACTCCGGCAGTTCAGCGCAGTCTGGCCACTCCGGCAGTTCAGCGCAGTCTGGCCACTCCGGCAGTTCAGCGCAGTCTGACCACTCCGGCAGTTCAGCGCAGTCTGACCACTCCGGCAGTTCAGCGCAGTCTGACCACTCCGGCGACTGTTGACTGACGGGCAGCTCCGACGACTGTTGACTGCGGGCAGCTCCGACGACTGTTGACTGGCGGGCAGCTCCGACGACACGACTGTTGACTGGCGGGCAGCTCCGACGACTGTTGACTGGCGGGCAGCTCCGACGACTGTTGACTGGCGGGCAGCTCCGACGACTGTTGACTGGCGGGCAGCTCCGACGACTGTTGACTGGCGAGGCTGGGTTTACGCACTTGCCGTTTAGTGCGGGGAGCGGGAACAGGACGAGTCGGACTGGGTGGACGCACTTCCGGGTCCGCACGAGAGACAGGAGCTGGAAACCCAGGGCTATGGAGGCGCACAGCCGGTCTAGATCTTACCTCCTGCACAACCCGCCTTGGCTCGATGGAACTAGTAGCCCTGCACGAGCGGAGTGCTCGTACAGGGCAGACTGGGCTGTGCAGGGGCTTGATGGTAGCCGTGCGTAGAGCGGGAGTTGGGTAGCCTGGTCCTCGGAGGCGTACTGGCGACCAGATGCGCTGCGCAGGCATCCTCCTACCAGGCTGGATGCCCGCTCTAGCACGGCACCTGCGAGGGGCTGGAATAACTTGCACCGGACTGTGCGTGCGTATGGGTGAGATATTGCGCTTCTCAGCGAAACATGGCGCTCCCCACCTCATACGCTCCTCCATATAACCACGAGTAGCTGGCTTCCGGCTCTTCCCTCGCCTAGCCAAACTACCCGTGTGCCCCCCCCAAAAAATTTATTGGGGGTGCCTCTCGTGCTTCTCCCTCAGCGCGTCTCTGGCCTCGTACCACCGCCTCTCTGCCTTGGCTGCTTCTATTTCCCACTGCGGGCGGCGATACTCCCCAGCCTGATGCCAAGGTCCGGCCCCGTCCAGAACTTCCTCCCAAGTCCACTTCTCCCGCCAGTCCAACTCGAACTCCGTCTGCTCCTTCCTCTGCTGCTTGATCCTTTGGTGGTGGGTGATTCTGTCACGGTTGTCGTTGGTGAATGAGGACCAAAATGCAGCAGGTACGTGTATGCTCATATTTAGATTTATTCACTTACAAAAACAACTGAATACAAAATAACAAAACCACTAGAACTAACAAACGAACAACAAAACAGTCTGGCAAAGCCTAGGGCTGAACACAGAACAATCACCCACAAAACACAAACACCCTCATTTATGAGACTCTCAATCAAAGGCAGATAGACAACACCTGCCTTCAACTGAGAGTCCCAACACCAATTCACCAGACATAGAAACAGACATACTAGACTCCACATAGAAATACCTAAACATAAACCAACACCCGGAATTACTAAAACAAACACCCTTAAACCAAACACACCACCCTGAACCACATAAAACAAATACCCTCTGTCACGCCCTGACCAAACTACAAAACAATTAACCTTATATACTGGCCAGGACGTGACAACATCTCTTGGCATGTCCAGCCCACTCATTATCTCAGCTCATCATGGCTATTTGAAGGTTGCTGCCTTTTTCTGTGGCTAAACCAACTAGGCTCATAATTTAACAATTTTATTAATATTTACAGATGGCATACACGTTTGTTATTTAGGCACATACAGGTTCTAGAAGGCTTTTCTGCCAAAAACGGTTATGTGACCCATTTCAGGAAACTAGGCGTATGCCGCGGGTCACTACTTCAGCCATTTGAACGTGTAGTTATTGTTATTATTGTAGTCCTATTTATTAATCTAAACCAGTTCTTTAAATTTGCTAAAGTTTCATTCTGTTAAGAAATCTTCATTGACTAAATTAAGTTCGATCTGTCTTTTTTAATTGTGTGCTCAGTGTTTAGTTTAAGATGATAGGTTATAAGTAGGCATGTTGTAAAATAAATATCATTAACCTATTGCTGTCATTTGTTGGGTAAGGTAGGCACTAGTCTTTCTTGGTGCTTGCTGCAATATATAGCCTGTTCAAAATGTTTGAAGGTTTAAACCAGTTTGCAAATGTTTTGTTTTAATTCCAGTGAATGAAAGTTCTAACTGTAATGTTGTGTTTTCCACAATATAATATCCTGCTCTATTTTCCCTATAAACAATTCCTTGACTTTTGATATTAACCTAATAAAGTTTAGAAACTTTTGTGAAGGTGTGGTGTGGCTATTAGCTTTTAATACTATAGTCCTATGATTTGAAGGCAGTGCGCACCGACGCTCCAACTGACTCTGCAAGTTGAGCTTGAGGTGAGGAAGAATGTTTTAGGCCTACCAAAGTTAGTCCTATAATCTAAGAATTGAATGCTTATCTTTATGAGAAATATTGTCATAGAAAATGAACGAATTATACTCCTATATCAAGTGTTGCACGGTATACTGAAACTTTGGTACTTTGATACTAGAACATGTAAAACGGTTTGGTGCTAGAATTTGTTACTTTCAGTACTTCTGTCTAATGTGTTTCACGTCATATATGGATTGTGAGGATCGAGTCTGTTGTAATTTGTCTGAATTTTCTCAAGGGGGCTGGCCAGGCTGCGCTTGCACATGTAGCTGTCAACGCAAACCACTTAAGAAGCAAGCAAGAGAGAGATAATACCGAAAGCATTGCCACAGACAGAAGGGGCAACCTTACTTTTAAATATCTTTGGCATGGCTTCTTCTAACGAAAACATCATACCTCCACACCCACAGTTTGTTGACATAAATGGCTCCAAAAGCGAACTATTGGAAACTTTGATTACAGAGCAGATGATGAGGGCCAGCCTACTGAAGCAACTAAACAAAAGGTGTTAGTTACAAAGCAGTGCAGTGCAAGGGAGGTTTAGTTCCAAAATGGCAAAAAAACGATTTTACCCATTACCTTGTAACGTTGTCGTTATTCTACTAAATTTGAATAATTGTGTGATAAATGACATTAGCATATATTCAGCATGACATTCATGTGAGCATTATGATATGATTACACAACCTAAAAGTCATGTGAAATGCACTCAACTTGACAGCAATATATTTAGACTACTTCGCGTTTGTGTGGGCTTCCTAGCAGTAGACACAAGACATCCAGCTGCCATGTGCAACCTGGGAAGTGAAATGCACTCAGGGAATTGTAGTATGCTGTGTAAATTCCATTGTATTTCTGTGACGTGTAGACTATTGCAACATAGAAGCTTCAGAAAGGAGCTGGAAAGGGTTCTTGGTTTTGGTACTAAACTATTAATTGAATACATACAATTATTTAGCTGTAATGAATATTAATTTATTCAGTGCCTTCAAAATGTTTTCACACCCTTAACTTTTTACACATTTTGTTGTGTTACAGACAGAATTTAAAATGGATTAAATTGGAGCCTCTCGAGTGGCACAGCGGTCTAAGGCAGCCTACAGCCCCAAGTTCAATAAGGTGTCACTACAGCCCCAAGTTCAATCCCAGGCTGTGTCACAGCCGGCTGTGACGGAGAGACCAATGAGGCGGCGCACAATTGGCCCAGCGTCGTCCGGTTTAGGGGAGTGTGTTGCCCGGCCGGGATTTCCTTGTCCCATCGCGCTCTAGCAAATCCTTGTGGTGGACCGGGCCCCTGCAAGCTGACTCCGGTCGCCAGTTGGACGGTGTTTCCTCCGACACGTTGGTGCTGCTGGCTTCCGGGTTAAGCGAGCAGTGTGTCAAGAAGCAGTTGTATTTCAGAGGACGCATGGCTCTTGACCTTCGCCGCTCCAGAGTCCGTAGGGGAGTTGTAGTGATGGGACAAGACTGTAACTACCAATTGGATATCACAAAATTTAAATGTATTCAATTTACATTTCTTTGACACTGGCCTACACACAACACCCCATAATGTCAGTGGAATTATGTTTTTCGAAACTTTTACAAATTAATAAAAACTTAAAAGCTTAGATGTCTTCAGTCAATAAGTATTCAACCTCTTTGTTATGGCAAGCCTAAATAAGTTCAGAAGTAAAAATTTGCTTAAGTTGCATAATAGTTTTAAACATGATTTTTGAATGACTACCTTATCTAAGTACCCCACATATACCATTTTTTGTAAGGTCCCCCAGTTGAGCACAGAATTTCAAACACAAAAAACTGAGGATGGATCAACAACATTGTAGTTACTCCACAATACTAACCTAATTGACAGAGTGAAAAGAAGGAAGCCTGTACAGAATAAAAATATTCCAAAACATGCATCCTGTTTGCAACAAGGCACTAAATTAATACTGCGAAAATTGTGGCAATGCAATTAACTTTTTCTATTGAATACAAAGTTATGTTTGGGGCAAATCCAATACAACACATTACTAAGTACCATTCTCCATATTTTCAAGCATAGTGGTGGCTGCGTCATGTTATGGGTATGCTTGTAATCGTTAAGGACTGGAGAGTTTTTCAGGATAAAAAAAACAATCGAAATGGGGCTAAGCACAGGCAACATCCTAGAGGAAAACCTATTTTCTCAGGTGTGTGGCTTTCCGAGTCATATCCAATCAATTGAATTTACCACAGGTGGACTCCAATCAAGTTGTAGAATCATCTCAAGGATGACCAATGGAAACAGGATGCACCTGAGCTCAATTTTGAGTCTCATAGCAAAGGGTCTGAATACTTATGTAAATAAGGTGTTTCTGTTTTGGACTTTTATACATTTAAAAAGATATCTTAAAACTTGTTTTCACTTTGTCATTATGGGGTATTGTGTGTAGATTGATGAGGATTTTGTTTTTATTTAATCCATTTTTGAATAAGGCTGTAACTAACAAAATGTGGAAAAAGTCAAGGAGTCTGAATACTTTACGAATGCACTGTATATCTGACTATAAAAAAATGCATGTCGGTGTCAACATGTCGCGGGCATATCTCTAATTCTCTCTCTCTCTCTGAGGCTTACGCTTTTCTTGCTTTTTTATAAATGTAAAACAATATATTAATACCTTAAAGTGGATGCCTAAGCCTATAGGTGTCACGTCCTGACCAGTATAGAGGATTATTTGTTATTGTAGTTTGGTCAGGACGTGGCAGAGGGTAGTTAGTTTATGTATTCCGGGGTTTTGGGTTTCTTTTCTATGTTTGTGTTTCTATGGGTTTTCTATCTGTTCTGTTTCTATGTTAGTTAATTGGGGTATGGACTCTCAATTGAAGGCAGGTGTTTTCTAGTTGCCTTTGATTGGGAGTCCTATATATTAGGGTGTGTTTGGTCTTTTTGTTTGTGGGTAGTTGTTTTAGCACTGCTATACGTGTGTAGCCTGCTATACTGTTCCTGTCGGTCATTGTTTTTCTTGTTTTGTTCGTGGTGTTCACATTATAATAAATTATGATGAGCACGCAATCCGCTGCATATTGGTCCACTTTTTCCGACAGCGATTACAACATATCTTCTGACGAAGAGGAATGTGACAATAGGCCTATGCATGCAATGCCCTGATGCATTTAGTGCTCAAATCTCCGACAGCTGAACCGTGAGGTGGACAATTCTTGTTTTAGAAAATGAAAAACCAATAAAACAATAGGCTATAAAGTTTTGCGTATGCTACACATCGAAACACAAGGAATAGTGTTTTTGTAATTTGTTACAGGCTGTTTTTAAGGACATGTAAATGTGTCTCATTTGGCCAATATCCCTCATTTATTGATGGGGCTGACTCTGCATGGGTGGACGCCCTAATCGGATACGCACCCAATGCATATGGATGGCCTGTAAATTTCTCAGATGTCTGATAAATTGTCTGATAAATCTTCCCAGTCACTTGTCTGTGATAAATTTTCCGAACTGAAACACTGACAGGGAGACACACACACTATCTCTTCTGAATAATACATGAAATACAGTATATAATGTATATGTAGTATATATTTGACACATTTTTACCTCAACCACCAACCACAGGAGGATTCAGGAGCCCTCTCTCAATGAGTGTAGACAGCCGCCTGCTGCCGCTCTGCTAATCATCAGCTTGGGGGAGGAGAGGAGGTAGGGGGCCCAAGTGGGTAACTGGGGGCCCTGCCTTGAATGGGTAACTGATTAATAAAAAATAAACTGCATATTAAGAAAATGTGCCCCTGACTCAACTGTGTGAGTCAGGGGCCCAATGCCATAAGGGGTACGGGGCAAAACAAGTTATTTTTTATTATTATTTTATCCAACCAAAGGAGCCCGCTTTCAATGTTCAAAATACCCCAGAGAGCAAAATTTAGCCACAGAGCATCAGTAGTTACAAAAAAATAACTGGATAAAATTTGATCACAAGCCATGCAGGTAACTGCCAAAATAAAGTGTCTTAAAAGGGTATTAGGCCACCATGAGCTGCCAGAACAGCTTCAATGTGCCTTGGCATAGATTCTACAAGTGGACCTAAACCATGCCAGGAAAATGCACCCCACACACCATAACATAAACGTTGTATCCCTCATTTACTCAAGTGTTTAGTTTGGCAGTGACCGGTTGCCTACAGTCAGGAAGGCCGCAATTTGGGCAGCATGTGCGCCAAATATACAGCTTGTTCCATTGTGGCCATAGACATATAATCCATAGAAGGGATTTGGAACCTCTGCTCTTACCCTGGCAATTTGAGTGTTAAACTCATGGGTACACTAGCAATGGCAACCCGTCCTGACTTGAGTGGGAACTGTCATCTATGGATTATATTTCTATGGTTGGTTGCGGCTGTTTATTTGCCTTTTGCAAATTTCAAAATACAATTGCGGTAAAAATGTACAGTTTGGAAAGCAAATGCCTACCGCTGAAAAGAGAAGACTAATCTGTCTGTAGAACTCATATTATTATTTTTTTTACAAAATTCTGAACAACTCCCTATTTTTTGCCAACAGCAGCACTTTTATTTACACAAAAAACAAAGCCCCAGGGCCTATGATTTCTAAATCCGGCCTTGTCCCTCCCTGTGTCCTACATGACAGATGGTTGTGTGAATAAATGTTTTACTGACTGTCTGTCCCAAATGGCACCTTGTTCCCTATATAGTGCACTCCTTTTGACCAAGGCCCAAAGGGCTCTGGTCTAAAGTAGTGCACTATGTAGGGAATAGAGTGCCATTTGGGACACTACCTGGCTCTTTTCAACAGTTATCAGACAAACTGTTCCTGCCACACACCATGTTTGTTTGAACACAAAAAGCTTTTTGATGCGAGCAACTCACTCACACACACACACACACCAACGCCCTGTTTGATTCCATATCTGTGTTCCGCTCGCTCATCATGTGCATGTTTCTATGACAACGTCATATCGCTGCCTCGTAGTTTTATCTTGAGTATTTGTATGTGTTTTATATGCACACACACACACACACTCCCTCACACACAAGCTGCCTCTTTGACACACACTCACGCACCAATAATCATACTCTGGCACATACATTTCCTTTTGATGCAGTTTTTGCAGTAGGTTGAATGTCGCTCCTACACACTCTCCTAGAGATGATTCACTGTTCTCCATATCTCTGATCTGGATGTCTGACTTTGAGAACCTTTGCAAGACTGATCAGCTGGACTGATATCTATTCTCTCCCATGTCATTTCATAAACTACTGTAGTGTAATACACCAGGCAGCCAAGCCCGTGGCTATCTGAGTAGCGGCTATCTACAAGCCAGCGCTGCACTATCAGATGTAGATGAAGAGCACAGTATGTCCTCTCCATCTCGGCTGCCCCGCCTTACCCTAGAAGATGATATCTAGCTATAGCTACGCTGCATGGGATTATTCAGACCAGCTTTCTCCTAGGCCTTCTCTTTTCTCCTGGGCTGAAACAGGCATGACTCTATCTCTGTAAGGTACTGGAGATCCAGCTGTTCAGAGGACATGTATCACATGGCGGCGCTGAGGACCCCACGGCCCTACAGCCAGGAGATGCCATCACTCAGATAAACCAACTATCCATCTTTCAGTGTGCACTTCCTATCTACCCTTTGTGTCCTCAGAATGGATCGCTCTCGCTCTCTCTTCCTCTCCTTCTCTTCCTATTTGTGCTCTGCGGTCCTGCAGTCAGTGGCTCCCCATTGCGTCTCTGACTCGATTTTCAGCCAGTGACTCTCGGCTGGTGGGCTGGCTCCGTCTTAGCCACTCAGAAGCCATTAGTGCAAGGGTCTAAATTGGTCTGACGCACGGAGGGTGATCCAGCTCTCCTGCTGCTGCAGACAGACATGATTGGCTGTATCCCAAATGACACCATATTCCCTAGTTAGTGCACAACTTCTGACTAGAGCCATGTGGGACCTTTTCAAAAGTAGTGCACTATTAAAGGGAACAAGGTGCCATTTGGGATGCAGACATGCTCTTTCCTCCCTCTCAGCCATGGGAATATGGCATAAGCGCTGCTAGACGGCAGGGAGGGAGGGACTGGGTAGAATGAAACTGTTGATGTCAAAGGTGAAATGGCAAGTAGACAAGCAGTGGAGGGAGGGCGTCGAAGGGGAAATAGCAAGTAGACCAGCATCAGGCTGGCAGCCCCATGCGGATGCAGATACCATGTGTGTCTCTCTGTCTCTTTCTCTCCCCCTCTGAAGGAGTGATGTCTTCTCTCCCTCTCTGTGAGGAAATTGGTTCGGACATGAGTTGTTCTGTGAGTCAAAAGGACAGTGCAGTTGGAACTGTAGTGTGTTGTTGCTGCTAGTACCCAGCTGACACCCTGGAGGCCCATGTTGTTTGGAGCTATAGAGTGGTAGACCCATACCATATGTTCTATTTCATTTTACATCTATATCACAGATGTTTA
This sequence comes from Salmo trutta, assembly GCF_901001165.1. NCBI lineage: Eukaryota > Metazoa > Chordata > Actinopteri > Salmoniformes > Salmonidae > Salmo > Salmo trutta. The sequence continues at coordinate 3,283,391 of NC_042979.1, read as the reverse complement.
TATAGGGTAATTTTTAAATGTAACCTATATTTAACTAGACCAGTCAGTTAAGATCAAATTCATATTTACAATAATGGCCTACTGGGGAACAGTGGGGGGCAGAATGACAGATTTTTACCTTGTCTGCTCGGGGATTTGATCCAGCAACCTTTCAGTTACTGGCCCAACGCTCTAACCACTAGGCTACCTGCCGCCCCTAGGGCTGTTATGGTGACTGTATGGTAGAGGTCGACCGATTATGATTTTTCAACGCCGATACCGATTATTGGAGGACCAAAAACAGCCGATACCAATTAATCGGCCGTTGTTTTTTAATTATTTGTAATAATGACAATTACAACAATACTGAATGAACACTTATTTTAACTTAATATAATACATCAATAAAATCAATTTAGCCTCAAATAAATAATGAAACATCTTCAATTTGGTTTAAATAATGAAAAAACAAAGTGTTGAAGAAGAAAGTAAAAGTGCAATATGTGCCATGTAAGAAAGCTAAAGTTTAAGTTCTTTGCTGAGAACATATGAAAGCTGGTGGTTCCTTTTAACATGAGTCTTCAATATTCCCAGGTAAGAAGTTTTAGGTTGTAGTTATTATAGGAATTATAGGACTATTTCTCTCTATACCATTTGTATTTCATATATCTTTGACTATTGGATGTTCTTATAGGCACTTTAGTATTGCCAGTGTAACAGTATAGCTTCCGTCCCTCTCCTTGCTCCTACCTGGGCTCGAACCAGGAACACATCGACAACAGCCACCCTCGAAGCAGCGTTACCCATGCAGAGCAAGGGGAATAACTACTCCAGGTCTCAGAGCGAGTAACGCTTGAAACGCTATTAGCACGCACCCCGCTAACTAGCTAGCCATTTCACATCGGTTACACCAGGATAATCTCGGGAGTTGATAGGCTTGAAGTCATAAACAGCGCAATGCTTGAAGCATTGTGAAGAGCTGCTGGCGAAATGCACGAAAGTGCTGTTTGAATGAATGCTTACGAGCCTGCTGGTGCCTACCATCGCTCAGTCAGACTGCTCTATCAAATCACAGACTTAATTATAACATAATAACACACAGAAATACGAGCCTTAGGTCATTAATATGGTCGAATCCGGAAACTATCATCTCGAAAACAAAACGTTTATTCTTTCAGTGAAATACGGAACCGTTCCGTATTTTATCTAACGGGTGGCATCCATAAGTATAATATTCCTGTTACATTGCACAACCTTCAATGTTATGTCATAATTACGTAAAATTCTGGCAAATTTGTTCGCAACGAGCCAGGCGGCCCAAACGGTTGCATATACCCTGACTCTGCGTGCAATGAACGCAAGAGAAGTGACACAATTTCACCTGGTTAATATTGCCTGCTAACCTGGATTTCTTTTAGCTAAATATGCAGGTTTAATACTTCTGTGTATTGATTTTAAGAAAGGCATTGATGTTTATGGTTAGGTACAGTCGTGCAACGATTGTGCTTTTTTTGCAAATGCGCTTTTGTTAAATCATCCCCCGTTTGGCAAAGTTGGCTGTCTTAGTTAGGAAGAAATAGTCTTCACACAGTTCGCAACGAGCCAGGCGGGCCAAACTGCTGCATATACCCTGACTCTGTTGCAAGAGAAGTGACACAATTTTCCTAGTTAAAAGAAATTCATGTTAGCAGGCAATATTAACTAAATATGCAGGTTTAAAAATATATACTTGTGTATTGATTTTAAGAAAGGCATTGGTGTTTATGGTTAGGTACACATTGGAGCAACGACAGTCCTTTTTCGCGAATGCGCACCGCATCGATTATATGCAACGCAGGACACGCTAGATAAACTAGTAATATCATCAACCATGTGTAGTTAACTAGTGATTATGATTGATTGATTGATTGTTTTTATAAGATAAGTTTAATGCTAGCTAGCAACTTACCTTGGCTTTCTTACTGCATTTGTGTAACAGGCAGGCTCCTCATGGAGTGCAATGTAAGGCAGGTGGTTAGAGGTTGGACTAGTTAACTGAAAGGTTGCAAGATTGAATCCCCAAGCTGACAAGGTAAAAATCTGTCGTTCTGCCCCTGAACAAGGCAGTTAACCCACCGTTCCTAGGCCGTTATTGAAAGTAAGAATGTGTTCTTAACTGACTTGCCTAGTTAAATAAAGGTGTAAAAAATATATATATTTGTTTAATAAATAATAATAATCTGCCAAATCGGTGTCCAAAAGTACCGATGTCCGATTGTTATGAAAACTTGAAATCGGCCCTAAATAATCAGCCATAATTAATCGGCCATTCAGATTAATCGGTGGACCTATACTGTATGGTAATTAGGCTTCTCCAATTAGGCTTCTCCAAGCTCTGATTCTGCTGATGGTCATTTGTAGCCTAACAAACTTGCTAATTGCCTCGTACTCAGTACTCTATTGTCCCTATAATCACTCTGACATCAATGCAAATGTAATCGAAAATCTAATCAAACACTACATAAAAGCCCATGAGCTCATCTGTTTCGAGACAGGTGTATGATAATGGTCCATTCTAAATCAAACAAATTTCACACATTATTTAGTATATATAAAGACAATATTAAATCAAGGATAGTCTGACGGGTGACAATATTAATATCACTTGTGAATTATATATTTGCTGCTGAGAAATTCTATGCATTATCAAGTGCTTGTCAAATTGTGAATGAGAGACTGATGAACTGTGTACAGCCTGCGCAAAAAAACAAAGCAAAGCTCGTGCCTTTTAATGCGACTTTTTTCAAATCATCATTAGTCGCATCATGCGGCCTTACAATGTATTAAAAATCAAAACATATAGCCCAACATTTATCACAACTAAAGTTACATAAATAATTAAGCATATAGGAGTATCTTTGTTAACCTTTCAACACAGAATAGCTGCATGTGCGCCCTCCCCCAAATCGCTTGTAGAAAATATCCTTTCTATTTTATTCAGTTATGTTCAGTTGTATTCTTCATACTGTAAAATAATTCCACGGAATTCTAAGCAAATCTTGTCTGCTAAATGAACTAGTGTAGCCCACCGCCATATGCCATAGCCAGATCAGGGCCTAACATAAGGACAGCTCGTGCTATTCTTTTCATCTGAAACAGACTACATTTTCTTCATATTATGTTTCTTTTGACCTGTCTAAAATAAATAATGGATTTATTGTGGTTTTTGTAGGCTATATTACATGGATTTATTAGACTTTTTAAAATGTAATGTTCCAAAGGTCTGCATCAGTGGCTTGTAGGCTGTGTGTGGAAGCAAGGAGATGCTAAATATGTTTATGTTAATTAATGGTCAATTACTGTGAGACTGGGAGTTATTTGCTTGACAGTCACAAGCTGACAAAATGTCATGACCGCCACAGCCCTAACCACCACGTCCTTTTGTCTTGTGTATTGATGATTGTGAGTTTTAGAATTTATATGTTTGTTTTCAGGCCAATGGCACATGTTTAGATGAGTAACCATACTTCAGCTGTTAGAACATGATTTGATGCCTTTACAATAACCTAGGTTCCTTGATATTCTGAGCATAGTTGGCTAGAGATTGATGGTTTACAAAGTGGGAGTGAACGATAGCATGAGGTAATGGAGGGAGGGAGCAGGGCTGTAATCCAGCCACGGAGGGGACTTCACTTCCCCACTCCGTCTGCTCTTTCTTTCTTTCTTTCACTCACTCACTCACTCACTCACTCAGGCAAGCAGGCATAATATGTTGCTGTTTTGCATAGCAGAGTGCTGCAGTGCTGTCTGGTCCCTAGCCAGAGACTCCAGACAGTCTGTATGGAGCTAGATACCATCTCAGCCACGCAGGCATCACAATGGGTATCCCTCAACATGACACAACCACCCTGCCGCCTGCCTGCCCCTGTGTTCCCTGTGTACTGCCGCTACGGACCTAGTGGTGCCCCCGGCTTCCTCTCTGGCTCCCTCGCTATGGCCGCTGCTACGCTGCCCTGCTTTCACACACCGTCACTTTCTATTTACGACCCAATGGAAACCATTGATTCTAGTAACAAACTTTCCCTTTTACTTCTAGTAGCCTTGTTCTTTTGGTTATGTAACCGCTATTTGCTTTAAACCAGATGACCACTGTGTTGGCATAAGAGTGGACATTTAGCAAAAAATTCTAATTTACTGCAGTCAAAGGTGAAACATCAGGGTAATTCTTTCATACAGTTTTCCCCCAAAGTGAAACATCAGGTCATTTAAATGTTTCACCTAAAAGTCGTCTATTGTGTCTTGCTTCTTCTGTCTGTTATAAAATAAATCCGATTCTCTCTTTATAGGCCCTGTATGTTAATAGTCATCTCTCTCTTCTCCAGGCCCAGGACCTGTATGTTAATAGTTAGTCATCTCTCTCTTCTCCAGGCCCAGGACCTGTATGTTAATAGTTAGTCATCTCTCTCTTCTCCAGGCCCAGGACCTGTATGTTAATAGTCATCTCTCTCTTCTCCAGGCCCAGGACCTGTATGTTAATAGTCATCTCTCTCTTCTCCAGGCCCAGGACCTGTATGTTAATAGTCATCTCTCTCTTCTCCAGGCCCAGGACCTGTATGTTAATAGTCATCTCTCTCTTCTCCAGGCCCAGGACCTGTATGTTAATAGTTAGTCATCTCTCTCTTCTCCAGGCCCAGGACCTGTATGTTAATAGTCATCTCTCTCTTCTCCAGGCCCAGGACCTGTATGTTAATAGTTAGTCATCTCTCTCTTCTCCAGGCCCAGGACCTGTATGTTAATAGTTAGTCATCTCTCTCTTCTCCAGGCCCAGGACCTGTATGTTAATAGTTAGTCATCTCTCTCTTCTCCAGGCCCAGGACCTGTATGTTAATAGTTAGTCATCTCTCTCTTCTCCAGGCCCAGGACCTGTATGTTAATAGTTAGTCATCTCTCTCTTCTCCAGGCCCAGGACCTGTATGTTAATAGTCATCTCTCTCTTCTCCAGGCCCAGGACCTGTATGTTAATAGTCATCTCTCTCTTCTCCAGGCCCAGGACCTGAATGTTAATAGTTAGTCATCTCTCTCTTCTCCAGGCCCAGGACCTGTATGTTAATAGTCATCTCTCTCTTCTCCAGGCCCAGGACCTGTATGTTAATAGTCATCTCTCTCTTCTCCAGGCCCAGGACCTGTATGTTAATAGTCATCTCTCTCTTCTCCAGGCCCAGGACCTGTATGTTAATAGTTAGTCATCTCTCTCTTCTCCAGGCCCAGGACCTGTATGTTAATAGTTAGTCATCTCTCTCTTCTCCAGGCCCAGGACCTGTATGTTAATAGTTAGTCATCTCTCTCTTCTCCAGGCCCAGGACCTGTATGTTAATAGTTAGTCATCTCTCTCTTCTCCAGGCCCAGGACCTGAATGTGATCGAGGAGGTGATCAGGATGATGCTGGAGATCATCAACTCATGTCTGTCGAACTCTCTACACCACAACCCTAACCTGGTCTACGCCCTGCTCTACAAGAGAGAGCTCTTCGAACAGTTCAGAACACACCCCTCCTTCCAGGACATCATGCAGAACCTCGAAACAGTGAGTGAGAGAGAGAGGCATGTGATCGAGTGCTCGCATGCACATACAGACGGACACTGCTCATATACACGCCCGCACCCCATTCCAATGAACTGAAATTCAAACATGAATCCAAAACTCTTCGTAGAAAAACAACGGGCAATTTACAATTTATGAACAGGATTTAGAAAGCGTAAGACTTCAGTAGTTTTGTGAATACGCTTTGTAAGTTTTGGTATGAGGGCTGGTCACTATTGAAGTGTCAGATGAGAAGAAACAAGCACAGTACAACTCAACACAAGTTTCTGAATTGTATTGAATAATAAAACAAGTCCACTCTCTGTACCCTCATGGGGCTGATAGTAAAATATTAATTAAGAACATGATTATGTTGTCGAGAGCTACTCTAGCTGTCATTCAGGCTTCCAACAAGTGTCTCAAAACAGTAAAGACAGATGGCAGCCTAATCTTCACTACTCCTTTCCCTGTAACCCAGCCCTGCTGCCTCTGATGCTTGTGTGTGCTGCATCCTGTTTGAGAGGTCTGTCTGGGACTGTAGCTAGGTTTCCATCCAATTGGTGACAGATTTTCATGTGAATATTAAAAAATCTGCATTTTCCCCACAAGAGATGTGTGGTTGAGATGGACTTGTTGCAGATAAATTGCTATGCGTGATGACGTAGGACAAATAAAATATATTTTGCGGTTCAATTCCCATGAAACAAATAAAAAATACAAATTCAATTGGTTTCCATCGCATTTTGAACTCTATTGATGGTTTTCTCACAAAAAATGTGCCCACTCTGGTCTTGGCACGTGCACTCTAGCCAACAGCGCTATCTGCGTGTTGTCTCTGAGAGCTGTTGGCTGGAGCACACGTATAACCTACATGATGAGATTATTATTATTATGGTCAAAAAAGCTCGATTTTTATTTGTCAAACGGCAGCCAATCCCCGGCCATCGTGTCACTAGAATAAGACTCTAGATATTTATTGGAAGGGAGCAGCAATCTCATCACCTCACACTTTCACAACCCTGTGAAGTTCATCATCATTTATTTAATCTGTAGCCTAATAAACTGCATGCTTTCCCGAGTCGTAGTGGGAGGACCACGCAACATGTCATCGCGTGACTCCAAGTTGACTTCAATATGACTTTTATTGAAGTGTGACTTTTATTATGACTTTTACTCAATTCTACTTTTATTTATGAGAGGTATTGACATGTTGAATGCACCGAGCTGTCTGTCTAAACTACTGGCACACAGCTCGGACACCCGTGCATACCCCACAAGACATGCCACAAGAGGTCTCTTCACAGTCCCCAAGTCCAGAACAGACTATGGGAGGCACACAGTACTACATAGAGCCATGACTACATGGAACTCTATTCCATATCAAGTAACTGATGCAAGCAGTAAAATTAGATTTAAAAAACATGAATAAACACCTTATGGAACAGCAGGGACTGTGAAGCAAGACAAACATTGGCACAGACACACACACACACGATAACATACGCACTATATATACACATGGATTTAGTAATGTAAATATGTGGTGGAGTAGGGGCCTGAGGGCACACAGTGTGTTGTGAAATCTGTGAATGTATTGTTATGTTTTTGCTGGACTCCAGGAATTTTGCTGGACTCCAGGAAGAGTAGCTGCTGCTTTGGCAGCAGCTAATGGGGATCCATAATAAATACAAAAAATATGATGGTTATTAAATCAATATTTGCGCATAAAATATTTTCCACCAACATTCCGTAATAATTTATTTTACCGACACAAACAGATCCCACCTTGTCTAGCGTATTTGGTTTTGTCGACGTTTGGAACGTTTACCGGGAAATGTTCTGTTTCCATCAGGCCGTTCATACATTTTTTTAATCCGACAAAAGCTTTGATAGAAACCTGGTAAACCTCGCAAAATAACTTATAGGCTTATACAACAAGTTAGGATAGGCTACCATTTGTCCCATCTCTCATTTAATTGGACCCACTTCACAGTAGAAAATAGATTCAATCTGAAGCGCAGTTTAACGGTAGAGCAGACGGTTCATCGTTTCCATTGACGTTTGTAGGCTATGTCTGAATACTGTAATTTCTCCAGTAGACTATTTCATTTATAAACATAATAAATATATCTACCATTGCATAATACATTCCTCACCTTTCTGGCCATGAAGAGTTCATATTCACCAAGTAGCCATACAAGAAATGACCAGGCGCATCTCATTTAATTGGGCCTATTAGATAGGCCATTATAATTCGTTTTTGCTCTATACATCTGAAAGGGAACCATTGTTATAACACAGGCCTACAATACAATTTGACAGGTGAACAGACAGTTGATCTTTTGCGTTGAATGTGTGTAGGCTACCACTGCAAGTAGGCCTACGGTAGCTTTATTTTTTTTCAGAGTAGACAATGTTTCAGAATTTGCGGCAGTGCAGCATATTTAGGTTCAGGAAAAAGTAAATGCTAAACATTATTGAATGCAAACTATCTGTTTACAAGTCTAAAACAATTTTGTTATTGTTTTTGTGTTTCCGGAACGATCAGTTACAGCAAATGTCACTGCAAAAGAAAACATTCTGCCACCTCCAAGACATTTGATCAAGTTCACCATTGCTATTTCCTTTAGATACTGTCTTGGCCTAATTCCAATACTTCCAACGTTTAATACAAAGAAGGGTGTTATTGTCACCATAAAAGGTGAAGGATGGGCTTTTTCACGCGTGCACAGTTTTACAACAGGTCTAATTCATAATGGGACACACGCGTATGTATGGCTTGCACCAAGTTTATGAATCTCTATTTTTGGTGTAAAATTTACACAACGGTTATAAATGAAGCCCCGGGTCTCGGCTGGTCTCAGGAAGAAATTGCAAGTCCTCATTGATTGAGTCAAGTAAAAATGTATCCGAGACCAAGACACTCAATATGTGGTCTACTACAACCCTGCCTAAGAGGGTGATGGTGAGGGGGCGACGTCTGTTGCAATGGTAGTGTGAAGACCCAAAGAACAGGATTAAATGAATTAGGATCCAGATGATACAAATAGAAGCTGAGAAGAGATGATAGTTCAGATCAACATGTGTTATTGATGTACAAATGTACAGAGACGAGACTCCATTGAAGTGTCAGTTCTCTAGAGTGTCAGTGGTGACACTGAAAAGCACATGAAAAAGACTGGACCTCAAAGTGTAACTGTGTGTGTGTGTAATTGTCCACTTACAATTACACACACTCAGCCAAAAAACACCATCTCAAACTACACACGCATGCGCGCACACTTACACACACACACACACACACACAAAAGAAGACTCAAAAATAACAGTTCAACTGAAAGGTTCCTCAAGCTAACATGCACACACACACACATCCTTTTTCTGACGTGTGTCCCTGGCCCCCAGGTGATAGGTTTCTTCAGCCAGCGTCTTGAGGCAGCAGGGACAGACTTGTCAGTAGAGAGGGTTCAGGAGGTCATCATGAAGGGAGCACAGGCCCTGCCCAAAGACCGCCTCAAGGTAAGTAACACACACACGCTCGCACCCAGACAGACAGACACACACACACACACACACACAACCTGCCCAAAGACCGCCTCCAGTTAAGAACCCAGACCAACACACAGACGGACGTGCGCAGACTCTCTGCTCAAAGACCGCCTCAAGGTAACACCATAGACACACACACACACACACAGGGTTGGGTAGGTTACTTTCTAAATGTAATCCATTACGGTTACTAGTTACCTGTCCAAAATTGTAATTAGTCATGTAACTTTTAGATTACCTGAACGTAATCTGATTACTTTTGGTGGGAGCGATCAGGGATAGGGATTCATGTGGGATGGGGCTGGGAGTTAATGATGGGAGCTGGGGATGGGGGATAGGATGGGAGATGGGGAGGAGGAAAGGGGCTAGGAGTTACAAGAAAGGGATGGGCTGGGATGTTGAGCGCTTGTCTGGGACTGGGGAGTTAGGGATGAGGATGAGCTAAGACAAAGACCAGCTCAAATCTTCATTAGCATTAATGTTCCCATCACAGCCATCCTTCCTGCCTGGTAAATATGCTGCTGCAGGTAATGGCATTTCAAGAAGATGCCATCGCTCCGACACTTTGTCTTCTGCCTGTGTCACAAATGGCACCGTATTCCCTATATAGCGCACTACCTTTGACAGTGCATTATATAAGGAATAGGGTGTCATTTGGGATGCGTAATCCGGGAGAGAAATAAATCTGACAGCAGCACCTCATTACCTTGCTCTCGCCGCGGGACGCCGCCTACCCACAAATTCCACATCCATACAATAATCAAGGAGGAAATATGTATCCTAGGCACGGGGTCCATCTTCAGCGCCCAGACGCCTTAATTGAGTGTTTCATCATGTGTTCTATGTTCCATGTTCTGTCTCATGTCATTGGAACTGGAAGGCATTTGTCCCTACTACTACTGTAACTAGCTAGCTAAGGGATATAAGGGATATTCTGTCTGGCGACCAGCCATATCCTCCTCCTGTACATCTCCGTTTCAGCATTTCTCTATGTAGCATATAGGACAACCTGAGTTTAAATGGTATTTGTTTTCTTTCAAATACTGTACTGTGTACAGTATTCAGTGTCTGTAGCACAGGATTCCTGTATCAACACCTTCCGTATGTAGCCCATGAGAACCCCTGCGTTATCCTTTATCTAGGCAAGTATCTTTTCTGTACTTTAGGTGCGTCTGTCTATGCAGGTTATGGAACTGGTCTGATTGACAGCTAGTGTCGCTTTATTTCTCCTCTCTTCTTTAGTGTAATGATATCATGCTGCACTTGACTGATGTATCCTGACACAATATTACCACTGCAGTGTGATAATCTAGGTCGATCCTTCCATCGCTCAACTCTGCCTCAGTCTGCTCTGCCTGAGAGATACTCATCACTCCCCTGTCACCCAGTCTCCCTGTCACCCAGTCTCCCTGTCACCCAGTCTCCCTGTCACCCAGTCACCCTGTCTGTCTGTCTGTCTGTCTGTCTGTCTGTCTGTCTGTCTGTCTGGCTGTCTGTCTGTCTGTCTGTCTGTCTGTCTGTCTGCGTTCACTCATTCCCCTTATTTTATTTAGGGTTGTGTCCCAATTGGCATCTATTTTCTATATAGTGCCCTTTTTTATATTTATTTTCAAAAGTAGTGCACTATATAGGGAATATGGTGCTATTTGGGACACGGCCTTATCTTCCAAATAAAAATTAATAGGCTAATGATTAATGTTGTATGAAATTATCAATAAGTCTTCAAATGCCCTCACAAAGCACTTATATAGAGCATTGTCTAGCTATTTGTTAAATTGAGACGGCATGGTAGCAGGGCTCTAAAGTGCGACTCAATATTTTGCTGTGCGACCAGGAGTTTAATTTTGGGAGCACTGTGCAATTAGGGGAAAAAATCTCCCAGTTAATAATTGTAATGATAAGGCTTCGCTGTACCATTGTTTGAGTGCCCTTGAGAAAAAAGGAATTGCAGATTCGGTAGCGTTGTGGTTGTGTCACGACACCTACGGAAGGTGGCGCCCCTCCTCGCCCGGGCGGCGCTCGGCGGTCGTCGTCGCCGGCCTACTAGCTACCATCGATTTATGTTTCACATTCTGTTAGTTAGGCCTAGGTTAGTTGCGCACCTGTTTTGTGTTAGTTGTTAGTGGGGAAGGGTATTTAGGCTAGCTAGTTAGGTTTGTTGTTTGTGCGGGATTGTTCGTTTGTCAGGGTGTGTTTTTGTTATGAGGTTCTGTATTTTGCCTTTTGGAGTTACGTTATTCGTTTTGGGCTGCGTCCCTGGTTACGTTCTTTTAAGGGTGGTGCGTTTCTTTCTGCACACCTTGCACTCCATACCTTTTTCATATTTTCCGTGTGGATATTTTATTAAATTCATTCACGGAATCGTTCTGTCTCCTGCGCCTGACTCCACCTCTCCTGAATCCACAAGCCACCCGTTGTGACAGGTTGCCACATTACTACAGCGACAATGGCTTTGTCAACCAGGTCAAAGGATCTGACCCATATTACCAGCGCAACATTATTATTTTTAATCTTCCTGTAGTACAGGGTTTCCTAAACTAGGCCCCTAGCACTACACAGCTGATTCAAATAATCAAAGCTTGATGAGTTGGTTATTTGAATCAGCTGTGTAGAGCTAGGGCAAAAAAACTAAATGTGCACCCAAGGGGGCCCCAGGTCAGAGTTTGGGAGAACCTGCTATAGCAGATTGCCGGGACCATTTTACATCCATAATAAACCATGTCGTGGACGGTTGTTAACCATTTGTTTACACTTTGTTCAGTCGTGTTACCTCATTGGCTAGCTATCTAACTTTAGCAGTTTATCCAAAAACTTGGGGGCACAGAAAGAATGTAAAAGGGATAGCTTATTCAGGAGATCACAGCATTGCAATGACTGAATGACACATCTCTTGCATGTCATCGTCACAAAGCTGACCTTTGTAAAGAGACAGTAACATTTTCAATGGAAAAATTGTGCTTTTACACAATGCAGAAACCTAATATTCCACAAATGACTTAGTCATATCAATGACAGGTATTTTTATAATAAACAAATGTCTTTACAGTGCTTCATATTAGTTTCTAGGGCAAAACATCTGCTTATGGTGCTCCTAAATTTCATGTGGTGCTCCTAAATTTCATGTAGTGCTCCTAGCTTTTTAAAGTTGAGCGCACCAGTGCTACCAATGACATTTTTTTATTTAGTGCCCTGCATGGTAGAGTACTAGAAAATTGGACAATAGTTGGAAAGGCTATCTAACTGATTATCTATCTTTACTGGCTATCTAACAAGCCGATTTAATAAAAGTGAATCTGAATCTGCCCATCACAGGAGGTGGGTTCAACAGCAGCTGAATGTGTGGATGTGGAGTTCAAATGATTAATTCTGACTTCCTTTTACCATTATCATCTGAGCCCTGGATGGGTCCTTTGTCTCTGCCTAGGGGCTGAGGGCAGAGGTCTGACACACATAATAGGGACAGTCTGACGCTGCTGGGACACTGTGGTGTGGGGAAGAAACATCAGCTAGATATCCCTGGGGCATTCTCACCTTCTGTTAACCCTTTCATAAAGATAAAGACAGACGGCCAGGGACATCAGCATGTCTGGCTGACTCAGTGTCTACCATGTCTACCATGCTGGTCTATGTCTAATTCTATGTCTATGTCTGTTCCCGAGTGGCGCAGTGGTCTAAGGCACTGCATCTCAGTGCAAGAGGCGTCACTGCAGCCCCTAGTTCCAATCCAGACTGAATCACATCCGGCCGTGATTGGGAGTCCCATAGGGTGGTGCACAATTGGCCCAGCGTTGTCCGGGTTTGGCCGGGGTAGGCCGTCATTGTAAATAAGAATGTGTTCTTAACTGACTTGCCTAGTTAAATAAAGGTTAAATAAAATCAAAATCAATAAAAATCATGATGATAGGACATAGTCTAGTTAGTCACTGGTTCTATACAGATGGACTAAAACTAGACATAGAAGAACATGGTAGACTTGTATAGTCTAAAATGAGTTAAAGGATGTATGTCCATGGACATCTGGGTCTCAAGGGGTCTAGTCTGGGTTCGTGTATCAAGGGCTCCGGTTTTGACTTTATATCTCTTCAGACACACAGAGTCACTGGTTTTATTACACATACAGATCAACTAGACTAGACATATATTAGCATATAAGTGGTGAATGACCTAGACATGGAAATAGAATTAGACATAGACCAGCATGGTAGACACTTTGTGAGTCAATGAGTCAGCCAGACATGCTGATGTCCCTGGCCGTCTGTCTTTATCTATATGAAAGGGTTAACAGAAGGTGAGAATGCCCCAGGGATATCTAGCTGATGTTTCTTCCCCACACCACAGTGTCCCAGCAGCGCCAGACTGTCCCTATTATGTGTCTCAGACCTCTGCCCTCAGCCCCTAGGCAGAGACAAAGGACCCATCCAGGGCTAGGGGCCAGTCCCTCTCTCGCCCTGCCTGCTGTCCAGCCTCCCTCTCTCTGCCTTTCCCTCTGTATCTGTCTCTGTCTGTCTCTCTCTTCCTGCCTGCTAGCCATCCTCCCTCTGTCTCTGCCTTTCTCTCGGTCTCTCTCCCTTTTTTCATCTCCTTCTACCAGGTTCTCTCCCGCTCTCCCTGGCTTTCACTCTCCCTCTACATCCCTCCCTGGCTTTCACTCTCCTTCCCAGTCTTCTGTGAGCCCAGTCCCCACTCCCCCTCCTCTCCATTTGAATATCAACAGAGCCGGCCCTGTGTTGTTACTCCTCCACCTATCAGGCTCAACGACTTTCAATGACAGACAGAGGCTATGTCCCAAATGGCATCCTATTCCCTAAATAGTGCACTACTTTTGACCAGAAAAGTAGTGCGCTATATAGGGAATAGTATCCCATTTGGGATGCAGTCAGACAACGCCTGTGGAATGTATTGTTTGGCCTGCGCTGCCTCGTTCTGTAGTGATAAGGTACAGACAGTTTGGCTCCTTTGGAAGGGAGAGGAGAGCGGAGGGTAAAGTGGAGTAGGGGAGGATATGAGAGAGGAGGGAAGAAGACCGGACAGGGGGAGAGTACAGGTGAGAAGAGGGGTAAGGAGAGGAGGTATAGAAGAGAGGAGGAAAGTAGGAGAGGAGAGAGGAGAACGCTCCATACCTGGGGCTTCCAGAGGCCAGCAGACAGAGAAGTAGACGAGCCCCTCACACCTGAAACACACCTGAACATCTACCTGAAACGTACCAATAATAAAATAAATGTTGTTTTGTGTGGAAAGTTATTTTTTTCTTTTTTTTTCTTTCTAATCTGCTTCTAGCTGCATTCCACTCTGTCTGCGTGGGGTCTGTAAAGCCTATTCCTTCTAAGCCATGTAACAGTGGGAACAGAGAGTCCTACAGTCAAGATATGGACCCAGTCAGTCAGTCTGTGTTCTGGGGGCGCTGGTCTGAAATGCATCCCAAATGGCACCCTATTCCCTATAATGCAATACTTATTACCAGGGCCAATAGGGAATATGGTTCCATTTGGGATACACGCCTGGTCTGACTCTGACTGGCATAAGGCTGAGCCAAGTATGTAGTCTGCTCTGCAGGCAGGGAAAGGGAGGGAGAAGGGAATGAGAGAGGGGAGTTGCTGGAACCAGGCCAAACATAAGCCAATCCTGGACCAGCTTGTTTGTGTCTGCTTCCCAGGAAACACTGGGGCCAGTGCAAGGGTGTCTGGATTGGGCTCTATAGTGTGTTTACCTGACCATATTAGTCTGAAGCCAGTTTGCTAGATAAGTTCTTACAAAACAACATTGACAGCAAGCCATGCAAGCAACAAGGGACTGATCTAGATAGCTGTTTTGAATGCATTGTATACCTAATGATAGCTAGCCAGACGAAGCACTGGCTGATACGGAGTATCATATGAACACACAGGGTCCATAGCCCATATGCCAGCCACAGACCGATACCCCCATACCCACAACTGTTATTGTGTTGAGTGGACACAATGAAGACTATAATACTATCCTGTTAGTGAATGGACCCAGCCTGTCCCTGACCACAGCATAAAGGAGGATAAAAGAAAAGTGTATTTCAGTGATTAGTGTGTGGCCCAAGCGTCACCCTGTGAACTGGTGGGATATGATGAGATATCACTGTATTATTGATTATTATACAGGCCTGCCTGCTGCATTTCTTGGATGGGCTAGGTAGGGCTTGGCTTGGCTGGTTTGTTGGTTGAAAGAGAGACTTTCTGGCTGGCCTCTTGTTAATAGTAGGAAGAACAGTATCTGTTACTGGGCATGAGCAGGGTAGGTATTGATATTTTAATTAAATCACAATGGATTAGTTCTCATGA
This sequence comes from Salmo trutta, assembly GCF_901001165.1. NCBI lineage: Eukaryota > Metazoa > Chordata > Actinopteri > Salmoniformes > Salmonidae > Salmo > Salmo trutta. The sequence continues at coordinate 3,267,996 of NC_042979.1, read as the reverse complement.
AACTGCTGCCTGTGTTAGCTGCGGAGTTATTGCAATGTCTCTAGCTAATAATCTATGTTGTGCTAGCTAGCAAATATGCTAACATTAGCTAGCTAGCCAAGCATTTGGCTATGGGCTGGCACTGGCAGTATGGTATTATGGAAAGTTAATTAAATAGTTTCTTCGTCATCTTGCTAAGCAGTTATCTAGCTGTGGCTATCTGGCTAGTATCAACAAGAGTTTTCTACAAAATAACAACATTAGCGCAGCTAGCTAGCTAACTTTGGAATCTAGACCAATCTTGACCATTTGTATTTTTACCCATGAACTAGCTAAGCAACATACACAGACATGCATTGTCAAACAAAACTACTGCCACCTTCTGTTTTGGAGTATTTTAATAAGGCTGAGTAGCTGACGACTTGAAGGTCTTTGCTATGTGAATACTAAAGAGATTGACTGCCGACACTGTTCAGAGGTGCTAAGTACTGTCGGCAGGCAAACGTTTGACAATCCTACCACTGTGTCTGAACTATAACCTTAGCAACCCTTAAGCAACCCCTCCGGTCATCCTTAACGAGCGTTCTCTCTCACTTGATGTCCCCTGAAATCAAAGATGGGGTGTAGCTTTCAGGGAGTGGGCTAGGTGAAGCTAGGAGAGCCAAGTAACTGAGGCTAAATGGGTGCATGCACGCACATAGATATACAGTGCCGTCAGAAAGTATTCACACCCGTTGACTTTTTCCACATTTTGTTCTTACAAAGTGGGATTAAAATGGATTCAACTGTCTACACAAAATACGCTTATGTTAAAGTGGAAGAAAAATGTGAACATTTGTAAAAAAAAAAAAAAATTTTAAATGTACTAACTAAAACACTCACACCTTCATTAGATAAGTATTCAACACCCTGAGTTAATGCATGTTAGAATCACCTTTGGCAGCGATTACAGCTGTGAGTCTTTTGGGGTAAGATTCTAAGAGCTTTCCACACCTGGATTGTGCAACATTTGACCATTATTCTTTTCCAAATTCTTCACGCTCTGTCAAATTGGTTGTTCATCATTGCTAGACAACAATTTTCAGGTCTTGACATAGATTTTCAAGCAGATTTAAGTCAAAACTGTAACTCGGCCACTCAGGAACTTTCATTGCCTTCTTGGTAAGCTACTCCAATGTAGATTTGGCCTTTTGTTTTAGGTTATTGTCCGTCCTGCTGAAAGGTGAATTAATCAAATCAAATTTAATTTGTCACATACACATGATGTTAATGCGAGTGTAGCGAAATGCTTGTAAAAAAAAATAAAATAAATCCCAGTGTCTGGTGGAAAGCAGACTGAACCAGGTTTTCCTCTAGGATTTTGTCTGTTTAGCTCCATTCTATTTCTTTTTTATCCTGAAAAACTCCCCAATCCTTAACGATTACAACCATACCCATAACATGACTCATCCACAACAATGCTTGAAAATATGGAGTGGTAATCAGGAATGTGTTGTATTGGATTTGCCCTAAACATAACACTTTGTATTCAGGACAAAAAGTGAATTGCTTTGCCACATGTTTTGCAGTATTACTTTAGTGCCTTGTTGCAAACAGGATGCACGTTTTAGAATATTCTGTACAGGCTTCCTTCTTTTCACTCTATCAATTAGGTTAGTATTGTGGAGTAAGTACAACAACATTCCACAGTGTTGTTGATCCATCTTCAGTTTTCTCCTATCACAGCTATTCAACTCTGTAACTGTTTTAAGTCACCATTGGCCTCGTGGTGAAATCCCTGAGTGGCTTCCTTCCTCTCCGGCACCTTAGGAAGGACGCCTGTATCTTTATAGTTACTGGGTGTATTGATAATTAATAACTTCACCATGTTCAAAGGGATATTCAATGTCTGCTTTTTATTTTTACCCATCTACCAATAGGTGCCCTTCTTTGCGAGACATTGAAAAACCTGCCTGGTCTTTGTGGTTTAATCTGTGTTGGAAATTCGCTGGACCTTAAGATAATTGTATGTGTGGGGTACAGAGATGATGTGGTCATTCAAAAATCATGTTAAATACAATTATTGCACACAGAGTGAGTCCATGCAACTCATTATGTGTCTTGTTAAGTGACCTGAATGTATTTAGGCTTGCCATAACACAGGGGTTGAATACTTATTGACTCAAGACATTTCAGCTTTTCAGTTTGAAATAATTTGTAAAAAAAAAAATATATATATATATATATATAAAAAAAAAGAATTCCACTTTGCCATTATGGAGTATTTTGTGTAGGCCAGTGACAAAAAAAATCTAAATTTGGTCAATTTTAAATTCAGCCTGTAACACAACAAAATGTGTCAAAAGTCAAGGGGTGGTGTGAATACTTTCTGAAGGCACCACAACTTCCCCCTGATTGAGTGAGTCTGTAATATTCCTTTCATACGAAGATGTTTTTCCGACAACTTTACCATACTGTCAACTATTTTCCGCATTTTTGTTGTATCTGAGAGGTATTGTTGGTATCAAAGCCAAAACATTTATTTACGCGTAACGACCTAGTAAAAATTTTGTTAAACTTCTGCCTACGGTTTAGTATGATATGTACCGTAAATTCCGGACTATAAGCCGCAACTTTTTTCCCAACTTTGAACCTCGCGGCTTAAACAATGACGTGGCTAATATATGGATTTTTCCCGCTTTCAATTTTTTTTTCTCCAAAAAAACACATTCTGTGACGTTCTCAGTTTTTTGGCGGCATCAAGCTTTCATTAGACCAATGAAATTGCCGAACGGGTTAAGGTCAAACAACTTTTTTGTTTACTGTTTAGATTAAATCCAGCGCTCTCAAACTTCCCATCATTCTGATTACGGTAGTCATTTTGTCAGCCTCATCATGGCAAAGACACGGAGAAATGCATATGATGCAGCTTTCAAGTTGAAGGCGATTGATCTGGCTGTTGGAAAAGTAAATAGAGCTGCTGCACGGGAGCTTGGTCTAAATGAGTCGATGATAAGACGTTGGAAACAGAAGCGTGAGGAATTGACTCAGTGCAAAAAGACAACTAAAGCTTACTGCAATTTTTTTGTTACAAGCCGTGTTTCGTTAAAGCCTATTTATTTTTGTTACAAGCTGTGTTTCGTTAAAGCCTATTTATTTTTGTTACAAGCCGTGTTTCGTTATAGCCTGTGTAAAGTTAATTTGTTTCAATGTACCGGTAGGCACCTGCGGCTTATAGACGTGCGGTTTATTTATGTTCAAAATAATATTTGTTTTTTAATTCAGTGGGTGTGGCTTATATTCAGGTGCGCTTAATAGTCCGGAAATTACGGTAGCCGTAAATGCTGAGGAGGCATTGGCACACGCTACGCTGTTAAACTCTTGATGGTTGCTAGGTAGCCCCAGGTAACCATCCTCCTGCCAGTTCTAAACTTTGCAAGGCATGTCACTTCTATCTCTTCTCTTAGCCCACCACTAAGCATGCAATGTTTTCTTAACCACAACTGGATGGATCCATAAAGAATTACTGTGGGAATAAATATCACAGAATGACGAAAATATTGGAATAAAGTAGGCTAATGCAATTGAAGGCATGTCATTAAATTGTTGCATACTGAAACTCCCTAAGTTATCCAATCGTTGCAATAAATTTTAAGGAATAGCCTACCCACATGTGGTCAACTAGATGATCATTTCAGCATCGTTTTGATTGGGACAGCGGTCGGGAGTAGGCCCATGGGACCCATGTTGTCCAAAAAGTTATACTTTTGAATCATATGTCCATAGAACAGTCTTCAAAGAGTCTTGATGATCATCCAGGTGCTTTTTGGCAAACTTGAGTCAACAAAACTGCATTCCACAGTAAGAACATCTTATCAACGGTCAAGCATGGTGGTGGTAGCGTGATGGTTTAGGAATGCTTTGCTGCATCAGGACCTGGACAACTTGCCTTAATAGAGGAACCGGCTCTGTATTAGAGAATTCTACAGGAGAATGTCAGGCCATCCCTCTGTTAGCTGAAGCGCAGCTGGGTCATGCAGCAAGACAATGATCCAAAACACACAATCAAGCCTACATGAAAATAGCTAAAAAGCATCACATTTGAAGTTTTGGAATGGCCTAGTCAAATTCCAGACCTAATTCCAATTGAGATGTTGTGGCAGGACTTGAATCGAGTAGTTCGTGCTTGAAAACCCACAAATGTCGCTGAGTTAAAGCAGTTCTGCATGCAAGAGTGGGCCAAAATTCCTCTGCAGTGATGTAAGACTGATCAACAACTACAGGAAGCATTTGGTTGCAGTCATTGCAGCTAAAGGTGGCACAACCAGTTATTTAGTGCAAGGAGGCAATTACTTTTCACACAAGGGAATTGGGTAACTTTAATAAAACAAGTATCCATTGTTTTGTTCTTTGTCAAATCAGGTTCCCTTTATCTAATATTAGGTTTTGATTGAAGATCTGATGACATTCAGTGTCAAAAATATGCAAAAATACAGAAAATCAGAAAGGCAGCAAGTACTTTTTCACAGCACTGTTAAGTATCTTCAGTTTATGGTTTCCAGTGTTCCAGTTAGGTCAATGGAGGGCTGAACACATTTAACTGGGCCTGTTTAAAGGTCAGAGGCCACCTAAGTACCTCAGCAACTAGACTGGTACAGATGGGTTTGACCAGTTTTTGCTTGTAGCTAGCTAGCTCATGTCCTGACTGGCTGTCACCAACCGGCTGTAGATACTGACTCTTTTGTGTTGTCATCTGTAAGGAATACCAGGGAGTTATAGACACTGAATCCAACATTTCTCTGGTCATATACAGTACCAGTCAAAAGTTTGGACACATCTACTCATTCAAGTTTTTATTTTTATTTTTTTAAACTATTTTCTACATTGTAGAATAATAGTGAAGACATCAAAACTATTAAATAACATATATGCAATCATGTAGTAACCAAAAAAGTGTTAAACAAATCAAAATATATTTTAGATTCTTCAAAATATCTACCCTTTCCCTTGATGACAGCTTTGCACACTCTTGGCATTCTCTCAACCTGCTTCACCTGAAATGCTTTTCCAAGTCTTGAAGGAGTTCCCACATATGCTGAGCACTTGTTGGCTGCTTTTCCGTCATTCTACGGTCCAACTCATCCCAAACCATCTCAATCGGGTTGAGGTCGGGTGATTGTGGAGGCCAGGTCATCTGATGCAGCACTCCATCACTCTCCTTCTTGGTCAAATAGCCCTTACACCGCCTGGTGGTGTGTTGAGTCATTGTCCTGTTGACAAACAAATGATAGTCCCATTAAGCGCAAACCAGATAGGATGGCATATCGCTGCAGAATGCTGTGGTAGCCATGCTGGTTAAGTGTGCCTTACATTCTAAACACTGACAGTGTCACCAGCAAAGCACCCCCACACCATCACACCTCCTGCTCCATGCTTCACGGGGGAAACCACACATGCAGAGATCATCCATTCACCTACTCTGCGTCTCACAAAGACACGGCAGTTAGAACCAAAAATCTCAAATTTGGACTCATCAGACCAAAGGACAGATTTCCAACAATCTAATGTCCATTGCTTATGTTTCTTGGCCGAAGCAAGTCTCTTCTTCTTATCGGTGTCCTTTAGTAGTGGTTTCTTTGCAGCAATTCGACCATGAAGGCCTGATTCACGCGGTCTCTGAGCAATTGATGTTGAGATGTGTCTGTTACTTGAACTCTTTGAAGTATTGATTTGAACTGCAATTTCTGAGTCTGGTAACTAATGAACTTATCCTCTGAAGCAGAGATCTTCCTTTCCTGTGGCGGTCATCATGAGAGCCAGTTTCATCATGGGGAAAGGGAAAGGGGGGATACCTAGTCAGTTGTACAACTGAATGCTTTCAACTGAAATGTGTCTTCCGCATTTAACCCAACCCCTCTGAATTAGAAGCGCGTGATGGTTTTTGCGGCTGCACTTAAAGAAACTTTCAAAGTTTAGAAATTTTCCAGATTGACTGACCTTCATGTCTTAAGGTAATGATGGACTGTCGTTTCTCTTTGCTTATTTGAGCTGTTCTTGCCATAATATGGACTTGGTCTTTTACCAAATAGGGCAATCTTCTGTATACCTTGTCACAACACAACTGATTGGCTCAAACGTATTAAGAAGGAAAGAAATTCCACAAATTAACTTTTAACAAGGCACACCTGTTAATTGAATTCCATTCCAGGTGACTACCTCATGAAGCTGGTTGAGAAAATGCCAAGAGTGTGCAAAGCTGTCATCAAGGCAAAGGGTGGCTACTTTGACAAATCTCAAGTATAAAATATATTTTGATTTGTTTAACACTTTTTTGGTTACTACATAATTCCATATGTGTTATTTCATAGTTTTGATGTCTTTACTATTATTCTGCAATGTAGAAAATAGTAAAAATAAAGAGAAACCCTTGAATGAGTAGGTGTGTCCAAACTTTTGACTGGTACTTTATGTTTGTCCAGAGATAGCGTAAAAACCGGAAGTCTCATGACCAAGACTAAAGATCAAGACTCCATCTCTGTGGTTGTCCTGTCCATTGATCTTTATCTTAACATTTTCTTCTTCTGCCTTTTCTCTGTCTCTCTACAGAAGTTCCCGGAGCTGAAGTTTAGGTACGTGGAGGAGGACCAGCCTGAAGACTTCTTCATCCCTTACGTGTGGTCCCTGGTTTTCAACTCTGGAGTAGGCCTTAACTGGAGCCCTACAGGCATAGAACTCTTCAGCATGGACTCTGGCTGATTGTGGGAGTTCACATCTGTCTAGCTATGGGCCAATCCAAACTTCCACTTTAGTCAAATGTTCACTTAGTCATGCATTGATGTAAATGGGAGATGTTACCTTAGTGGAAGTTAGGATTCGTGTGTGTGTGTGTGTGTGTGTGTGTGTGTGTGTGTGTGTGTGTGTGTGTGTGTGTGTGTGTGTGTGTGTGTTTATTTGTATATGTGTGTGCGCACTGCTTTGGAAGTGCCTCTACCCTCACAGACAGATCCCTGGGTTACAATGGGATCAGATGTTAGACAGGAGGACATTGAATATACTGGTCTTCCTTTCTGCTCCTATTCGTTCATATCAGACAGACTTTTCCTCTGTGCTTCCACGTAGCCTGGTTAGTCCAGACTGAACACTGAGCTCACCATTGTGAGTCATAATTCAGTCTGGTACAACCAGGCTAGCTTCCACATGGTTCAGCTCCACAACCAGACCTCAACAGTAGCACTGAATACTAAGGATGGTACTCTTTACAGAGACAGTTTGTTTTCTCCATTATTGGGAGTTTGGTACATTTTTTTGTCCTCCGTCTTTCTCAGGTTTTCTCTGGTTTTGCCTCACTTCAAATTCACCCTTGGTTCTTTCGAGTTTGCTTAAATCTTTCTCTTTTTTTATGAAGTGAAGTAGTTATGGTTCAAAGTAATAAGAAAAATCAGAGTATTCGGAGTATTCAACTGTCAGAGTATTCAGAGCAGGGTCACCTGGGTTCCTGGGTTGAAGACTGGACAGTTGATGACAGTTAACTATTGGTGATGGCCTGTAGCCTAGTCCCAGAACTTGTCACAAACTGAATCTGGGACCAGGATTTTGTGACTGTCTTAAGTCACGTCTTTACCACAATAAGGATTTACTATCAGCAGTTTAGCAAAACAGGGGTCCTCGTTTTTCATCAGTTTGATTCAACTCTCCTTATTTTCAGTCAGTTGTCCCAATGTTATTTTGTGCACAATCACGTTTGTTTATTTGTTTATTTGTTTGATTTATAGGATTTTTTTTTTTTATTATTGTATTTATGTGTGGATTTTGATATTTGCCCCCACCAAAACATAAACGACAATCAACAGCAACAACAGTAGCAAAATGAGATCCTTAATATCCTTGTAAAGGAACATCAACAACAAAAAATGTACGCCATCTTATTTCCCGGTAGTTACTTATTTGTCTTAATGTCAATATAGAACAACAACAACTGACAGTTTTGCAAATTCAAAGTTGAATTTAGGAAGCATAATTATTATCTATAGAAAAATAACTATATACTGAATAGGCTGTCACATGTTTATTTAGCCTTGTAAATGTTCCAGGATGCGTCGAAATTGGTACCCTATTCCCTATATAGTGCACTACTTTAGTAGATAGTAAAAAAATGGTATACTGTAGGGATTAGGGTGCCATTTGAGATGCAACCCCAATGTTGTACAGATCAGGGAATGCATGTAAATGATTTTATAGACAAATACAAACGCATGTTTGTTTCTTTTCCTACCTGTTCCATATGAATCTGAAGGGAAGATGTTCCATCAAGTGTTCCAAATGGCACCCTATTCCCTCTAAAGTGCACTACTAGGGCCCACAGGGCTCACTTTGAATATTTTTTGTTCTGCAAAAAATGAACTGACAAATATATTTAGAATAGATATTTATGAATGCATCAACATGACATGCATAATAAAACATGATTGAGTGAGAGGTTGTCCCTGTAGGCAGACTGTAGGATCCAATGTTTGAAGTAAACATTGCTGTTACAGAACTGCGGTCAAAGATGACGTGCCTCCCAAAAATGTGTCGTTCTTCCTGAAGTGTGCACTTACTTCCCACACATTTAAAACCATTGAAGGGAGGTGAACAAGTGCTCACTTTGGGAAAAAGGAGAGATTATTCAGATGTACCCAAAGATGTATTCTCTTCTTGCATTCAGTAACATGAGTATTCTCTATAGTGAGTGCTTGAAGTTTGAGAAGCACCCCTTTTTTTCAACTTTTTAAAATATTTTTATTTTTATTTTTTACTTTTACCACTTTTTCTCCTCAATTTCGTGATATCCAATTGGTAGGCCCTTGAGAAGCGCTCTTGAAAGCATTATATTTTATTTATTTGGGGTTGTTATGACTGCTGTTTTCATCTGAAAAATAAGAAGAATGTATTAAAACTGGAATCGTGCTGTTTGCGTGTAAGTAAATTATTCTGGAATGTTAGTTCACTCTGGTAACAACGGACTAAAGTACCATGCTTCATATAATATCCCCTTTCTACTTCAAATGTAATAGTTGTCTTCTATACCTCCTATGTAAACACAAAAACACCTATTGTAAAAAACGATTGCATGTTTAAAAAGTGATGGGTTGGTATGTACAGATCTAGAGTATGTTTTATCTGCATATTACTCTATTACAATGACGACAGAGAGACAGACTGTTTTCTATAAGGAGGTGAAGTTGAAGCATGAATCCACTTAGGGAGCTGGAGTTAACAATACAATATGATCCTTTGTGTGTTTGTCAAGCCTATTGAAGGGAATTTCATGCCCTTTCCTCTTTATTGGAACGATTTTCATGGCTGAATTACATTTTCCTTTCTGAATAACAATAATACTTTATTTAATTTAATGTAAAGAATAGACCATATGATGGCTACTGACAATGATGGAACATTTCTATTCCATTTCTGGGTTTGGACTGCTCCAAAGCCTGTTACAAAAAGTATAGAGTCTATCTCTGGTTGCTCTTTTCTGTCCTTTCGTTAGCTAACTCTCATGACATACACACACCTACACACACCCATTCTAGATGCGCCAGATGGCTAAGGTCTTGGTAAAGTGCCATGCTAGCTATACTCACCTTGTTGTTTCCTGTAGTAGGGGTCACCTTACAGAGGGCTTCCATTACAGAGTGCGTCCCAAATGGCACCCTATTCTCTATATAGTGTACTACTTTTGACCAGGTTTGTAGGGCTTTTGTCTGAAGTAGTGCACTTTATTGGGAATAGAGTGCCATTTGGGACGCAGTCCAAGTGACCACTTCTGGGAGATGTAGTTGAAGCAATAGAGACCTCAACCTGGCTCGTATTCATTAGTGCATACCGTAGCAAACCATTATGCAACGGAAAATGTTTTTTCAATGGAAAATGAGGGTATCTTTTTCAGATGGATATTTTGGTCTGTTTTCTTCAATTTGGTGTGTAGTGAATACGACCCTGATCCCTGGTTGGCGGGGGTCGTGTCAGCGGCGGTCTCATCGCCAAAACTAAGACCGTCGTCGAAACAGATGATCTCATTTTGCTCTTTTGAAGCTTTTTCAACTATGTGTGTTTTCTATCCCTGTTCACTCCTCTCCCTGTAGGTTTTGCAGATGTTCCCACCCCATGGCTGCAACCTTTCTAATTTAGTGTACCCTGCGTGCTCAACCCATGTGGAATTCCTAGTCACCGGCAGCGTTTGGAACTGCCAACCTGCGGTCAAGAAGGCTGAGTTCCTACACTTTTTGGCCTACATGGATTACACCAGAGAACACTTCTTGTCAACTGACTCACAGTCCGAGAGCATCTGGTCGTTTCGGTGGTGGCACAGGGCTACTCATTTCTACAAGTGGAGATGTTCTCTTTTATCCCTCTCACACCTCCTCATCTCCTCATTTGAAATTCATGCTGTCACTGTCACTTGTCCACTCAAGCTTTATATTGTTGTCATCTATCTCCCACCAGGTGCCCTTGGAGAGTTCCTCAATGAGCTTGACACCTTGATAAGCTAATTTCCCGACAATGGCTCACCACTCATCGTACTGTGTGACTTAAACCTCCTGATGCCTGACTTAATTTCTTTCCACCTCTTTCTTTCCATTGTTTGTACCCCATGAAGAGTAGCTGCTGCCTTCCTTTTCTCTCCCTCTCTCCTCCAACCCTACCAACTCAGCTCAGACCCTACCCAGATGGTCATGCCCCATCGCAATGTTCGCTCTCTCCCACTACTCTCTACTCTTCTATCATATCATCTCTACCTGCTGCTAACCACTTTTGGAGCTAACTAGTGTGCTCAAATTGTATCCTGATGTCGACATGCATGTAAGTTGTATTCATAACATTGCTAACTTAGCTAGCTAACATACATTGAGAAAACAAGTTATATTAAGTGGCTAGCTATTTAGTGTTAGCAACATTTGGTGATCAATGAGACAGAGCTAGGTAACCAGCTGAGCTAGCAAACAATGTAACAAAAGTATAATTTCTTATTTCGGCCATACATACATTTCGGCCATACACTACACAACTTTTGACCAGTCCTCATATGGGGTGGCATAGTGAATAGGGTGGTATTTCAGACACACCTTGTATATTGTGGAACAAACATAACAGACTTACAGCATGGGGTCATTGGAAGGAAGGGCATGACTAACCTTCTAGACTTAAATCTTACTGTTTGAAAAAGAGAGAGAGAGAGAGATGGAGAGAGAGAAAAGGCTAATCTAGAGGCTAGCAGAGAGTAGTTGTTAAGGCTGTTGTTAAGGCTCCAAAGGATTTACGACAAAGAATTGAACTCTGAACCACAGTTTTATGGCATTATATGACATTAAAGCATGTTGTTAAAAAGCACCGTAATTTCTTTCCACAAAGAGAAAGTCAAGCTGAGGGCTACATGCATGTAAAAGCCATTAGCCAATTTTATTTTATTTTTTTAACACTGCATGGATTTGGCAAAAAATGGTAGGCTATTTACTCACCACTTTGATTTGAAGTTGGGAAAATTCCCTTTGATAACAACACTATGACGAGCTGTCAGATTATGAGGAATAAAACTGTAGCTAGTTCTAACCTGAGGGAAAGGAGAGGCAGGTTGTTGGCTCTGTGGTCTGGAAGTCTTGTTCACACCAACATAATGACGCCATACATACCATTTAAGTAGGCAGGGACTGCTTACATTTTAAGGTGCCTTGGTTGACAGTAGTGCTGCTGCTGACATTACATATCGACGTGCAAAGAGGAGGGATTATTGCTATGCTCAAATGTTGCAAACCTTTTTTCCACTAGCCTGAGAGAACAAATGTTCTAACACTACTTTGCATGTAAGTGAGATTTGAAGATATGTCAATATTCATATTTCATGGCCTCCCGAGTGGGGCAGCGGTCTCAGGCACTGCATTGCAGTGCTTGAGGCATCACTACAGACCTGGGTTCGATCCCAGGCTGTGTCATAACCGGACCAGGAGTCCCTTAAGGCGGCACACAATTGCCCCAGCGTCGTCCGGGTTAGGGGAGGGCTTGGCCGGGGGGGGCTTTACTTGGCTCATCGCGCTCTAGCGATTCCTTGTGGTGGGCCAAGGGGGTAAAATACAAAAAATACAAAAAAAAACAATAGCAAGTTAATCCTGTAAATGTGGCATCCGCATAACAATGACAGGAGAGAAAATGTGTGGATATGACGGAGCCAAGTGACTTGGTAAATAGAGAAGAGAGGGCCTAGAACCGAGCACTGGGGAACACCAGTAGTGAGAGCATGTGGTGCAGACTCAGATCCTTTCCACGTCACCTGGTAGAAGCGACCTGCCAGGTAGGATGCAATCCAAGCGTATAAGGAGCCTGAGATGCCTAGCCCTGAGAGGGTGGAAAAGGAGGATGTGATGATTCACGGTGTTGAAGGCAGCAGATAGATCTAGGAGGATGAGAACAGAGGAGAGAGTCAGCTTTGGCAGAGTGGAGAGCCTCCGTGACACTGAGGAGAGCAGTCTCAGTTGAGTGAACCATCTTGTAGCTTGACTGGTTATGGTCAAGAAGATCGTTCTGAAAGAGATAACAAGGGAGTTGGTCATAGACAGTACGCTCAAGTGTTTTGGAAAGAAAATAAAGAAGGGATACAGGTCTGTAGTTTTTGAAGTCAGAGGGGTTGAGTGTTGGTTGCTTAAGGAAGGGAGCGACTCTGGCCATTTAGAAGTCAGAGGGGCGCAGCCAGTGGTCAGGGATGAGTTGATGAGGGAAGTGAAGAATGGGAGGTCTCCAGAGATGGTCTGAAGAAGGGAGGAGGGGATGGAGTCGAGTGGGCAAGTTGTCGGGCGGCTGGATATTACTAGTCGCAGAATTTCATCTGAAGAGACAGAGGGGAGAAAGAGGTGTAGGGTTAGTTATGTGAGAGTGGGACCAGTGGATTCAATAGGCTCAGTGAATGAGGAGCGGATATCGTCAACCTTCTTTTCAAAGTGGTTGACAAAGTAATCCGCAGACAGGCCGGGGGAAGAGGTGGAGGATTAACGAGGGAGTAGAAGGTGGGAAAAAAACGTTTTCAAGGGTTAGAGGCAGGAGCTTGAAATTTAAAGCAATAGTAAGCGACTTTAGAAGTGGATACAGAGGAAGAGAAGGTAGAGAGGAGGGAATGGAAAGATGATAGGTCCTCCAGAAGTTTAGTTTTCCTTCATTTCCACTCAGCTGCCCGCAGCCTTATTCTATGAGCTCACAGTGAGACACTCAACCACGGTGCAGGAGGGGAGGGCTGAACTGGCCGTGAAGAAAGGAGACAGTGAGAGTCATAGGATGCGGAAAGGGGGGTTAGTAGGGTCGAATAAGTATAATCAGGAGACGGGAGAGAGAAGGATCTTTATCTTCTTTGGGATTGGTGTCCCTTCCACGGGACGGTTGAGCTAACGTAGGCTAATGCGATTAGCATGAAGTTGTAAGTAACAAGAACATTTCCCAGGACATAGACATATCTGATATTGGCAGAAAGCTTAAATTCGTGTTAATGCATTGTAATATGTTGTACAGTAGTTTCAAATATTTTGTGCAGTAGTGGTGTGACTGTTATATGATGTACTGTTTTATCTTTTGTTTAATGTGTAATGTGTCTTAAATGTGTTTGGACCCCAGGAAGAGTAGCTAATGGATCCCTAATAAAATAGAAATACTCACCAGACATGTCACCCAGTGAACATGTGTGGGGTGCTCTCGATCAATGTGTACAACACGGTGTTCCAGTTCCCGCCAATATCCAGCAACTTCACACAGCCATTGAAGAGGAGTGGGACAACATTCCACATGCCACAATCAACAGCCTGATCAACTCTATGCGAAGGATGTGGCGCTGTAATGGGCAAATGGTGGTCACACCAGATACTGATTGGTTTTCTGATCCACGGCCCTACCTTTTTTTTTTAAGGTATATGTGACCAACATATGCATATCTGTATTCCCAGTCCTGTGAAATCCATGAATTAGGGCCTAATAATTTATTTCAATTGACAAATGTTCTTATATGAACTATAACTCAGTACATTGCTGCATGTAGAGTTTATTTCAATGGCAGAGGCTGTGGTATAGCTAAGCCCAGAGCCATAAGAAATACATGACTCTGGCTAAGCCTAATAGCGCTTCCTATGTTAATGGTTTTCACAGTAACAGTAAAATTATACAAATGACTTTACTCACCCCTCAAATGATACAAATGTAACATCCACCTGAGCGCACTGGACTTGAAATAACGATACAGATGTAGCCATGTCTCATTTTTATGTATTATCTGACCTGCACTAGTGCTGCCAAGTCAAAATTACATGTCCATTCTGCAGGTCACATTTATAGGTGAGTGTTCCACAAAATAATCAAGATTAGGAAAAGTTTTGCGGCACACTTGAGAGTTCCTCAAGGCACACCAGTTGGGACCACTGCTGTAATGGACTCTACTGTACTGTAATATACTATACTGTGCTCTACTATACTGTGCCCTACTCTACTCGAGTTTACTTGAGTTTCTTACAAATTACGAAAGGGCCTATAGACTCTTGATCTAGTGGTCTTGGACTTGAGACCACTCAAGACCACATAAATTCAGTCTTTAACTTGTCATGGTCTCAACTCACTGGGTCTTGGGAAATATGGCATGGTATTAATATTGGTCTTGGGCTCCTGGATATTACCTTAAGAATCCTGAAGGAGGAGAGATTACTAGAAACAAACTGTTTACCCTTTTATCTGTGGATTCATTATCAGTGTAGAGGACCATGTGCTTTTCAGGCAAAGTAACAACCCAATGTCTATATCCAAGGACAAATTAGCTAGCAACAGCAAGCTAGCTAGCTAAATTGGCATAAATCTTTAATGTTTTTAGACCTGTCCCCAAATTAATACAGTTGGTTCAGAGTTCGTTTTGATATTTCAGCCAGTGTGTCCTGACCGCGTCTGGTGTGGGTGGACAAAATCAACAAGCGGTCTGGTCAGCATGTAAGTCTGTAGCCGAAGTCTACACACCCTCGTCAGCGATTGGTCAACAGTAGGGATCTTCAGTGAAGTGCCTGTTGTCATTTTCACTTGAGGAACACTTCACCAAACATCCTAGTCAGATGCAAAATTGCACGACTAAGATCTCCTTGTCGAAAACATCAAAATCAATGACAGATTGCGTTATCTCAGATTAATTCTGACTATTTTGACAAAGTGTATACTGCCTATGGTGTCTCAAAATGGACCAACGGTATCATTGCCGCTTTTTCAAATTTTTCAAGCGAAAGTATTTTAAGGAAGTATGCAAGCACACTCGTTTGGTTCAAACCAGCTGAACTAAAGCATGCTGACGCCTTTAGTCTTTAGTTTACAAACCATAGGCAACCCAATTTGAAGAAGACAATGCTCTCTGATCATTGGCTGATCACTCCCAACCCATAGGAATCCCCACCCAGTTGGCTACTTTTAAAGGCCCATGCAGTCAAAAATGTGATTATTAGTTTATTAGGTACACCCATCTAGTACTGGGTCGGACCCCCCTTTGCCTCCTGAACATCCTGAATTCTTTGGGGTATGGAAACATTACTCAATTGGTATCAAGGGACCTAACGTATGCCAGGAAAACATTCCCCACACCATTTATGCCACCGCCACCAGCCTATACCGTTGACACCAGGCAGAATGGATGGGGCCGTGGACTCATGCTGCTCAAATCCGGACTCTTCCATCAGCATGACGCAACAGGAACTGGTATTCGTCGAACCAGACAATGTTTTTCCACTCCTCAATTGTCTAGTGTTGGTGATCGTGTGCCCACTGGAGCTGCTTCTTGTTGTTTTTAGCTGATAGGAGTTGAACCCGGTGTGGTCGTCTGCTGCAATAGCCCATCGGTGACAAGGACCGATGAGTTGGGCGTTCCGAGATGCTGTTCTGCACACCACTGTTGTACTGTGCCGTTATTTGCCTGTTTGTGGCCCACCTGTTAGCTTGAACGATTCTTGCCATTCACCTTCAACCTCTCTTCAATGAGCTGTTTTCGCCCACAGGACTGCCGGTGACTGGATGTTTTTTCCACCATTCTCGGTAAACCCTAGACACTGTCATGCGTGTAAAACCCCGGAGGCCGGCCATTTCTGAGATACTGGAACCTGCGCGCCTCGCACCGATGATCATACCACGCTCAAAGCCGTCACTCGTTTTGCCCATTCTAACGTTCAATCGAACAGCAACTGAATCCCTCGATGCCTGTCTGCCTGCTTTATATAGCAAGCCACGACCACGTGACTCACTGTCTGTAGGAGTGAACCATTTTCATGAACGGGGTGGAGTAACTAATGAACTGGCCACTGAGTGTACACCGAGTATATAAAACATTAAGGACACTTGACTGACCAGGTGAAAGCTATGATCCCTTATTGATGTCACTTGTTAAGTCCATTTCAATCAGTGTAGATGAGGGGGAGGAGACTGGTTAAATAAGGATTTTTAAGTCCTTGAGACAATTGAGACATGAATTGTGTATGTGTGCCATTCAGAGCGTGAATGGGCAAGACAAAATATTTAAGTGCCTTTGAACAGGGTATGGTAGTAGGTGCCAGGCACATCGGTTGGTGTCAAGAACTGCAATGCTGCTGCAACGCTAGTGGCAGGCCAAATTAGTTAACAGACCAGTAAGAAAGAGGGTTCCAAATCTCTGCCAATGACAGCTAATTTTCAGTGTTCCCCTCCTCACTCAGACCACTTTGACAACCCTAGCTAAATTGTTGTTTGAGAAATTGCTCTTTGCTAAGAAGCATTTTTTTTCTTCTTTTTGACCATTTATTTAAAACAATCACATTGTTACCAAGAAATGATTTGATATTGAGATAAAAACACCAACATTGGACTTTTAAATGGTGGAAGCCTTCAATGTCTAGACTAAAACGAGTTATATCCATCGAGAGTTCTCAATTTATCTCTATGATTGACACTTGACACCGAAACAAATAAAGATAGGTTAAGTGATAATTTAACAACATAATTAATTAGATGCATAAGTAATCCAATCAATCAACAAGTTTCAGATTTCAAAGAGGAACAATAGAGATTATATTTTTCTAAATTACATTTAAAGGTCCAGTATAGTCAAACTATGTTTTACTGTGTTTCATATCATATTCTACAACAGCTAATGAAACTAGCATTGTAAATGACCAATTTAGGGAATAGGGTGCCATTCCTGATGCAGCCACTGATAAATCAAGATGAACTTTGACCTTGTCTATGAGGTGGTCAGTCAGGATCAACTCACCTCCTGCTGTGACCTCATGAAGACATTAGATCACTCACAGACAGACAGTGCAAGTGTTGGCTAATGATAAGGCTATGACTGGTTTCTCTCTCAGATAAGCTGGTTGATGGTCAATACATTTTACATGTAGATAAACGTAATGTAACGTAAATAAACTTTATGAATGTAAAACACGTTTTATATGATTTTTTTATTATGAGAGCTAGAAATAGGTTTCATGCCTTATGGAACAGTTAGCCTACACAGAATTACTAAGCAAGCGCAGTCTTGTGATTTGAGGAATTCCTCTGTGCTTGTTATGCATGCAATTTTGCCCATTTCACTGTTAGTTGTAAATAACTGTGAAATGGCTAGATGATGTTGCTGTATGCTATGTCCATTGCATCCCTTCTTGTAGTGCATAGCAGATATTTTTTTTTTACAAACTGGGTTAGTTTGTGTGCAAGAACATGCAACTTTGTACCCTTGGTTTCCACTTAAGAATTTTTTTACCCTTTATTTAACTAGGCAAGTCAGTTAAGAACAAATTCTTATTTTCAATGATGAGTTAACTGCCTTGTTCAGGGGCAGAACGACAGATTTCTACCTTGTCAGCTCAGGGATTCAAACTTGCTACCTTTCAGTTACTAGTCCAACACTCTAACCACTAGGCTACGCTGCCGCCCCAAATGTAGGAATGTAGGAATGTAGTGACTAATTGTGGTATTTCATTATTTTTTATCATTTGTTTGCAGTTTGGTCCTATCTGCTCTGAGATCAGAATAATACAAATCTTTATTTTCTCCATTTTATTATTGCTCTTATCTGTGCAGTTGCTGGGTTAACATGAGCATATGTCACCGTGCATGTAGCCTACATCAATGATCACATGCGCGTGATTGCTCCAGTGGAGTAATCTTGTTTAATTGCGTATACATGAAACCATTCCTGTGTGTCAATAAATTACATTACTAAAGGTTATCTAGAATGTTCATGGCTTAAATACATGATGGCGTATTTCCACTAAGGCTGTTGTAGATAATAATGTAACAGTTAAAAAAGGTTAATGGTTATCTTCTGTATTTCTAACTGGGTTTTGTTTTTAGGAAATGTAGAATATTTGCTTTTGTATGAATAAAAGGCAGGCAAATTGGCAGAATAATCTATTCATGAGCAGACAGGATAGGATAGTGTTGGGTAAGAGCCCCGAACATTGTCCGAATTACTGACACAAAAAAGCTAATTTTGCCAACCCCGAAGTTAAAATATATTTTGATTTGTTTAACTCTTTTTTTGATTACTACATGATTCCATATGTGTTGTTTCATAGTTTTGATGTCTTCACTATTATTCTACAATGTAGAAAATAGTAAAAAATAAAGAAAACACACCTTCCCATCCAGGGTTTCCTTTATTTTTACTATTTTCTACATTGTAGAATAATAGTGAAGACATCAAAACTATGAAATAACACAGCAGTCTAAGGCACTGCATCTCAGTGCTAGAGGTGTCACTACAGACCCTGGTTCGATTCCAGGCTGTATCACAACCGGCCGTGATTGGGAGTCCCATAGGGTGGCGCACAATTGGCCCAGCTTCGTTCGGGTTAGGGTTTGGCCGGGGTAGGTCGTCATTGTAAATATGAATTTGTTCTTAACTGACTTGCCTAGTTAAATAAAGGTTAAATAAAAATAAAAACTAACCAAAAAAGTGTTAAACAAATCAAAATATATTTTATATTTGAGATTCTTTAAAGTAGCAACCCTTTGCCTTGATGACAGCTTTGCACACTTGTTATTCTCTCAAACAGCTTCATGAGGTAGTCACCTGGAATGTATTTCAATTAACAGGTGTGCCTTGTTAAAAGTTAATTTGTGGAATTTCTTTCCTTAATGCGTTTGAGCTAATCAGTTGTGTTGTGACAAGGTAGGGGTGGTATACAGAAGATAGCCTTAATTGGTAAAAGACCAAGTCCATATTATGGCAAGAACAGCTCAAATAAGCAAAGAGGAATGACAGTCCATCATTACTTTAAGACATGAAGGTCAGTCACAAAAACCATCAAGCGCTATGATAAAACTGGCTCTCGTGAGTAGATCTACAGAAAAAGAAGACCCAGAGTTACCACTGCTGCAGAGGATAAATTCATTAGAGTTAACTGCACCTCAAATTGCAGCCCAAATAAATGCTTCACAGAGTTCAAGAAACACACATCTCAACATCAACTGTTCAGAGGAGACTGCGTGAATCAGGCCTTCATGGTCGAATTGCTGCAAAGAAAGCACTACTAAAGGACACCGATAAGAAAAAGAGACTTGCTTGGGCCAAGAAACACGAGCAATGGACATTAGACCGATGGAAATCTGTCCTTTGGTCTGAGTCAAAATGTGAAATGTTTAGGTAAAGTAGGTAAAAGGATGATCTCCACATGTGTGGTTCCCACCGTGAAGCATGGAGGAGGAGGTGTGGGGGTGCTTTGCTGGTGACACTGATTTATTTAGAATTCAAGGCACACTTAACAAGCATGGCTACCACAGCATTCTGCAGCGATACACCATCCCATCTGGTTTCCGCTTAGTGGGACTATCATTTGTTTTTCAACAGGACAATGACCCAAAACACACCTCCAGGCTGTGTAAGGGCTATTTGAACAAGAAGGAGAGTGATGGAGTGC
Organism: Salmo trutta; assembly: GCF_901001165.1. Taxonomy (NCBI): domain Eukaryota; kingdom Metazoa; phylum Chordata; class Actinopteri; order Salmoniformes; family Salmonidae; genus Salmo; species Salmo trutta. The sequence continues at coordinate 3,248,113 of NC_042979.1, read as the reverse complement.
TGCATCAGATGACCTGGCCTCCACAATCACCCGACCGCAACCAAATGGAAATGGTTTGGGATGAGTTGGAACGCAAAGTGCAGGAAAAGCAGCCAACAAGTGCTCAGCATATGTGGGAACTCTTTCAAGACTTGGAAAAGCATTCCTCATGAAGCTGGTTGAAAAGAATGCCAAGAGTATGCAAAGCTGTCATTAAAGCAAAGGGTGGCTACTTTGAAGAATTTGTTTAACACTTTTTTGGTTACTACATGATTCCATATGTGTTATTTCATAGTTTTGATGTCTTCACTATTATTCTACAATGTAGAAAATAGTAAAAATAAAGAAAAACTCTTGAATGAGTAGGTGTCAACTTTTGACTAGTGCTGTATGTATGTGTGTGTGTGTGTGTGTGTGTGTGTGTGTGTGTGTGTGTGTGTGTATATATATATATATATATATATATACATACATGCACGCATGCACACACATCATGCATACATACATACATACATACATACATACATACATACATACATACATACATACATACATACATACATACATACATACATACATACATACAGTTGATGTCGGACGTTCACATACACCTTAGCCAAATAAATTCAACTCAGGTTTTCATAATTTCTGACCTTTAATCCTAGTAAATATGTCTTAGTTCAGTTAGGATCACCACTTTATTTTAAGAATGTGGAATGTCAGAGTAATAGTAGAGAGAATTATTTATTTCAGCTTTTATTTCTTTCATCACATTCCCAGTGGGTCAGAAGTTTACATACACTCAATTAGTATTTAGTAGCATTGCCTTTAAATTGTTTATCTTGGGTCAAACGTTTTGGGTAGCCTTCCACAAGCTATCCACAATAAGTTGGGTGAATTCTGACAGAGCTGGTGTAACTGAGTCAGGTTTGTAGGCCTCCTTGCTCGCACACTCTTTTTCAGTTCTGCCCACAAATGTTCTATAGGATTGAGGTCAGTGCTTTGTGATGGCCACTACAATACCTTGACTTTGTTGCCCTTAAGCCATTTTGCCACAACTTTGGAAGTATGCTTGGGGTCATTGTCCATTTGGAAGACCCATTTACGACCAAGCTTTAACTTCCTGACTGATGTCTTGAGATATTGCTTCAATATATCCACATAATTTTCCTGCCTCATGATGCCATCTATTTTGTGAAGTGCACCAGTCCCTCCTGCAGCAAAGCCCCCCCACAACATGATGCTGCCACCCCCGTGCTTCATGGTTGGGATGGTGTTCTTCAGCTTACAAGTCTCCCCCTTTTTCCTCCAAACATAACGATGGTCATTATGGCCAAACAGTTATATTTTTGTTTAATCAGACCAGAGGACATTTCTCCAAAAAGTACGATCTTTGTCCCCATGTGCAGTTGCAAACCGTAGTCTGGCTTTTTTATGCCGGTTTTGGAGCAGTAGCTTCTTCCTTGCTGAGCGGCCTTTCAGGTTATGTCGATATAGGACTCATTTTACTGTGGATATAGATACTTCTGTATCTGTACCTGTTTCCTCCAGCATCTTCACAAGGTACTTTGCTGTTGTTCTGGGATTGATTTGCACTTTTCGCACCAAAGTATGTTCATCTCGGGGAGACAGAATGCATCTCCTTCCTGAGAGGTATGATGGCTGCGTGTACTATTGTTTGTACAGATGAATGTGATACCTTCAGGTGTTTGGAAATTGCTCCCAAGGATGAATCAGACTTGTGGTGGTCTACACATTTTTTTCTGAGGTCTTGGCTGATTTCTTTAGATTTTCCCATGATGTCAAGCAAAGAGGCACTGAGTTTGAGGTAGGCCTTGAAATACATCCACAGGTGTATTGAGTCAAATTATGTCATTTAGCCTATCTCAAGCTTCTAAAGCCATGACATACTTTTCTGGAATTTTCTGAGCTGTTTAAAGGCACAGTCAACTTAGTGTATGTAAACTTCTGACCCACTGGAATTGTGATGCAGTGAATTATAAGTGAAATAATCTGTCTGTAAACAATTGTTGGAAAAATTACTTGTCATGCACAAAGTAGATGTCCTAACTATAGTTTGTTAACAAGAAATGTGGGGAGTGGTTGAAAAACGAGTTTAATTGACTCCAACCTAAGTGTATGTAAACTTCTGACTTCAACTGTATACACACACACACACACACACTGAGTGTACAAAACATTAAGATTACCTTTCCAATATTGAGTTACGTACCCCTTTTGCTCGGGGGGCTAGTTACCCTGCATTATTTTCTTTTGCCAGTTCGAAATAAAAAATGTATTGCTAAAAATAATTCCTGTAAACTGGGTGAATCCACTTTCATTACACAGAGAGACTGAGAGAAAAAATGGATTCTACAAACTCTTTATGCTCTGAACTGCGGTTGTTTTTTGGTGTAGATTACTTCCAGACTACCTTAAAAATGTTGGGTGCTGCTGCTGTTGGTTTGAGTTTAAACTGTTGTGCGGCGCCAGTGGGGAATCGGTGGAACAATGAGTCTGAGCCATTGACTGTTGGTGCCTGCCATCCTGAATAGAACACACATATCCCATCATCATTACCATCATCCACCCCATCCCAGTGCCCTGCAGCGACACTCACTGCCTTGCCTGACTGGCACCCACATTAACATAGTAGGCTACTGCTGCCTGCCTGCGTCTCCTCCCCTTATGTCTAGAACACAACTAGGCCACAGCAGACGGCATTCTTCAATTTACTCACACAGACCGAGTCAGAGACAGACCTGTCTGTACAGCCAACAAGTCAGTTAAAAGAGTCATGTTGTCATTCCTTTTGGTAGAGGTTTGTAGACTTTGCGGAGGGAAGGTAGTCTTCTGTCTCCTTTCCACACCCAAGTATAGATAAAGAGGAGTTGTATTCTCTTTATTCTGTCATTTGGATGATGTTTTACAATTAAGCTTTGGTCTCTCTTCTAAATAAATGTAGCTACATTTAATCAGATGGTAGGATCCCTATCAGTCTACACTATCAGGCTGAATGTATCAACAGGAAAAGTTACACATTTTCCCAGCACAAGAAAGATATAAACTATAGGCTAGGCCCCATAGTTAGCCTACAGTAGCCTAATGGGACAGGAAACCTCTTTCAAATGGTGGTGCACCAGTCCAGACGATTAGCCTATGTTAATCAAATTAAATGAAATGTTATTGGTCACATACACATATTTAGCAGATGTTATTGCAGGTGTAGTGAAATGCTTGTAGGTTCCAATTTCAAATTTGATCTGATAATGTAGATGTGGAAGTAGCCTACTCAGGCAAACTGAGATTAGCAAACTACTACTGTAGGCCTATAATCTGTTGATTGGCAACAGTCACCAGTCTCTGTAATGATAGACAGGGTAGACAACCCAAGTGTGGGATATTATCAAAGAACAAAAATACAACAAAACGTTTTGTACAATAACAGTGAACTTGTCCATGATGAGTAGCCTAATGTGTAATAAATAAGTAGGGAACCTATGTCAGATGTATTTCACAGGGAAAATAACTGTGACCAGAGGGAGGCAGTAGTTCGTTGAGACCATTCAGGGGGAATAGGTTGAGAAGTACAACTAGGTTAACCACCATTGAAGGGAAACATAATAATAATAATAATAGCCTAATAACAACAACAATATGGCTGTATTCTGATTGTTGTTATTATAATACCAACAATATTATTATGTGTTGTGTTATTATTATTATTATTAGCCTACTATTATGATCAGTGTCAGTCATAGTTAGCCTATTTATATTTATGCCCACTGCATTAATGTGATCATATGGCGCAAAGTAAATAAAAGGTAAAACAAATAATGTTTGCTCAAATATTACCCCGAGGCAACCCTTATCTCTCTTTCAGAGAGTGCGAGAGAGAGTGTGTGTTTCATTTATATAGTAAAATAGCCATTCTAGCTCCATATTTTTTTTTCCCCCAACGTTATCTTTTCGCCTTGTTTTTACATTTTGTTACTTTGTAACTTCTGGAAATTGAAACTTTTCCTCGCCCAACGATTTCTCTGCATGTAAGCTACTTGATCTCTTGTTTGCGCAAGACAATCATTTTTTTTAAGCGACAGGGTGTCTAGACAACCACGTGACGGGGCGCGCCAATGCGCACTGGAGACACGGCTAAGAGCACAGAGAGTCAGAAAGAGATAGCGAGTGAGAGAAGGCAAGGGCACTTGAGCTATTCGAGTCATTCGCAGACCTTTTTCTGAAGATCGCATCACTTCTTTGTCAAGCTCAAACTCACTTTACTCCTCAGACTACAGAAATGCATTCAAAAAAGTGGCTGGATTAATTTATCATGGGATATTTCGAAATATAGGCTGTAGGTAATTCTTGTAATCAAGACTCTGTTCGGTATTCAATCGGAAACGCAACTACTCTACTCTCGGGGTAGATTTCTGTCTGGCACTTCAGCGGCTCCAGTTTTGGATTTGCTCATTCGCTTTGGATCTGTTTGGAGGATCCTTTCCTTCTCTCGTAACGTCCAAATCTATATTGAAGATCACATCCTGTGCAGACGGTTATGATATTTAGAAGATAGAGGATAAAACATAGACACTGGCCTTTGTTAAAGCCTTTTTTTTGTTGCTGTCGGATCAAGGGTTGTGTGGATTATTTATTTTCTAAAGAAAACGGGCGAGCTTCGTTTTTTTTCTCCCATGGATATATCATTCTAGTATTTTACTAGGATATTTAGCCTACTGGCTCAGAATACCATAAAAAAAATCCTACTCATAACCATACGCGCAAAGTAATGTTACGATGTTTTTCTTTATACATAGCATACTGATGGAATGGGACGAATGTAGCATTTAATGTTCACAGTAGCCTAGCTCTACATTGTAACAATTTCCCTATGCTGCTATTTTGTATTCTAGATGCTTAGCGTTCCTACATTGACATTAAGGTTTATGTTTCGATATAGCTGTATATTAGTAGCAGGACTAGTATAGTGTTATAATACCGTTAAGGTGATGGTTAATTTCTCCTTACAGAGAAGGTTACTATCACGGCAGGAGCCTTGATATTTTTTTTTTTTTTGGGGGGGGTTTAGTTTTGAGAAAATTAGACTGGCGTATGCTACAGATTTTCTTTGCTTCTCCACCTCCCGGTTTCTCCATAATAATATCTCAGGCTGCTTGTCGTTGCCTGGACTTGGATCCCGGAATCTTCATGATTTGCGGACATCATGCTCGTTTTTTAGCCGGGAAACCCTCTTTTCGTCCCGCATGTTTAGGACCAAACGAACGGGGCTCGTCCGGCGACTCTGGAGGAGCCGTGCGCCCGTCGAGGGCGACGGGGAGGCGGATACACGAACGCATGGATCCGGGGGTTGCTGTATGGGTAAATCGACGAAGGTTGCCGGGAAAACTAGCGCCGGAACGGAGGCTGAATTGAAAGCCCTGACCCACTCGATACTGAAAAAAATCAAAGAGAAACAATTAGAGGGGCTCTTGCAAGCGGTGGAGTCAAAGGGGGGTGCACGGAGCCCCTGCCTGCTCCTACCCAGCAAAGTGGACACCAAACTGGGTCAGCAGTCTTATTCCCTCCCCTTGCTGCTCTACAAAGTGTTCCGGTGGTCGGACCTCAGGCATTGCTCGGAATTAAAAAGGCTATCTTGCTGTGAATCCTATGGGAAAATTAACCCAGAACTCGTTTGCTGCAATCCTCACCACATGAGCAGGCTTTGCGAACTCGGTAAGTTAACATACACGGACCGTAAATGTTTAAAAAAAAATAATAATAATAATAATAATAACATGAAGAAAAAAAACATCAGTTATTGCTAATTATATGCATGGTGTATCTGTTTCACTATTATATATTAAATGTGGGTAAATTGATTGGCATGTCACTTTGCCAGACATGTTGACACAATTTACCGGTGGTGTCTATTGCAATAGCATAGGTCAGACTTGGTTGGTGTGACGTTAGAACAGTTTTATCAGCATCATCACGTCATGACCATATGGCAGTAGTCCCTCGTTTTATTATTTATCTATCTGGGATATAATACAAATCTAGATTTGCTTTGAATGACTCCTCACAAGTAATGCAGAGATTACAAAGGTCGAAGCAATTGTAATTACATTTATGTCCTTATTCATTTATAACAAGCAGTCTATTATATTATGTCATCTCATTATTGGTTTGGCAAAGCTTGGCCTAGTTATTGTTTTTTAATTGCATTTATATATTTGTTTTTTTGCTTTAACATCGAAATGGAAAAGCTTATAAAGAATTCAAAAAGGCCTATATGTTTATATTATGTTTATAATGTAAGGCCTACTACACATGTTAAATGTGCTTTCCCAAGTTCTCCCACTGTCTCATAAAAAAATCTACTTGATTGAACTTTGTTTTCATGTCAGAACTACTACTAACAACAGGCCTATAATATAACACACAAGAGACCTAGACAATGTTGAACTATTTTAAATGACCTAGCCTTTCATGTAGACTATCTTGTGTATTTGACAGTCAGTCTGGACCAAGTTAGTTTGCTTGCAGCCAGCCCGGCAGCGATTCCGATTGGAGTGTCCTGTTCTGTTGTGAGCCAAAAGAGACCCGTATCTCCCTCAGCCTGAGTCGGAGCCTAGTCAGATAGTCGCCTGGAGGCTGGCGCCAGGCGCCCCCTGTTTATCTCTCCACCAGATATCAAGGCAATCGCAGCCTTGCTGCCTGCCCTGCCTCCAACCCTCACTGCTAACACAAACAGTTTTCCAAAAGAATGCAAACTGTTATCGTAAGTTTCTATCTTCCCCTGGACCCTTTTTCTCATGCCTTCTTCTTTCATTTCATTTTCAGAGTCTCCCCCTCCGCCTTATTCCCGATATCCAATGGACTTTCTTAAACCACCCGGTGAGTTTTATTCTTACTTTCTGTTTTTAAAGTCGTTTCTCGTGAATGTTTCTTGAATGTAGGCTACATATGTTGAGGTTTCTGGTTGTGTTTGTATTTTTCCAATGAGCATACCCACTGGGCATACACTGGTTTAATCAACGTCGTTTCCACTTCATTACCATGAACATTATAGTTATATTCCATTTGTAGAAATTAAAAGGCATATTATAGGCTTAGAACTTATTATAGGTTAAACACAAGTTATAACAACAACATTATACTTTTGCCTAGGAATTTCTAAACAACATGTTATTATGACACTAGTGAAAAGGAAGCCTCATACTGGCTCAGTCATTCACACTATTAGATGCATTGAGTTCTGCTCTGTGTGTATATGGAAATGCTCCCTACTCTGTTTTGATTTATGATGGTAGTCAGACTGAGAGTGGCATGCCTGCCCGCGCCATGCAGCCCAGTGCCGATCAGGGCCCTGTAATAGAATGGCAGGTAGCCAAGGCCAGGGCCCATTCCAGACCGGCACCAGCTCTGCAGTGGCTGTCTGTCTGCACAAACTTTTGGCTGGAGGGGATGACCTGGCAGGACAGATAAACAGCATTGGCACCAGAGGACAGAGAGAGAGGAGACACACGCAGGGAGGTTACACACCAACAATCACACACGCGCACGATGCACACGCTGTGAGGGGGTGGTGCCATCTGCGGTGAAGGGAGACAGTTTAGGGGGAGATGTGGATCACACAAGGGGAAAAGACAAAGATTTCTGGAGCCCTGTTTTATCTGTTGAATTATTCTGACTGTAGATTACAGCTGAGGGTTTGGGAGTGTCACGTGTGCGTGTGTGTATGTTCGGATCTCTCGTGTGTGTATGCAGGCCTGTGGTTTAGTCTGTGAGCCATTTTAGAAGGAAGTGTCTGCCAAAAAAGGGAAGTTGGGAGTTATTGAATTGCTGTGTGTGTTGATGCAGTAGTCTATCATGGATCTCATCCATGCCTGATATGGAATGGATCCTTATAGCCAGCTCTACTATGGTCAAATAGATTTCAGGTGTGTGTTTAACGTTGAAATGAAACCATTAGATAAATGTTCATCGTTTAATAGACAGAGAATCAAGAGACAACGTTGAGTTAAGCGAGGACGAGGTCGTGAGTTGAAGTGTTTTGGCGGCGGCTGTGAGTGAGTCACTCCTTTTTATGAATCAGACGGTTTTTAGGTTTCCCGCATGGCTCCGATCAGGCCGCACAGAGGGGACGTTCCAAATACGACGCTGTTCCCTACATTGTACACTACTTTAAAACATTTTTTCGATGCACTATAGAGGTAATAGGGTCCCGGGGGTAGGAAGACATCGTTTGGGAGGCAGCTTCCTGTGAGGATGCTTGTAGGGCTCCATTAACCGTTTACTACACTTCCGTTGCTCTTTTTGGAGTGCCGCTTCTCAGTGAGGGATGTGGATGAACACGCCATGTCCCCAATGAGAGAACGACACACACACACACACACTAGTCGCTCATCTGGTTGTGGTGAGGAGGAAAGAAGAAAGAGAGACCGAGGAAAACTGGAAAAAGAGAGGGAGGAAAAGCCCAGTGAAACAATAGAGCAGGAAGCAGCAGAAGTTTCCCCAACAGCAGCGGCAGAGAAGGAGAAAGTGCCTTTGATTGAACATAGGGAAAGAAAGGAAGTAATGTGCAGCTGCGATTCTTCGAGGGTTCAGCCTATGTTAATATAGCAGAGAAAGAGGGAAACTAAAGAGTGTGAGAGAGGACAGATATTAATAGGACAATGGAGTGGAGCGTGGCTGGGCTGCGGAGGGATAGCAGACACACACACACACACACACACACACACACACACACACACTGAGCCTAGATGTAGAGGACAGAGGAGATGCCTGACAGACAGACATGGGGTATTCCCTCTGGGCCAAGGGAGCTGTCAGTTATCCAGTCCTCCCACTCTATATAGGCTCTGACTCCTCTCCTCTTCCGTGTGTCTGTGTGCACGCCCGCGCCCGCGCGCGTGTCCACTCCAGCTCTATTTAGTCCTCTGACTCCTCACCACAATTTGTTTCACAGGCCACATTACCATGCTAACATCTTACTGGATTACATGGTGGTCTGGTCTGCATAGCAATGTCCTGCCTCATCACGCCACAACAGGAGGAATACCACATGGCTTTTCTCCCACAACACAATGATGGAGGGCCACTACAGTGTGTACCTGCATATATAACACTTATAATGAGAGGTATAGGTGTGCGTAGTAGAACGTTTTTTTTCTTCCTCTGCCTGGTCTTGGGTTGTACTGTGTGTGTATGTAAACGTTGACTCCGCTGAGGTTAGGAGCAGGATGTTGTCAGGCTTGTGTCCTTGACCAGCAGAAACCAGCCATGTACAATGAGGACAAGGATCCTCTCGAGAGACAGGAAGGCAGACAGGCAGACAGACAGGCAGACAGTCCTCACTGGACCCAGGTAGGAGCTGGTCGGTCGCGGGCCAAGTTCAATAGACTCACTGCCATGTCAGAGGCACTGCAAGTCTGAGTGTGTGTGTGGACAGCTTGCCAACAGGACATGAGCAGCAGATGATCAATAGTCAGTCAATAATGAGGGCTTAGTAGTGCATTGATGATTCCAATGTCTGAAGTTTCTGCTATAATCATTCGGCTATACAAAAAAACAAAAAAACACATCAAAGGGAGGTCAGCGGTGTGTGTTTCAGTTGCTGCGTGCGTAAATCTGAACAGGAGAGTGTGTGTGTGAGGGAGAGAAGGACAGAGAGAGAGAAGTTGTTTAAGGAACAGGATTCAGATGAAGGTGTCAGCCTGTCTCTCCACACTGCCCCAAAAAATGGTCAGTATCAAAGCTGCCGGCGTAAAACGCTAGCTGCCTGCCTCTCTTTTTTATCTCACGCTCTCCCTCTCTCTGTCACTTACTTTAAATCACTCTGTTCACCTCTTTCCCACACTCTTTTCCCCACATTTTCTGTTTCTATCTGTTTTACACCCTGTCCCTGTGACTTTCTATCTACATCTCTCCCCCCCCCACCCCCTCCATCTTTCTCTCAGTAGGTCTTCCAGGTTTTGGGTCTGGACTAGCTCCACCTCAGCCCCGGTGCTGTGGTGAACCGTGCCCAGGAAACCAGGCCTGCCTCCTGGACAGCCATGAAAGAGAGGCAGGCTGCTTGACCGTGGCCCTGTATCTCGTTAGGTTGACCGCAGTACCGTTTTGACTGAGTCTTTTGGATCCTATGGAGGCTGAGACACAGTCCACATATTCGAACAGATTCATTACTGACTCACGCAGACCGATGCGTCGGTAGTAGTCTTATAGACCAATGAATAATGCTACATAGAAAAGTTATTACACTATATAGAGGAGCTATAAACACTACATAAAAGTGTAATGCCCATCTCCCTTGCTGCTACATCTCCTTTTGGTGACGCCACCACAAGAACACAGGGGGTTGATCTTAGCAGGAACGGGGGGGGGGGACCAAGGAGGAGAGGAGAGGGAGCAAGAGTTTCCTCTGTTGGCTAGTATGCCATTAAGAAAATGCGTTATTCACAGTTTAAGGCTGGGGCTATTTCCTGTTTCGTTCATTGTTTTGGGTTTGATGGAGTGTATCCTGCTAAACGGCATATTCCTATTAGAGACTAGGTCTGACAGTGTCCTAAATAGCACCCGTTTCCCAATGTAGTGCACTTTTGACCAGGGCCCGTAGGGAGTCCCATAGGGCTCTGGTCAAAGGTAGTGCACTATCTAGTGAATAGGGTGCCATTTTGGGCCACAACCAGGCTCTGATAAGTGAAGTAGTGCTAGGCTGCAGTGGAGTCAAACATGTTTTTCAAGTCAACGCCTTCTTTTCCCTCCAAGCCAGGCATTTATTTATTCTGGGCCTCTTAGAAAGTTTGAGGAAAAGGGAAAATGTGATTGTGTTGGGAGGAGTGGTTGGTTTTACGGGGTTGGGACTGGGAGAAGGAACAGAGCAGGGGTACTGCTGTATGTTTTAAGTGCTGTATGTGTGTGTCGAGACCTGCCAGAGCCTGTCGTCAGAGCCTCTGCCAGCCCCCCTCCCTCTCTATGCCTCTCTCCCTCTCTCTGCTCCAACATGGCCGCTCTAGTTGTCTCTCTGAGTGAAGACTGCTGAGGATTATGGGATTAGTGGTGGCTAGTGTTGAAGGCCGTCACAGGGCAGGCCTCCCGCTTTAGTAGTCACTACTATTCATATCTGATGAAGGGCTGCTAAGACTCGATGTGTCTCTGAGATATCGCCTACTTTAGTGATGTTACTATCCATTAACTAGCATGTTAAGAATCTGATCTCTTTTGTTTTGTGTCATATTATTGTGCTATCAAATGTTCAGTCTGAAATACTGTACAATTACAAAAAAACGACAAACTACAAAAAATATGTATCTAACACTGGTGTATTTTGGGGTCATTTCACCAGAAAGAAGTGCAGGGAGGTAGTGCGCAGGAGTGAGCTGTGTGTGTGGATGTGTGAGGTTATTAGTAGTGCTCCTGGCTAGCTGTCTGTACTGACTGAGTGACTCCCAGAGCTCAGTGGTCCAGTGTCTTCATTAGGCATTGATTTCACCGTGTGATTGACAGCTTCTCACAGCTGCTCTCTCTGCTCACACTGTGGTTGATCTCTCGTTCTAACACACACACACACTTTTCTCTCTCTCTCTCTCTCTCTCTCTCTCTTCGTTCAGATTCTCTAGACTCGGGGCCTTCATCCACTGAGACTGGAGGAACTACCTACTCGGCCCCCGTGGGGCTCTCAGGTAAGACGCAAGCCTGTGGTTTTTATTTTTCTCTTTCTTTCTTTCTCTGTCCCGCCCATCCTCCCTCTCTCTCGCTCTGTCATGATGCAGTGGCTGGTTGGAGGGGCCCCTACTTCCCCTCTTCGCTGTAATAAAAGAAGGGAGGCGTGTTTCTAGAGATCCAATCCACATAAATTCCTCCCGGCTCTTTGAACAAGCGTTCTTCTCTGTTCCTCCTTTCATTTTCCCTCATGCTGTTTTGTTTAACGTAATCCAAACAGAGAAAAAAAAACGCTGTTTGCTTTAGAGAGCGCTGTATAGTGTGTGCATGTGTTTGCACTCTTCTTGATTTTGCCTTGGATGAGGATCTGAGCTGAGATGTTACGTCGTGTGTGTGTGTGTGTGTGCGTGTGTGTGTGTATACATTTTGTGAGGCGATAATCGTGTCATCAGTGGATGGGGCCACAGCATCTAAAGCTGGATGAAGCCCTGTCATTACTATACCCTCCATGTGAACATGAACACAGACATGCAAGCTGCTTAAAGGTTGCTTAAGGTTGGCTGGTCATGGGGTCGACTCCACGTTATTCTGAACACAATGCACTCAGCTAGCAGGGGAGGTCTGCTACCCTTATTAACCTGTGTTACTGCTCTCTCTGTCTCTCTCTCTGTCTCTCTCTTTCCCTCCGGTAATAATAGTATATTCTGTACCTGAGGGAGGGAGGTGTTTTTGGACGGCCTCTTTAAGTCTTACATTTTCTCCCATGATCCTGTAGGCTGTACCACCTTTCTCACGTCTCTCTCCATCTCGCCCTCCACCCAGAGGCAAGCGGATAACATAGTGTTTATGAGGTGGAGGGTGGATGAGGGGGTGAAAGAAAGAGGGGAAAAAAATAAAGAATTCACTCCTCCAGCCTAGCTGTGCTTTCTCTCTCTCGCTCTCGTTCAGATGTTTCTCATTACGGAGACTTTAAAGGTTTTTTATGTCAGTTGGTTGGGGTGCTTAGCTCATTCACTGCGTATTTTTTTCCCTCCTTTGTTTAGGAGAGGAGCTGGTGTTGGCTTGGAGGGACGGAGGGGGAGGGTCAGCAGTCTCCAGATAGGGGCTTTTTAGATTGGGGACTTAGATTGTAAGCTGGGCTGGCTGTCTGGCTGAGTGTATAAACACAGAGCAAACAAAGCCTCCTGAAACAGAAAAGCGCAGCTCTCTGTCTCTCTGTTGTGGAGAGGTTTTTAGCCTGTTTCTTAGAACCCCAGTGCAAAACTGTGAAATCCTAGACCGGAGTCTAACTAGCTAATCCCCTCTCCTCCTCTCCCTCCTCTTCTCCTCCCTCAGGCATGCACCCCTCCCCTGTTTTCCTTCCTGGTTGAGCCAATGCAGGGCGGCCAGCCCTGGTGAATGGGGCTCAGTGAGGGGAGGGAAGGGGGGCGGCAGGGAGGGAGGGAGTGAGGGAGGAAAGGGCCTGGGTGCCTGGAGCCAAGGATTTGATTTCTCTGGCAAGGGAAGAAAACTGTGCTCCCCCCGGGGCTCTCACAAAAGAAACATGCCCCTCCTGGAGGCTCCATGTTGACCTTTTAATTCACTCACTTTGCCCTTTTTATGTTGCGCTCCAGACGTATTTACAGAAGAAAAAGGGTGGGAGGAGGATGGTATTGCTGTTATACACACATACAGTACACAGCCTATTGAAATTGGAATATGACATTCAATGACGATTGCCTGAGTATCTCACACGTTAAGCTTTTATATTCCTAAATAAAAAAACACAAAATCATTTTGCAACCATCTGAAGTTAAGGTTCTAGATATTGACAAAATATTTGTGAACTAAACAATATTTTGGCAGCACACGCCGTCAATTAAATACTTGAAAGAAATCACTTGGGGCTCCCGAGTGGCGCAGCTAGACGCGTCACTACAGACACCCTGGTTCGAATCCAGGCTGTTTTACAATCGGACGTGATTGGGAGTCCCATAGGGTGGCGCACAATTGGCCCAGCGTCGTCCGGGTTTGGCTGGTCCAGGCAGTCATTGTAAATAAGAATTTGTTCGTAACTGGCCTAGTTAAGTAAAGGTTAAATAAAATAAAAAGCTAACGAAGAGGGAAAAAAACAATGCGGGATAAAGAGCAATAGCAAATCCTCTCTCTGTCTTTCTCTCTCCACCTTTGTGGTCTGGCTGGCTCAGGTTCAGGATGGTGAGACAGAATAGTCCTCTGCTATAGATTATCTGTGGAGCTGGTCTGCACTGGTTAGGAATATATTCTGGTGGGAGGCCCCGAGGCCCCAGACTCGTCCCTGTTCCCTAACCTCGGCCTTCTGTTGTCCTGGAAAGCAGGGTTATTAAGGAGTTAACCTCAATGTGACAGTGACAAGCACAAATGCAAACTAGGCTGCCTGCCAGACTAGGAACATTAAAGCCTCCTCTAGCACGTCATCTGAGTGGAGCAGAGGGAGGCGAGCCAGGGATGGCCGGAGAGACTGGCAGTGGGCCGGGGCTGGGCCAGGATTGGGCCCGGAGGCTAGGACAGAGGGTCACGAGTCCCGGATGGACAAGAGACCAGAATTTGGCCATAGTAGTGGGTCTGTTCTTTTGTATCTGTTGGCCCCTGTCTCTCTGTTCCAGTTCCTCCTCCTCCTACTCATGGTTCTTCTCCTGGCACAGACAGGTCCCCTGCCCCAGTCAGGGTGGGCTTTGTGTTTTGTGTTTAGTTTGGGATTGTTGTATTTTAAAGTAATATTCATGGCTGAAGTGTTTAAAATATTCGTTTGGGGATGTGGATGCAGGGAGGGACCTTCCTGAGTGGGTGGGTGGGGGGGGGGCATAGTAATCAATCAAATGTATTTATAAAACCCTTTTTACATCAGCAGATGTCACAAAGTGCTTTATAGTACAGTAATGGTATGGCGACTATTGGGGATTCATAGTGTGCGCATTGGGGCGGGCGCCAAGCATCGGGAAACGGGGGTGATGAGGAGAAGGTGGTGGAGGCTGGCCCAGATGCGGTGTAGACAGTGAGGTGGAGGTGAGGAAAGGGTTAGGTGTTGTACGTACTGTATCTCCTGTGGGTGCGTGAGACTTGGGTGGGGAGGGTGGACACAGTCAGGTCACAGGGGGGCAAGCTGTTCTATCTCCTGTCCTTGGTGGACTGCGCGGGAGGAGTGCTGGGGGGGGGGGGGCATATGACTTTGTCTGTGGGCGACAGGGTCGGGGGGGGCGGGGTTAGGTGTTGTATCTCCTCTATATTCGATGGGTCTGTGTCGTGAGTGGCTGGGACTCTGTGCGTGTGAGTAGTGGTGGGGGTCGGGTTCAAAGCCGGAGGTGGCATGCCTGGCTGGTGCCGGCTAGGAATGACCCCGGAGTGCCTGGTGTAACCGGATCCTTCTGGCTCACTGCTCTGCTGTGGTGGCGCTGAGCTGACAGGCATGCTGTGTGTGTGTGTGTGTGTGTGTGTGTGTGTGTGTGTGTGTGTGTGTGTGTGTGTGTGTGTGTGTGTGTGTGTGTGTGTGTGTGACAGGCCATGGCCTTGGCCGTCAGACGATGGGATAGAATGACCCACACAGGGACATTGGCTGGCTGGCTGACAGGGCGCGCGCACACACACACACACACACACACACACACACTGGATGTCGGCCTACTGTCACACAGGCGCTAGCCTAGCTTCCTCTTCTCAGCAAGTTAAATTTAGGTTGAAGTATATTATTAAACTGTTAGCTAGCGAACCCAGCCCCTAGCCCCTCTGAACTGGCTATTAGCCACTTAACATAAGGAATATGCTAGGTGACTCTGGTAACATTTTAATGGGGTTTCTTCTTCCGACCGTCAAGTTGACCGTGAAGACCGACTGAGTGACCCAGGCTGTAGTAGCCTGTCTCTCGGTACTATGTTAGTACTTGGTATTACGGTACTAAAGTATAAAAACCTACTCAGTCTGTACCTTTTCTCTTTCCATCTTACCTTCAATGTTTAAGTCTTCCAGCCTATACCTCTCCTCTCTCAGTCCTTTCCCACTATGCCACATTCTCAGTCTCTGCGTGGTCAGCTAGCTCTTTATTGTCCCCAGGCCCCACTCTGAGAGGTGAGGTGGTGGAGGTGAAACTCTCCAGAGAACAGCTCCAACAGAGCAGCCACAGTCTACGGTCCCCCGTTAGTTCAATTCCTGTCTTGTTTGGGTTAACTGAGAAGGAAAGGGCAGGCAGTCACAGGAAATTACCTCATGTGTTTGAGGAAAAGGCAATGAACAGGGAGGGAGATGAGGGTGGCCTCCTGTGAATGGAAAGCAAACATTGAAGACGGTCAGTCAGTAAAACGAAAGAGGGAGAGAGTTAGGCTGAACAGAACACCCAGTTCGTCACAGTTTAGAGAGATCCCTGATTAATCAAATGGCCAAACATCTTGACTTCAACCTTCTCTAGCTTTTCAGTTCAATCCCCAAACTTATTTTATTTCTCTCCTTTGTTTTTCTTACTTGCAGAGAGGGGAAAAGGCAGGGTCAAAGGAGAAGCAGTTCTTTCTCTCTCTGTAATTTCAAAACAGCCCTCTCCTCGGTGAGTGCGTCCCAAATGGCAACCTATTCCCTTTATAGTGCACTACTTTGACCGCGTAGGTCTCTGGTCAAAAGTAGTGCACTATACAGGGAATAGGTTGCCATTTGGAAGGCGACCTGTGTGTTTCTCAGTTGACTGAGCTGCGCTGAGCGAGGAACTTTCATTACTTTCCACTTCCTCTCCAAGAGCTGCGGCCAAGGAGTTCTCTTGGCGGGCGGGGAGTTAATTTGGTTCTGGCCGTCCACGGTTCCCCACCCACTGTCATTATGGTGCATGAATCTGAAAAACTGTGAGAGGGGGAGGATTGAAGAGGAAAACCAGTCCAGTTATTCTACATGGCCAGGCATTTAGTTTAGTTCAGGCTCTCTACACATTAGTAGTAAATGCCCAGGCTCAGGCTGGGCCCCCAGGAAATCACACAAACCCACTCTGTGACTGTTCTGTAAGGCCCCTATCCCCATCTCCAACCCTAACCTCAACTATATTTATTACCCTCAACGTTTCCTCCTCCAGTTCAGGCAGATTCCTTTGCTCTAGGCTTGAGGGGCGCCGGACAGAGTTGACAGAGTTCTACCTCTGCCTTTAGTTGTGTGAGAGTTTTTCCTGGGTAGAGAGTTTTTCACTGGGGTGTTTCTTTTTCCGGTTGTACCTTTTGGGCAGGCAGAGAAGAGTGAAAGGTTAGGGTGGGACTTGGTTATGTAGCTGTGTAGTGTTCCGAGAGAGAGTTGGTGGGAGGGCGGCAGGGAACAAGGTGGCCATTGTTTGGCCTCGGCGGCTCGAAGGCAGCGGCTTTTCACATAACTCATTATGTGAAGATGATCAAAAGAGAGAGGGGAACATTCCTTCTCCCTGGTGTGTTTGTTCGCCACCGCCAGTCCCCTAGCCACAAAGAGAGAGGTGGAGGGAGAGTGAGGTAGAGAGAGAGATCTCTGCTATTTCCAACCACAGCCAGCCAGACCATTCATGTGTAATCCGTCAGTAAAGCTGGTTGGTTACAGCAGATGTCCGGGTACCAGCGCCCCTGCCTGCCTGCATGACAGACAGTACGGTCTCTGTCCCATCCACGTACCTATGCCCAGGTCTCTAGGAAGTGGCTGTGTTTCAAGGGAACTCATAGATCTGCCCTAACCCTAAACCACATAAATGTACCACGGATAGTATTTAATAATCAGTTATGCTTTTAAAACATCAACAAATCGTTTTTTAGTGCCCAACTGGCCTGACTGGTTGCCTGGCAGGCAGCGCTATGGTCGTTGCCGTGGCAGCGTAGCCTGGCGCCGGTTTGGTTCCCACGGAGATCCCTGACATCCTGATGTAGAACAATGCTGCCGGTTGTTCTGTCTGTGTCGCTACGGCTACAGCGGTGTCAGAGGGACAGGGTTCTAGTCGAGCCCTGCTCTGGGCATCTCTGTGGTGGGGTGAAGGACCCATGATGATATCATCATGCCTGCCTGCACGCCCAGCACTGTCTCCTTCTCCACCCTGCAGTGTTTGTTTACTCTGTCGCTCAGGGACGTCTAGGCCGGGGGGGGGGGGGCAGAGAAGGGCAGGAGGGGTACACCTCCCTGCCTCACAAATGATGTAGTGTTGGAATAATAAATCAGTTAGCCAGCCGGGGTAGGAAGGGAAGGGCAGGGGTATTGTGACTGAGGCTGCGGGGGTATAGGAACTAGGATGGGGCCGGGTGGTGGGTTTGTCGTGGTGGAAGTAGAAATAATTGTTACAGAGAGAGGGGTCTGGTTAGAGAGCAAGGCTCTGGCATGGGGAAGGCTGCACATCCTGAATATAGTTCTGAGGAATACTAGTTTGACTGACAGCACTGGCCCAGCATGGGACTGGATACATGGAGCAGGTTTGGGGTCAATTTCATTTCAATCCAGTCAATTCAGGAAGTAGACTGAAATTCCTGTGATCATCACATAAGTGACCTCTGGGTTGGCCTGTGGAGTAATGATAAAAGCAGGACTCTAGTTCCCTCTCTGAGAAGATGTGTCCCTGTCGTTGCTGTGTACTAGTTCTTTTTTTGATTTATTGTACGCATTTGTTCAGATTTATAAATAAGTTAGAAACACTAGCTACATGTCCCCCCCCCCCCCTTTGTGTATGTGCAGCCACTCGTGTCCCCTTCCTGCGAATTGGGCTCGTATGTCTGTATGGACAGACTTTCTGGACTGGAGGAAAGAGCTGCTGACATCTTCCCTGTTATGTAATACTTCTTCCCTAATTAGACATTTCCCCCTTCATTGGCACCCTATGGGAACAGGACAGGGCCCAGTAAACAGATCAACACTGTCACGCTCTCTCTCTCTTTCTCTCTCTCTCTCTCTCTCTCTCTCTCTCTCTCTCTCTTTCCCCCTTCCTCTTTCTTTCTCTCTCACTCAAGAACATCATACTAGTGCCGATGTCACTCAGACACTCACGCCCTCTCTCTCCCTCTCTCTCACGCCCTCTCTCTCCCTCTTCTCTTTACCTCTCTCTCTCTCTCTCCCCAGCCCTAGGTCAGTAGAGCCAGTCCTCTCCTTCTCTCCTCCTATCCTCGTCTGTTGTGTTTAGACTGGCTGGAGTTTACCTTGGCTAATTGCTGGGGAGGGAATGCCTCTTGAGATTTTGCTGCTGTCAGAGGGGTTGATGCCTCAGGAAAAAGATAGCATTTATAGAAGGGTAATAACTCTGCATGCCCCGCCCTGGAGCCGCTCGAGAGCTTCCACAGAGTGTCTGTGCGTGTGTGTGTGTGTGTGTGTGTGTGTGTGTGTGTTTGGCCTGTCTTCTGGCCTGTGAGTGTGAGAACCATATTCTTCTTGGATCTTGCCGAGCCTCTGAATTATTATTATTAAGTTATGGTCCTATAATTATGTCAGCCGGCTAGCTGGGCCATTCGCTCCAGTGACTGTACTGACGTGACTCCACCTCTCAAGCACTGAATGTCTCCTATAGTTAGGATAGTCGATCACTTGTGTATTGTGACGATAAATTGTTTTGTATATCTGCACAAGACATAGAACAAAGCCAACTTTATAAGAACTATAGGACCTAAAAGGTCACTTGTGTTGTTTGTGTGTGCTCAGAAATCTATACGCGCCAGTCTACTAGATCGTTTTAAGATTGACAAAGTACGCAGCCTTTCCTTTCGTTAAAGTCAGTTCAGCTGTAGTCAAACAGAGGAAGAGACAGACGGAGACAGAGGAGGCCAGGCAGGCAACAGAAAAGAAGAGAACACAGAAATGAATGTATTGTCGTGACCTGTGACCCCTGGAATAGACTTGCCCCAGGCTGAGCAGGGTGTTGAGACTATGACTGCCTGACTGAAAGACAAAGACGCCTCCTCCCCTCCGTGGAGAGAGCGAGAGAGAGAGAGAGAGAGAGAGAGAGAGAGAAAAGGGTGCCTGAAAAACCAGGCTAAACAAGAACTCATTCTCAGGTGTCGTCTCTGTATTTACCAATGTTGATAGTGTGTACTCACATTTTGAAGGTTAAACAGCAAGTGAAAAAAAAAAGACAAAATGCTTCTGTGTGTCTCAGGTGGTTGGCGGCACCGTATTTGGAGAGTATGGGCTCGTGGTAATGGCTCGAGCGAAATCAGTGGAAATTGTATCAAATGTATCAAGCACATGGTTCATTCCATCCACTCCATTTCTGCCATTATTATGAGCCGTCCTCCCCTCAGCAGCCTCCTGTGGTGTGTGTATGTTTGTGTGCGCCTCAAATCAAATGGTGTTTGTCACGTGCATCGTAAACAACAGGTGTAGACTAACAGTGAAATGCTTACTTCCCAACAACGCAGAGAGAAGAAAAACAGAGAAATAATTGAGAAATAATAACATGAGGAATAAATAAACAATGAGTAGCGATAACTTTGCTATATACACAGGGTGCCAGTATGGAGTCGGTGTGTGTGTGTACGCCTCAGGTGTTTGTGTGTGTGTGCGCGCGTGCACGCGTGTGTGTCTCGCAGTGTGTGTGTTTGTGTAGACATCCAGAAATAGTAATGAACGGAGTGTGGAGTCAGACAGAATTAATCATTCACTTTTCCAGTCTGCTATGCTCGCTGTCTCCGGTCTCTCTCCTCCCCCTCCCCCTCCTCACTCTCTCTTCCCCTCGCCTCTTCCTCCGCTGCCCAAAAGTCTCAGCTACAGCTGGCTACCGTGGACTGTAAAGCACGGAGCAATTAGAAGGGTAATCCACAGGGGGGGGGGTTGAAGAGAGCGGACTGAAAGAACATGCTTCTTTCAAAGTTGTGAAAGAGAGAGCTTCCTTTTCTGCAGTCTCGTTGGTGATATAGACCTGTATGCCTTTCCTACTAGCTTGTAATCTTGTCTTTTTAGTGTAAGATAAATATAAAACTGTGATATCATTTTAGTTTTGTCTACTTTAAAAAAAACAATAAAAATGTACATAGGCCCGTGAGCTTGTGGTTTTGTGAAGATTGATGGTTTAAACCAGGCTAAAACAACTCCATTACCTAGCCTGAGTATGTATTGACATTATTCTAGACCATCTACCTGAGTCTATAAGAACGGGGGCTAGCCCAGAAAACAGGCCAAACAAAGAGCCTTGGAGCAGATGGCAGCAGCCAGCCTAGCCTAGTAATCTTCATGTAGATAGGAGGGGACTTGAGACAGCCACGCAAGTATTTGCCTGTGTCCCAAATGGCAACCTACTCCCTATATAGTGCACTACCTTACCATGTAGGCAATAGGGTGTCATTTGGGATACACCCTTTGTTTTTCAGAGTATATCGTTTATTTTGGTTAGAGTGGAGGGGTGGGGTAGAAGAGGAGGGGGGGGTAACGTGCCCTGCTCCCCCTCTGTTCCTCTCTGTTCCACTCTGTACCCTTCAGACCGACCCGTTTGAAATGACGCCAGCCTACGACAACAAAAAACAGCATGCACAGAGAGAGAGGGAGATAAAAAGGAGAGAGCTGTACTCTGCTCTACTGCAGTAGGAGAGAAGAAGAAAGCAGAGAGAGAGAGAGAGTGGTAGAGAGAGAAAAAGAGGGAGGGAGAGTAAGTGGAAGCAGTGCTCTGGTGTTGGCGAGGTTTGAAATGTCCCTCCTGGGCCCAGAGCAGAGCAGAGAAAGGCAGAGCGGAGCCTGTCCTACAGTCTGGAAGAAGGAGGGAGGAAAGGAGGGAGACAGAGAGAAGGAAGAAGGAGGGCTGCCACCGGCCGGAGCTCAGGGCTGTAATTTATCTGCCTCTCTGTGGTCATGCTGACGGCAGGCCCTCTCTGACTCTCTCCCTGTGTGTGTGTTTGTTTTCCTGCCTGCCTGTCTGCCTCCCCTCTAGAGAGGAAAAAACCCTGGCTGTGCATACATATAGACGGCACTACAGCCACTGTGTCACAGTGCCTGACAGACGGACAGTCAGGGGAATTAGACATAGTCTGCATATATGCAACACGGGGAAACAACCACAGGCCCCATGGGAGAGACAGAGAGAAAAAGAAGGCTGAGGCCCTCAGCATTCTTTCACACACACACACACACACACACACACACACACACACACACACACACACACACACACTCTGCTGGAGGTCCATCGTTTTTCTCTTGTGTCAGTAGATGTGTTCTCCTAACGCACGGGAGAAATCGGAATGTGTTTCAGCCTGGTTGTGAGTGGTGTGTATGCCATGGAAAGGGCCTGTGTGTTTTAGGAACTCTGCGAGGCTCATGTCAGCCAGGTCTCTCTGTGTGCAGTGCCATTTCTTTTTCATTTCGGGTGAGCCTGCTGTTTGTCAGAACAAGCTGTGAACACACTCCTCTCAGGACTAGGCTGTGTGTGTGTGTGTGTGTGTGTGTGTGCGCACGCGCGTGTGTGTGTGTGTGTGTGTGTGTGTGTGTGTCCCACGGATGGAGGCAGGCTTTCAAACTGCTGTGTGTCCACCCTGTTCGTCAGTTAGCCTTAGTGTCACTGCACTGCCGTAGCTTTGTTTTTGTGTTGTGGTAGCAACTTGCAACAGTCCGTTAAGGGTGTTAGCTAGCACCGTTTTAGCTGTTAATCATTACTGTAGACTGTCTCTAGATGGTGTTGCTAACCTTAGCGGCTCTGTCTTACTGTTACTGACTCTGTGTTTGTGGTTGTTGTGTTTTAACAACTAGCTTGTTACGGTTAACTGAAGCTTAGTAGTTGGTTGGTTTTAGCTGTAACTTTGTCATGGCTGTGTTATGGTTAGCTGTAGCTTAGTGGCCATCTTGTAATAGTCTGTTATGGTTAACTATAGATTAGTAGTTGTGTTGAAACCAGTGTGTGTTGGATGGTTTTAGGCATAGCTTTGTCGTGGCTGTGTACTAGAGGCTTGGCCCCTCTCTCTGTCTCTCGGTGTTCCAGCCCTCAGATCAGTAATGCTCTTATCTAACACTGTTACTTTGGAATGCATTATAATGCTGTCATTAGGGTGGCTGTCAGTCGGCCAGCCCTGCCGCCCGACAGGCAGCAAGCCACTTTAAAAAAGGCCCCTCCGCTGCCACTGTCATCGCCACAGCAATGCAACAAAAGACAGCCAAACAGCGGGCGGGATGGAAGGGAAGTGTCTGACCCTTCCAGGGTGACATAGTTTCGACTGATACATAGAGAGCCCTGGGGACTGAAAGTTAGCTGGACAGACACATACTTTCCCTGTATGTTTTCCCTGGGTTGTACTGTAGTCAGTGACAGCAGGCCCAGAGATGGATGCTAGTGTTGTAATTGTATTTCTATGGTGGAAAGACTGTGAAGTGTGGGTTCACTTTTGTGTTCACTTGTGAAGAGAGTGTGTGTGTGTGTGTGTGTTTGAGTAGGACACAGAACTGCAGGAGTAGGGGCCCTTTTATCTCTCCCTCTCTCTAGTCCCTCCCTACCTCTGTCTCTGTAGTGTGTGTAGTTGTGTGATGAATACCTCAGTGGTTTCAGGCTGTGATGACAGGCTCAGACAAGCAGCCGTGTAATGACCTCCGACGCCAGCCAGCCCAGTCTCTCTCTCTCTCTCTGGCTCTCTCTCTCTCTCTCTCTCTCTCTCTGGAATAAAAAACACAGAGGAAAGGAAGGGGGGTTTAGCGTGGGAGAGAGAGCGAGGGAAAGAGCAGGGAAGAGTAGAGAGCACAGCCCACAGGTGCGCTCTAAGAGCTTTGCCTCGAGTCACTCACATCCAAGCAACAATGAGAATATTAACTTTGAGGCCTTTAAGATGGCACACACGAACGAGCGCACATACACACCGACACACAGACACATAATAGCGGCCTCCTCACCTTTTATGCCTCTTTTCTCAGTCTTTTCTCTTCAGTCGGTTTGAGGAATGCTTTTTTTGATCAAATGTAAATACTAACTTTGTCCCTAATAGCTGGGGAGCTAGCTAGGTGGATTTACAATAATTCCCCTCGGCCTTCCATTGGCTGACTTCAAAGCGAACGGCCCGTAATTTTATGGAATAAATGTTTTCACCTCCCTAGTGTTGTCTTTTCCTTTTTTCCCCACTAGTTCTTAATGAGGCCTGGAACTGCGTCCGAAATGGCACCCTATTCCCTATATCAAGGCACTCCAACCCTGTTCCCGGAGAGCTACCGTCCTGTAGGTTTTCACTCCAACCCTGTTCCCGGAGAGCTACCGTCCTGTAGGTTTTCACTCCAACCCTGTTCCTGGAGAGCTACTGTCCAGGAACAGGATTGGATTGAACACCTACAGGACAGTACCTCTCCAGGAACAGGGTTGGAGTGAACACCTACAGGACGGTAGCTCTCCAGGAACAGGGTTGGAGCGCCCTGCCCTATATAGTATCCCTACTTTTGACCAGGACCCAATGGACCCTAGTAAAAAGTAGTGAAAAGGGTGCCATTTCAGTCGCAGCCTAGATGCTGAGTTAATAGCAGGCCTGTAGTATAGCAGAGCAGCCTGAGGAGGCCAGACCAGACTGTGTGCATACACAAATTGGCACACTTTTCCCTATATGGTGCACTACTTTTGACCAGGGCTCTGGTCAAAAGTAGTGCACTATGTAGGGAATAGGGTGTCATTTGGGATGCATATTAAGATACTTAACATAACTGTACAGTTCTCTCTGCTCTGCTTCGGCTCTGGTTCCTCTGAAGGGGTTGCTGCCCAAATTACTGGGTACACTCTGCCGGCCCAGAAAGATGAAAGGATTGGGGGGGAGCAAAATGACTGTGAGGGGGCTCTGTTCCAGATTTTTTCTTTTTCCTAGTTAACTTTTAACCACTGAAAGTCTGACTTTCTCAGAGGATAGGCTACAACGCTGAATAATTGCTGAACGTGTGTGTGTGTGTGTGTGTGTGTGTGTGTGTGTGTGTGTGTGTGTGTGTGTGTGTGTGTGTGTGTGTGTGTGTGTGTGTGTGTGTGTGTGTGTGTGTGTGTGTGTGTGTGTGTGTGTGTGTGTGTGTGTCTTTGTGTGTGTGTGTATCTGTGTAAATAGTTTACTGTCAGTCCTCTGCCATTTTATACTTTATAGGTTTGTTTGTAATTAGGCCATGGTGGTATAAGAATTGAGAGGAAGTTGAGATGCAAAAGTAAATTTGTGAAAAAAAGCCCTCCCATTTTTTCCTTTGCTCTTTCTCGCTCTCCCCCTCCCTCTCTGCCTGGCTGAATCCCCCTCCCTCTCTGCCTGTCTGAATCCCCCTCCCTCTCTGCCTGGCTGAATCCCCCTCCCTCTCTGCCTGGCTGAATCCCTCTCCCTCTCTGCCTGGCTGAATCCCCCTCCCTCTCTGCCTGGCTGAATCCCCCTCCCTCTCTGCCTGGCTGAATCCCCCTCCCTCTCTGCCTGGCTGAATCCCCCTCCCTCTCTGCCTGGCTGAATCCCTCTCCCTCTCTGCCTGGCTGAATTCCCCTCCCTCTCTGCCTGGCTGAATCCCTCTCCCTCTCTGCCTGGCTGAATCCCCCTCCCTCTCTGCCTGGCTGAATCCCTCTCCCTCTCTGCCTGGCTGAATCCCCCTCCCTCTCTGCCTGGCTGAATACCCCTCCCTCTCTGCCTGGCTGAATCCCCCTCCCTCTCTGCCTGGCTGAATCCCCCTCCCTCTCTGCCTGGCTGAATCCCCCTCCCTCTCTGCCTGGCTGAATCCCCCTCCCCTGCTTAGGAGTCAGGTTTCTGTGGGATAGAGATATGGAGGCAGGGATGGGGATAGAGATGGGAGGCGCGCTAAGGGGGTCGGAGGGAAACCAGAGCTGAACAATACACTCTTTACGCTCGGTGGGAAACTCTAGACATTCTGAGAGGCGTAGCTTTTCAACCAGTCACGTAGCTGCCGTTCTTGTCCATTTACAGCTTTTTCTGCACCTTTCTGCTGAAGACCACTTAGTTTTCCTCTAAAGGAACTTCTTTACCTCATGTACTGTGCTGCTGTACTTGGGAATGAAGACTTGCACTTTTGAGTCACTGCTGCTTCTCGTTGCTGTGTGTTTTATTGGCCCCCTCTCTCTCCTTTAATCAAACCCATTCCTATGCGCAGAGTGGAGAGGAGAGCAGCTCTCATAGTCTGCCTCCCAAATGGCACCCTATTCCCTATAGTTCACTACCAAAAGTAGTGCACTGTAAAGGGAATAGGGGGACATTCAAGACACAGCCCTTGTCCTAGCATGGTTTTATACTGCCTTTCAAAGATAGGCCAAATTTCTTCATGGTTCCCCTCTCTTGGATATTAAACCTATTACTTATAATTTCCTCTGGTGGAATGAGGGAACGGCCATAAAACAATGATTAGGACAGATTTACCGTCCACTTGACGCCAGCACATTGTTAGTTGGCCTGTAAGGAAAATACAAGGCTCCAGACCGAAGATAACCATTAAGGCTTGTATAAACAGGGTTTGGATGGCTGTGTGCGTGTGCACGTGTGTGTGTGTGTGTGTGTGTGTGTGCCCTGGTGCTTGGGCTGGTTGCTTTTCTTGTGCGAATTCCAGAAATTTCGGTACTGTTTTCTCGGATGATTATTGTGAAATGAAGGATGCAACAAGCGGTATTTGGCAGCCGAAAGTAACATTTTTCCTTTGTGCACTGTGATATTGATTGTACTTTTGACTCATAGGTGCTTTGTAGTTGAACATATTGTGAAATGTCTACAGTATTTAGTCAGAGTTGGAAGTTGTAAAACAGTTTTGTTTGTCTTTTATCTCCCTTGCATCATTACTTTTCTTGAGTAGTTGTTGATAAGAATTCCTCTCCTAGCTCTCTGCCACTGCATCACCATGCTGGTAAAAAGACAGATTTGTTTTCCTGTGGACTCACTAATGGAAGTCAATCTTGGCCAGTCTGCTTCCCCTCTATTTTCTACCCTCATCTCGCCTTTTATCCCTCTATCCTTATCTGTCCTATCATCTTTCCTTATGAATTACTCCTTTTAAATGAGTAAAATATGTTATTTTTCAACTGTTGTATCTTCAGTCCAGTGTTGTAACCATCCTCTCTGTTTCTCTCCTCTTATAGATTCCCAAGCTCTCCAGGAGTCGGGTGACAGATCCCACTGGTGTGTGGTCGCGTACTGGGAGGAGAAGACCCGCGTGGGGCGCCTCTACTCAGTCCAGGAGCCCTCCTTGGACATCTTCTACGACCTACCTCAGGGGAACGGCTTCTGCCTGGGCCAGCTCAGCTCCGACAACAAGAGCCCGCTAGTTCAGATGGTGCGGACCAAGATCGGCTACGGCATCCAGCTGAGTCGCGAGGACGACGGGGTGTGGGTGTACAACCGCAGCTGCTACCCCATCTTTATCAAGTCGGCCACACTGGACAATCCCGACTCGCGGACTTTACTGGTGCATAAAGTGTTCCCCGGCTTCTCCATAAAGGCCTTTGACTTTGAGAAGGCAGACAGCCTGCAGAGGCCTAATGATCACGAGTTCACACAGCAGCCGAGGACTGGGTTTACTGTACAGATCAGCTTTGTGAAGGGCTGGGGCCAGTGCTACACAAGACAGTTTATTAGTAGCTGCCCATGTTGGTTGGAGGTTATATTCAACAACCGATAGCAGCAATGGATTTAACCTTCCTCTCCCGAGGAGTGAACCGAGGACACGGACTAGCCCTTACTTATGCTTTTTTTCCCCCCAGAAGACAGAGGTTTAAAAAAATTAAGATGTTTAAAGAAAAAAGAAGAGACAAACAAACCCCCAATGAACTTGTTTAATATGACAAATTACTCTAAGATTGAATTAAAGTGAAATAAAAAGCGACAAATGTATTTTATGTTATATATAAATATATTATTACTTGTAAATATGAAGACGTTTTATATGCATCATTATTTATGTATTGTGCAATGTGTTGATGAGAAAAAATTAAATAAGATGCACTTTGCTTAATATAAATGCAAACAAAGAAATGCCAAAATAAAAATACAAATAAATGTTTCTACTGGCTTTTATTTGCTGTGGGTGTTCTGTAGGTACCAAGGAAAATGCAAATGTTCTTATATGATAATGTCTTCCACTGTAGGACCAAAAGAGGCTGAAATGAGTAGCTAACATGCACTACAATTGTCAGTTACCACTTAATTTGGCATTTGGATGTTGTAAGGCAACTAAATATTGACAGACCCCTATCCAACATGACACAATCCACCTGCCTAACCTTGTCATTGTAAACAACGTCAACAAATGGTTTATTTTCTATATGGTTTTACAGCCATTGTGCCATTTACAGTAATTTAACACAGCCTAAACTCACATCTCTGTCTGTCACCCTCTTCTTAAATGCTTGTTGGGGCTTTTTCTCTTCTTCTACTTGTTGTTTTCTGAAGAATTAATGTTCTCTCCTTCCTCTCTTATTAACCAATCAAAGCCCTATACTACGTACCTGGTTTGAGGAGAACTCGGGATAACTGGTACCTTACCGTAGCCAGGTTATTTCTATGGCAACGAATCCTTCAGAACATAGAAAGGATAACTTCATATCAGAGGCTGGTGGAGGAGCTATTGGAGGACGGGCTCATTGTAACGGCTGGAATGGAACAAATGGAACTTATTCCATTCCAGCCATTACAACGAGCCCGTCCTCCTATAGATCGTTCTCTGAACTCCATTTAGCCAGAATGAAGTGTCTGCGCCGCTGAGTTGAGGACCAATGAAATAAGATTCCCTCCCTCTCGCAAAAACTGCGTCATCACGCAAACATTGAGTCATCGTCCTCTTCATTTGAGGAAGACAACTGATAATATTCGAATACGTTTTGTGTACGAAAATAGACATGTTAAAATACCTATCACGTCAAACATTTAGTAATGACAGAATGCATTTCTAACTTCACACACAGTAAAACGTGTGTATTAATACAATTATTTTATCGATAGGAGTGGTGGAAAAAACACGCATGTGCGTTGATAAGCACACCAAATGCGGCATTAACAATAAGTAATACAATGAAGATGCATTTCAACAAGCTTATTTTTGAAATACCCATAGTCTGCCGAATGAACAAATGAAAAGTGTGCCACTGACACGCCCATGGATTGATGTTTCAGTATTGCCTCAGTGAAGAGTTCGGAGAGCCACGTGCGACATGCACGCGCAGTTTACAAGCATGCTAGAGTTAGCGGCAGGTGGTCGAACAATATCCACCGTCATAGTACGGATGAAGCCTGAGCTGGAATGTGAAGCTGGCTAGGTTTAGAAAACCCTGAGTAGATCTAGTTTCAATCATAGTATACCCCTCTGCTCTGATGACATCACAGGAAGGAAGCTATAATAATGACATACAGGAGCCTATAAAAGTAACAGGCACTTAAAACACTGTCTGTGTCTGGCTGGCAGAGCAGTCTGACAACCAACACAACAGCATGCAGGGCTGTGCCGGCTGCCCAGCTCTCTCTAACTTGTGTGTGTGTGTGTGCCCGGCTCCTAGCTAACAGATGGCATGTAATTAGTGTTTTCCTTCAGCTAAAAGAGAACTTAATGACTCTGAGAGTCTCTTTACAAAGAGAGAAACACTAATGAAGGACTTTCAGAGTTACAAGTTGAGACTCATAGATTGGTTCAGCAGATTCAAATTTGCACAAATGTGCTATACAGCTGTGGAAGTGAAGAAATTAAATTCAAGTGTAGGAGAAAACACATTCTCCAAAACAAACTGTAGCCTACACTGCCTGAAATAAAAACTAAATTAAATTCAAGTGTAGGAAAAAACACACATTTCTCCAAAACAAACGGTAGCCTACACTGCCTGAAATAAAAACAAAATTAAATTCAAGTGTAGGAGAAAACACACATTTCTAGCCCACCCTCCCACCTTTCATTTTTGCCTTAAGTAACCTTCTGTCTCATTTAACCATATAAAACGTAAGATATCATACTAATTTGAGTGCCCCGGATTTACAGTGCCTTCGGAAAGTATTCAGACTCTTGACTTTTTCCACATTTTGTTACGATACAGCCTTATTATAAAATAGATTTTTAAAATCTACACACCCCATAATGACAAAGCAAAAACTTTTTACATTTTTAATTCATAAAAAATATCACATTTACATGAGTATTCAGACCATTTACTCAGTACTTTTTTGAGCACCTTACAGCAGCAAGTCTTCTTGGGTATGACTACAACCGTGGCACACCTGTATTTCGGGAGTTCCTCCCATTCATCTCTACAGATCCTCTCAAGCTCTGTCAGGTTGGATGGGGAGCATTGCTGCACGGCTATTTTCAGGTCTCAGCAGAGATGTTCGATCGGGTTCAAGTCCGGCCTTTGGCTGGGCCGCTCAAGGACATTCAGAGACTTGTCCCGAAGCCACTCCTGCGTTGTCTTGGCTGTGTGCTTAGGGTTGTTGTCCTGTTGGAAGGTGAACCTTCGCCCCAGTCTGAGTGCCCTGCAGCAGGTTTTCATTAAGGATCTCTCTTTACTTTGCTCCGTTTATCTTTGCCTCAACCCTGACTAGTCTCCCTGCCACTGAAAAACATCCCCACAGCATGATGCTGCCACCACCATTTGATTTATGTATTTTATTTAACCTCTATTTAAACGGAGTCACATTGAGATTAAAAATCAATTTTGCAAGAGAGCCCTGTACACATTACAATAAAAACAGAATAAAACATACGTGTATAAAGCAATATAATTCAGCACAATAAACAAAAAGAAACATTTAATAAAAGCATTCACATTCAAATACGTAGAGGTCCTCAATCAATAACTGTAACTGCCATAGTGGCACCAGTACATCTAGCTGCAGTGAAATCTGTATATTGTTCCACAAATTAGGGGCAAAAAAACAAAATGCAGATTTCCCAAATCTGTGGAGACTGGAGTGATCTCTAGTGTTATCCATTCCTGTGAACGGGTTTGGTAACTTATGATTCTCATCTCAATTAATGATGTTACATATAGAGGGAGTTTCTGTAAGTTTGCTTTGTAACCTAAAAGAGAATGCAGGACGGGCTCATTTTATACAGACTACAGTGATGAGTCCTAAAATTGTCTGTTGTGATAAAATGTATTGCGGAATGGTAGACTGCGTCCAAGGGTTTTAAAACAGAGGTTGCCGCATGCATGTAAACAATATCACCAAAATCCAATACAGGGAGAAGCGTTGTTTGTACCATCTTTCCTGTATTTTTAATACTAAGGCATGATTTATTTCGATATGAAAAAACAATCTTGGATCTTAGCTTCTTAGTCAGATTTTCTATATTTATTACGAAGGACAACTTATCATCAATCCAGACACCCAGGTACTTATATAGAGAAACAAGCTCAATTTGGGCTCCATTTATAGCGTAAATATGCAGGACCTCAGGGTCAACATTTTGTGACCTAGAGAACAGCATGAGCTTGGTTTTAGTTAGTATTAGTATTTAACACTAATTTAAGATCTGTAAGTGATTTCTGAATTTAATCTAAGTCATGCTGAAGTACACGAATGGCCTGCTGCACTGAGGTGGCACAGGAATACAAAACTGTGTCATCTGCTTAGAGATTAATGTTACAAGTATTAACAGTGTTTCCTATCTCATTAATATGCAAAGTGAACAATAATGGACCCAAAATCGAAACCTGAGGAACACCTTTTTGAATCTCAAGAAATTCAGATTTAACCCCATCTATGAAGATGGTCTGAGTTCTGTCGCTAAGATAATTCTGAAACCATAAACAGGCTGTATATCCCAGGCCTACTCTTGATAATTTCTTCAGCAAAGCAGAATGATCAACAGTGTCAAACGCCTTTGACAAGTCAATAAACTAGATAGCACAGCTCTTTTTAGCATCCAAGGCAGACAGGATCATTAACAACTAGCGTGGTTGCTATGGTAGTACTATGCCCAGGCCTAAACCCTGATTGGTTTAAATTAAGAATACAATTATCAGATAAAAAGGAACAAGGTTGTACAGTCGTGGCCAAAAGTTTTGAGAATGACACAAATATTAATTTTCACCAAGTTTGCTGCTTCAGTGTCTTTAGATATTTTTGTCAGATGTTACTATGGAATACTGAAGTATAATTACAAGCATTTCATAAGTGTCAAAGGCTTTTATTGACAATTACATGAAGTTGATGCAAAGAGTCAATATTTGCAGTGTTGACCCTTCTTTTTCAAGACCTCTGCAATCCGCTCTGGCATGCTGTCAATTAACTTCTGGGCCACATCCTGACTGATGGCAGCCCATTCTTGCATAATCAATGCTTGGTTTGTCAGAATTTGTGGGGTTTTGTTTGTCCACCCGCCTCGAGGATTGACCACAAGTTCTCAATGGGATTAAGGTCTGGGGAGTTTCCTGGCCATGGACCCAAAATATCGATGTTTTGTTCCCCGAGCCACTTAGTTATCACTTTTGCCTTATGGCAAGGTGCTCCGTCATGCTGGAAAAGGCATTGTTCATCACCAAACTGTTCCTGGATGGTTGGGAGAAGTTGCTCTCGGAGGATGTGTTGGTACCATTCTTTATTCATGGCTGTGTTCTTAGGCAAAATTGTGAGTGAGCCCACTCCCTTGGCTGAGAAGCAACCCCACACATGAATGGTCTCAGGATGCTTTACTGTTGGCATGACACAGGACTGATGGTAGCGCTCACCTTGTCTTCTCCGGACATTTTTTTTTACTGATGCCCCAAACAATCGGAAAGGGGATTCATCAGAGAAAATGACTTTACCCCAATCCTCAGCAATCCAATCCCTGTACCTTTTACAGAATATCAGTCTGTCCCTGATGTTTTTCCTGGAGAGAAGTGGCTTCTTTGCTGCCCTTCTTGACACCAGGCCATCCTCCAAAAGTCTTCGCCTCACTGTGCGTGCAGATGCACTCACACCTGCCTGCTGCCATTCCTGAGCAAGCTCTGTACTGGTGGTGCCCCGATCCCGCAGCTGAATCAACTTTAGGAGACAGTCCTGGCACTTGCTGGACTTTCTTGGGCGCCCTGAAGCCTTCTTCACAACAATTGAACCGCTCTCTTTGAAGTTCTTGATGATCCGATAAATGGTTGATTTAGGTGTAATCTTACTGGCAGCAATATCCTTGCCTGTGAAGCCCTTTTTGTGCAAAGCAATGATGACAGCACGTGTGTCCTTGCAGGTAACCATCATTGACAGAGGAAGAACAATGATTCCAAGCACCACCCTCCTTTTGAAGCTTCCATATTCAAACTCAATCAGCATGACAGAGTGATCTCCAGCCTTGTCCTCGTCAACACTCACACCTGTGTTAACGAGAGAATCACTGACATGATTGTAGCAGGGCTGAAATGCAGTGGAAATGTTTTTTGGGGATTCAGTTCATTTGAATGGCAAAGAGGGACTTTGCAATTAATTGCAATTCATCTGTTCCCTCTTCATAACATTCTGGAGTATGTGCAAATTGCCATCATACAAACAAACTGAGGCAGCAGACTTTGTGAAAATTTATATTTGTGTCATTCTCAAAACTTTTGGCCACGACTGTACATTAACCAAGTATTCAAGAATCTTAGCTAAACAATGTAGTCTTGAAATGGGGCAATAGTTGTCAAGATCATTTGTATCCCCACCCTTATGTAGTGGCAGCGCATATGTGGATTTCCATGCTTTTGGAATACTTGTTAAATTAAAAATATGGGCTACTGAGCCAGCAACAAGGGGTTCTGCACACTTAAACAGACCAGGCTCCAAATGATCAGCCCCTGTGGACTTTTTTTGTATAACGTTAACAAAGCATCCCAGACCTCTTTATCAGTGAATTTCCGACAAGAAAACTCCTGACCAGTTTTTTCAGTACCATTCAATAGATTTCCACCATCTACATCCAAACTACTATTTTCAAGAGCTGGCTTCGAAATACATTCAAATATAAAGCCCGCAGTGATAAAATGGTGATTAAATGCATTAGTGACATACATTTTGTCAGTAATAGGGCCAGAATCTAAATACATTTCTTGGGGGGGAGAAGAAGAGACACAAACCTTCAGTGATTTAACAGCTTTCCAAAATTTTGCTGGGTTCCCTGTACATTCAGATAGTGTATTAACATAATAATCTGATTTACATTTTTTTACTAGTTTTACACACAGATTTCTCAATCGCCTGAAAGACTGCCAGTCTGGGCCCAAGTCTGTGAATCTAGCTTTGGCCCAGGCAGCATCTCTCTATCATGCTTCACCGTAGGGATGGTGCCTGGTTTCCTCCAGACGTGACGGTTGGTATTCAGGCCAAAGAGTTTAATTTTGGTTTCATCAGACCAGAGAATCTTGTTTCTCATGGTCTGAGAGTCTTTAGGTGCCTTTTGGTAAACTTCAAGCGGCTGTCAGGTGCCTTTTACTGAGGAGTGGTTTCCGTCTGGCCACTCTACCATAAATGCCTGATTGGTGGAGTGCTGCAGAGATGGTTGTCCTTGTGGAAGGTTCTCCCATCTCCACAGAGGAACTCTAGAGCTTTGTCAGAGTGACCATCGGGTTCTTGGTCACCTCCCTGACCAAGGCTCTTCTCTCCCGATTGCCCAGTTTGGCCTAGCGGCCAGCTCTAGGAAGAGTCTTGGTAGTTCCAAACTTCTTCCATTTTAGAATGATGGAAGCCACTGTGTTCTTGGGGACCTTCAATGCTGCATAAAGTTTTTGGTATCCTTATCCAGATCTGTGCCTCGACACAATCATGTCTCGGCGCTCTTCGGACAATTCCTTCGACCTCATGGCTTGGCTTTTGCTCTGACATGCACTGTCAACTGTGGGACCTTATTTAGACAGGCTTTCCAAATCATGTCCAATCAATTGAATTTACGACAGGTGGACTCCAATCAAGTTGTAGAAACATCTCAAGGATGATCAATGGCTACAGGATGCACCTGAACTCAATTTCAAGTCTCATAGCATAGGCTCTGAATACTCATGTTAATACGGTTTAAAAAATAATATATATATATATTAATTAGCAAACATTTCTAAAAACCTGTTTTTGCTTTGTCATTACAGGGTATTGTGTGTAGATTGCTGAGAAAAAAAATATTTAATCCATTTTACAATAAAGCTGTAACATAACAAAAGGTGGAAAAAGTGAATGGGTCTGAATACTTTCCGAACGCACCGTCCATTTACTGTTATGTCTAGTCTATAAGATCAGGCTGAAATAGATGATAATATCATTGAGATTGACTGTTTGAGTAAATTATTTAAAAAAATAAAAAATGGTTTTCCGGAGTGGAAAGATACAACTCCATTGAAGTCAATCAAATTACCAAACGCCATATTTTTTTAATCTGACCTCGTTGACTGTTTTCATGGTAAGCCTGTGTTTGGTCAGCATCCAAAATAACATCCTATTCCCTATATAGTGCACTACTTTTGACCACAGCCCTATATAGGGAATAGAGTGCCATTTGAGATGCACCCAGAGCTCTGCTCTACTCCACTCTGACCATAATGTCTAGACTACTGCTGTCTGTCAGATGAACGTCTGCCCATGGGATTACTAGAGTAAACCAACTGCACGAAATGACACCCTATTCCCTATACAGTGCATTACTTTTGACCAAAGCCCTATGCGATTCCATATGGGTCCTGGTCAAAAGTAGTGCACTGTAAGTGAATAGGGTACCATTTGAGACTCAGTCTAAACCTGATTTACCCACACTCACTGTCTCACCTAGGGACCTACATTCACCAAGACCCAGTTTCCACTAACTCCCACCAACCCCCAGAGAATGCTTTTAGAACTTTATTAGGAAATAGAGCATTGATTCCGTTATAACCACGACACTGTTTGTTAATCCCATTGTATGAGGAATGGAGTTGACCCCGGTCTGGATTCCCTTTTCTCTGGACCGAACAGAGAAGGGGCTGGCGGTATAGGACTGGTGGGCTGGGTTTGCGGTATAGGGCTTGTACTGTGCATAGGGACTGAAAGCTGGAGCTAGGCTAGGGCAAGAACCAGGGCTGGTGCTGGACCTGAGGGATAGGTATGAGGCTGAGGCTGCATGGGGCTGGGGCTAGAGCCAAGGCTAAAACTGGGCTGAGGGTAGAACCAGGGCTTGGTGGGAGTCTACTCCTTGGCAGTAGTAGACTTCGGGCAGTGTCCTCACTAGCTGCTGTAGTTCCTGGCCTCGGCTAATGCTGCTAAAGCGGGGTGGGTGAGCTGGGGAGGGGTGGTGGCAGTGGAAAAGAAAGGAAAAGGGAAAGAGGGATACCTAGTCAGTTGTACAACTGAATGCATTCAATTGAAATGTGTCTTCCACATTTAACCCAACCCGAGGGGTGGTGTCACAGCCTATTACTATTAGCTACCATTGTTGCCAGCTACTTTACTAATAGACTATACTAATACAACTACTACTTCAACTACTACTACCACTACTATTAATACTAGGATTTTAATTTGAGCCAGTTTGCTACAGCAGGAAAATAATTCTGCAGCAACAAGAAATGTGAATTATTATGAGGATTATAACTCATGGACATTTTTGTAGAGGTTCATACATTTTTAGTAATGCAAAATCAAGTCTGAAATGTACAGTCAGAAGCCTTTTTAAACCTCAAATATTTTACAAGTTTAAAATGTCCTGCATTGCAGTTCTCCTGCAACAGGGGGATCAAATTACGGTCCTACATCTGTACTACTACTACTGCCACAACTATTACTACTGTTACTACTATCAGGGCAGCAGGTAGCCTAGTGGTTAGAGTGTTGGACCAGCAACCAAAAGGTTGCTGGTTCAAATACCTGAGCTGAAAATCTGTCAATGTTCCCTTGAGCAAGGCACTAAACTTTAATTTGCTCCAGGGGTGCCGTACTACTATGGTTGACCCTGTAAAAACAACACATTTCACTGCTCCAGTGTATGTGACAATACAATTTTTTTTTTTTACTACTGCACACTGCTAACACTAATGCCTAACCTTAAATGTATTTTTGCTTTCATAAAATGATACATTATAGCCAATTTTGACGTTGCAGCTGGCCTATCTAAGGGGAAATCACTAAATTCTGCTTTCAGGACAAGACTCATGACAATAAACATCAACCTGCCTACTAATACTACTACTATCCCTAATTAAAATGGTTAGTCTACTAGTACTCTGAACTCTATTACTTCTGTTTGCACATTCAAAAAAACTGCCTATTAATATTATTACACTGTACAAAGGAGCTCTCTAACAGTGTGTTGTTTGATATCCATACATAGCGGCTAAACAGACAGACTGTTCTATACATACACTGGCTGGTCACTGCCAGCCAGACATCCAGGCACAGTGGCTCCACCATTCTAGAGACGTCACATCACAAGGGGTCTTTTCTCGGCACTAGCCTGGCCTTTCCCTGCAGTGGATCTCCAGACTGTGGCTCCAGTCTGCAGCCCATAACCAGGCCCCGGCCCATGTGTCACCCCAGTGCGACCACTGACAGAGGAGAGGAGTGTTCAGAGTGTTCCGAGCTCCAGACTGCAGCAGGAGCCAGGCCATGTTGATGAATGAGCTGGAGTTCCCCTGAGCTATGTTGGGTCGCTGGGCATGTTTAGCATGGGGCTGGAGGGATGTGCGTGCATGCTGTGTGGTAAGTACAGGTCTCTAGTTTGGCCCTGGCTAAGACCTGGGGTCTGGGTAGTGTATAGGGATGCAGACAGGTAAGTACAGGTCTCTAGTTTGGCCCTGGCTAAGACCTGGGGTCTGGGTAGTGTATAGGGACGCAGACAGGTCTGAGGCCCACAGAGACTATCTAAACAAACACAGGACCAGAGCTGCTTTCTCCGGGAACAGGGCACCCTGTCTGCTGCCCTGCAGAACCCAGCCTAGGACCCCTGGAGCTGAGGTGGGGAGAGAGGATGCAGGGGGGTGTGAAGGTGGAAATGGTGTGATAGTAGAGTGAGGGTACTGGGGATCTGTTTGCTGTTGTTAGTTTTCTGTGTGTGATAAGAAAGCAACTACTAGTCAGTCAGTTTTAGTCACTCAGTCACTCAGGACAGCAGTTCTCCTGACCTCCTCTCCCTGATGACTGTAGACTAACTTCCCTGCTGGAATCCACAATGGTGTCAGTCTGTAGGTGCTGCTGGGTGGGCTGCGCTCAGCCTTCACAAACGGACCCCTCCAATCAGCTCCATGCAGGTCTGCCTGGTGGGGCCAGTCTGGCGGAGGGGAATGGTCAGTGAGGATGGGAGGTGCCAGTGCGGTGGGGTGATCATGGATTAGAAGGGGGGTTCTGCTGTTCGGGCACACAACATTTTTTCTGGAGGCAGGCCGAAGTTCGGAGCCGAAGTCTACACCTCTCCGTCGGTGATTGGTCAACAGTAGGGATTCTTCAATAAAGTCTGTTGTCATTCAACGAGATTACTTGTTTTCATGCACCTTTTTTTCATTGAAAAATACTGCACCAACATCTTAGTCAGATGTAAAATTGTGCAGGTAAGATCTCCTCAGCAAGAACATTAGAATTAATGACTTATCTTAGATTAATTCAGACTATACTGGCTACGGCATCTCAAAATGGACAAACAGTACTAATGCTGTTTTTTTTCTTTCTCAAGCTAATGTCTTTTAAGGGAGTATGCGAGCACAGTCGTTTGGCTAGGTGCCAGTCAAACTGAAGCATGCTGATAACTTTAGGTGTGTGTGTGTGTGTGTGTGTGTGTGTGTGTGTGTGTGTGTGTGTGTGTGTGTGTGTGTGTGTGTGTGTGTGTGTGTGTGTGTGTGTGTGTGTGTGTGTGTGTGTGTGTGTGTGTGTGTGTGTGTGTGTGTGTGTGTGTGTGTGTGTGTAGCTAGCATACCTCACTGAGTACACGTCTCTGGGAGACACAAAGCCGACCCCATCTCCCTCCTTTCCCCATCACCCATATCCCCCCATCCCCCTCTTCCTCTCTTCCACCGGGGGAGAGATAAGGCACTTTACTGTCTGTCTGCTCAGTCTCAGCGGGGAAGGGGGGTGAGGTGGCCTGTTTACAGGGTGGGCGTATTGCAAGTTTTGGAAAGGGGGGAGGAGGGAGGGAGGGAGGGAGGCAGCCACTTCAAGCATTCTTATGCTTAATTATTTCCCTAAGCTGCCCTGCAGTTGTATTCATAATGCTTTCTAAACCCCCCAAAAACTAGGAGGGGTTCAGTTTAGTCATCAACTTAAACACGCAAAAAATCCCTCTGTTTGACTTCTTTGAACATTATGTGAAAGGTTGTGGTCTTTCCCTTAAAAAAATGAAGTAGCATTTTTGGTGAATGATTACCTCTTTTTTTTCAAGCACACATATTTTGAAACTGCACGCAAGGCAAGCAGACAAATCGACTGGGCTCTCTCTCCGGTACAATGCCTTCTGAAAGTATACACCCCTTGACTTTTTCCACATTTTGTTGTGTTACAGCCTGAACTTAAAATTGATTAAATTGTCATTTTTGTCACTGGCCAACACAAATTACCCCATCATGTCAAAGTGTCAATTTTTTTTTACAAACTAATAAAAAATGAAAAGCTGAAATGCCTTGAGTCAATAAGTATTCAGCCCCTTTGTTATGGCAAGCCTAAATAAGTTCAGGAGTAAAAATGTGCTTAACAAGTCACATAATAAGTTGCATGGACTCACTCTGTGTGATTTTCAATGACTACATCATCTCTGTACCCCACACATACAGGTAATTGTAAGGTCCTTCAGTCGAGCAGTGAATTTCAAACACAGATTCAACCACAAAGACCAGGGAGGTTTTCCAGTGCCTTACAAACAAGGGCACTTATTGGTAGATGGGTACAAAACAAATGCAGACGCTTTGGATGGCATATCAATACACCCAGTCATCACAAATCTACAGATGTCCTTTCTAACTCAGTTGCTGAGAGGAAGGAAACCGCTCTGGGATTTCACCATGAGGCCAATGGGGACTTTAAAATAGTTACAAGAGTTTAATGGCTCTGATAGGAGAAAACTGAGGATGGATCAACAACATTGTGATTACTTCACAATACTAACCTAATTGAAAGTGAAAATAAGAAAGCCTGTACATAATAACATGTATACTGTTTGCAATAAAGCACTAAAGTAAAACAGCAAAAAAAAATGGCTAAGAAATTCGCTTTATATCCTGAATACAAAGAATTAAGTTTGGGGAAAATCAAAGACAAAACCTTATTGAGTAACACTCTTCAAAATTTCATGCATGGTTGTGGTTGTATCATGTTATGGGCATGCTTGTCATTGACAAGGAAGGGGGAGTTTTTTATGACCAAAAAAAACAGAATATAGCTAAGCACAGGCAAAATCCTAGATGAAAAAATGGTTCAGTCTGCTTACCAAACAGACACTGGGAGAAAATTGCACCTTTCAGCAGGATAATAACCCAAAACACAATGCCAAATACTGACTAGAGTTGCTTACCAAGATGACATTAAATGTTCCTGAGTGACCTGGTAACAGTTTTGACTTAAATCGGCTTGAGAATCTATGGCGCAACTTAGCAATGATCAACAACCAATTTGGCAGAGCTTGATTCTTTTTTCAAAGAATAATGTGCAATTATTGAACATTCCAGGTGTCCAAAGCTTTTAGAGATTTAACCAGTAAGACTCACAGCTGTTATCACTGCTAAAGGTGATTCTAACATGTACTGACTCAGGGGGTTGAACAGTTATCTAATCAATACATATTAGTCTTTCATTTTTCATATTTTACAAATGTTAGAATTTTTCTTCCACTTTGACAGAGTATTTTGTGTAGTATTTTGTGTAGATAGATTGACAACAAAAAAAGACAATTAAATCCATTTTAATCCCACTTTGTTACACAACAAAATGTGGAAAAGTCAAGGGGGTGAATCATTTCGGAAAGCACTGTATGTCCAACAAGGGCCCAGCCAGGCTGTGCTGGAGCACTAGGAGTGAGTTAGCCACAGAACTGGGTTCAAATAGTATTTTAAATACTTTGAGAATTTTCTTGACCCTGCCTGTAGAGACAGATGGCTGGGGTTTGCCCTTGTGAGGCTATTCCATTTGAACACTATATATCCATTTTCAGAAATGTTGGTAAATTAGCTTTTATTGTTAAAGGGAAATTTCAACATGTTTCGACATCATATTCATAATCTCCAGCAGCACCCCAACATCAACACATTTCTTTTTTTTGAAAAATTTGAGTAATATTTTACACACACATGAAGGTACCCATAAACAATCATTTCTGATGAAAAATGTGTTTATATAGCATTTTGGAAATCAACTCTTAATTTGTCCATTGATCCAGGTAAGATCAATCAAGCACAGAGAAATTATTTCTAAAGATGTCAAATACTGTTTGAACCCAGGTTTGTTTGGCTAAGGGTTCTGGCGTAGTCAGAAGAGAGAGGGTGGGGTTGTCATTAACTCAGCGTAGGCCAAACATCTAGCCCAGCTTCCTTTTCCCAGCCAGTGTGACTGTGTGTGCGTGCTTACATTTGCGCATGTGTATGTATGTATGTGTGCGTCAGTGGAGGCTGGGAGACCAAAAAATGTAACATAAAACATTTATTAAAGACATTTATAGTCAAATATTAGGGGGAATGGGAATGAGAGGGCTACTTACACAGTGTTGGAAAGGGATCACAGCAGTGACAGGGGTTGAGGTGTTCAGAGGCTTCAAGGCAGGACAGGCTCATCATGGATGGATTTGTGTTGGAGAAGAGCTCAACTTGTCCACTGAGGGCAGGAAAGGGTTAGACTGGGAAGACAAAAAACAATAACACAACAACACAACAGTTAGACAAAAGAGTTAAGAATTAGTTTGTCCAAGCAAGGATTCAAATCACATTGATGTGTCATAATGTGATTGTGTTTGTGTATGTGATTGACTCTACATACAGTAATGAGAGAACATTTAAAGGGGCTACTCACAGAGCTTGGAAAGGAAACATTGAAACATTCAGTGGATGAAAGGGCACATGAGACACATGGCTTAAGTTCTTATCAGAGAGTAGACACTGGTAGTGGAGTGGTCACTTAGCTGTAAATACAAATAGCAGATACATTCCATTACAGCAGTGCCATCATAGGTTTGGGCAACAAGTTTCTCCATGAAGTTAAACTCAGACATCTCAGAATTCAAGAAGTCAAACACAGGCCGTGTGTGTGTATGCATGAGAAAGACAGAGACAAACAGGGACTGAATGGAACAACTATGACTCATGTTGGAAGGCAGCGCTCCACTGATAATGAATGGACTCATGGAATCTGTTTACGTTGGTCTGGTGGCATGAATGAACAGTGAGTGAGTGTGTGTGTGTGTGTGTGTGTGTGTGTGTGTGTGTGTGTGTGTGTGTGTGTGTGTGTGTGTGTGTGTGTGTGTGTGTGTGTGTGTGTGTGTGTGTGTGTGTGTGTGTGTGTGTGTGTGTGTGTGTGTGTGTGTGTACTGTACACCACCATAACTGTCTATAAGTACTACACAGAGTTCACTTTAAAGTATAGTGGGAGGCTCCACTACTCCAGTTTTCTCATCAGAGCTGCACCATCACAGACATCATTGATCATTCTTTTAATTTCCTTTTTCAAATTCATGCAACGTAATACCTGTGATAATGTCTCATTTGGATAATGAAATGTGGTGTTATGGGGTACTGTATACATGTACAGTTGGAGTCGAAAGTTTACATACACCTTAGCCAAATACATTTAAACTCAGTTTTTCACAATTCCTGACATTTAATCCTAGTAAAAATTCACTGTCTTAGGTCAGATAGGATCACCACTTTATTTTAAGAATGTGAAATGTCAGAATAATAGTAGAGAGAATGATTTATTTCAGCTTCTATTTCTTTCATCACATTCCCAGTGGGTCAGAAGTTTACATACACTCAATTAGTATTTCCTAGCATTGCCTTTAAATTGTTTAACTTGGGTCAAATGTTTCGGGTAGCCTTCCACAATCTTCCCACAATAAGTTGGGTGAATTTTGGCCCATTCCTCCTGATAGAGCTGGTGTAACTGAGTCAGGTTTGTAGGCCTCCTTGCTCGCACATGCTTTTTCAGTTCTGCCCACAAATTTTCTATGGGATTGAGGTCAGGGCTTTGTGATGGCCACTCCAATACCTTGACTTTGTTGCCCTTAAGCCATTTTGCCATGACTTTGGATGTATGCTTGGGGTCATTGTCCATTTGGAAGACCCATTTGCGACCAAGCTTTAACTTCCTTGTAATGCTTTCGTTAGGAGAAGTATCGGAGTCAGGCGCAGGACACAGGGATGAGTGCAAACAAAACGTGTTTACTCAAAACCATAATAAAACTTCTCCCACCGCAATGAAATATGGTTGGGAGAACCACCTCCAACAACCACAAAACAGGAAACAATCACAGACAAGACAAACAGGAAAGCCAGAGGGTTAAATAATGAACATAATCAGGGAATCATAAACAGGTGTGTACAATTAAGACAAAACCAAACGAACAGGGAAACATAGATCGGTGGTGACTAGTAAGCCGGTGACGTCGAC
This sequence comes from Salmo trutta, assembly GCF_901001165.1. NCBI lineage: Eukaryota > Metazoa > Chordata > Actinopteri > Salmoniformes > Salmonidae > Salmo > Salmo trutta. The sequence continues at coordinate 3,205,136 of NC_042979.1, read as the reverse complement.
CACCGAACGCCGCCCCAACAAGGAGAGGGGCCGACTTCGGTGGAAGTCGTGACATTCCTGACTGATGTCTTGAGATGTTGCTTCATTATATCCACATCATTTTCCTATCTCATGATGAAATCTATTTTGTGAAGTGCAGCAGTACCTCCTGCAGCAAAGCACCCCCACAACATGATTCTGCCACCCCTGTGCTTCACGGTTGGGATGGTGTTCTTCAGCTTGCAAGCCCCCCCTTTTTCTTCCAAACATAACGATGGTCATTATGGCCAAACAGTTCTATGTTTGTTTCATCAGACCATAGGACATTTCTCCAAAAAGTACGATCTTTGTCCCCATGTGCAGTTGCAAACCGTAGTCTGGCTTTTTTATGGCGGGTTTGGAGCAGTGGCTTCTTCCTTGCTGAGCCGCCTTTCAGGTTATGTTGATATAGGACTTGTTTTACTGTGGATATAGACACTTTTGTACCTGTTTCCTCCAGCATCTTCACAAGGTCCTTTGCTGTTGTTCTGGGATTGATTTGCACTTTTCGCACCAAAGTACATTCATCACTAGGAGACAGAACTCGTCTCCTTCCTGAGTGGTATGACGGCTGCGTGGTCCCATGGTGTTTATACTTCTGTACTATTGTTTGTACAGATGAACGTGGTACATTCAGGCATTTGGAAATTGCTCCCAAGGATGAACCAGACTTGTGGTGGTCTACAATTTATTTTCTTTTGAGGTCTTGGCTGATTTATTTAGATTTTCCCATGATTTCAAGCAAAGAGGCACTGAGTTTGAAGGTAGGCCTTGAAATACATCCACAGGTACACCTCCAATTGACTCAAGTTATGTCAATTAGCCTATCAGAAGCTTCTAAAGCCATGACATAATGTTCTGGAATTTTCCAAGCTGTTTAAAGGCACAGTCAACTTAGTGTATGTTCTGACCCACTGGAATTGTGATACGGTGAGTTATAAGTGAAATAATCTGTCTGTAAACAGTTATTGAACAATTTCTTCTGTCATGCACAAGTAGATGTCCTAACCGACTTGCCAAAACTATAGTTTTTTAACAAGAAATTTGTGGAGTGGTTGAAAAACGAGTTTTAATGACTCCAACCTAAGTGTATGTAAACTTACGACTTCAACTGTATATGTACAGTACCTTGCAAAAGTATTCACCCCCTTGGCGTTTTTCCTATTTTCTTTCATTACAACCTGTAATTTAAATGGATTTTTATTTGGATTTCATGTAATGGACATACAAAAATAATCCAAATTGGTGAAGTGAAATGAAAAAAATAGCTTGTTTCAAAAAATATCTAAAAAATTAAAAATGGAAAAGTGGTGTGTGCATATGTATTCACCCCCTTTGCTATGAAGCCCCTAAATAAGATCTGATGCAACCAATTAACTTCAGATGTCACAAAATTAGTTAAATAAGGTCCAACTGTGCGTAATCTAAGTGTCACATTATCTCTCACATGATCTCAATATATATACACTTGTTCTGAAAGGCCCCAGAGTCTGCAACACCACCAAGCAAGCGGCACTATGAAGACCAAGGAGCTCTCTAAACAGGTCAGGGACAAAGTTGTGGAGAAGTGTACTGTAGTGTACTTATAAGTGTACTTATAAGCCAGGGTTGGGTTATAAAAAGATATCCGAAACTTTGAACATCCCACCTCCCACCACCATTAAATCCATTATTAAAAAATTGAAAGAATATGGCACCACAACAAACCTGCCAAGAGAGGGCCGCCCACCAAAACTCACGGACCAGGCAAGGAGGGCATTAATCAGAGAGGCAACAAAGAGAATAACCCTGAAGGAGCTGCAAAGCTCCACAGTGGAGATTGGAGTAGGACCACTTTAAGCCATACACTTCACAGAGCTGGGCTTTACGGAAGAGTGGCCAGAAAAAAGCCCTTGCTTAAAGAAAAAAATAAGCAAACACGTTTGGTGTTCTCCAAAAGGCATGTGGGAGACTCCCCAAACATACGGAAGAAGGTACTCTGGTTAGATGAGACTAAAATTGAGCTTTTTGGCTATCAAGGAAAATGCTATGTCTTGCGCAAACCCAACACCTCTCATCACCCCGAGAATACCATCCCCACAGTGAAGCATGGTGGTGGCAGCATCATGCTGTGGGGATGGTTTTCATTGGCAGGGACTGGGAAACTAGTCAGAATTGAAAGAATATGGATGGCGCTAAATACAAGGAAATTCTTGAGGGAAACCTGTTTCAGTCTTCCAGAGATTTGAGACTGGCAGGACAATGACCCTAAGCATACTGCTAAAGCAACACTCGAGTGGTTTAATGGGAAACATTTAAATATCTTGGAATTGCCTAGTCAAAGCCCAGACCTCAATCCAATTGAGAATCTGTGGTATGACTTAAAGATTGCTGTACACCAGCAGAACCCATCCAACTTGAAGGAGCTGGAGCAGTTTTGCTTTGAAGAATGGGCAAAAATCCCAGTGGCTAGATGTGCCAAGCTTATAGAGACATACACCAAGAGACTTGCAGCTGTAATTGCTGCAAAAGGTGGCTCTACAAAGTATTGACTTTGGGGGTGTGAATAGTTATGCACGCTCAAGTTTTCAGTTTTGTTGTCTTATTTCTTGTTTATTTCACAGTAAAAAAATATTTTGCATCTTCAAAGTGGTAGGCATGATAAACCCCCCAAAAAATCATTTTCATTCCAGGTTGTAAGGCAACAAAATAGGAAAAATACCAAGGGGGTGAATACTTTTGCAAGCCACTGTAGGAGCTAGGTATTATGTATGTACACTGAGTGTACAAAACATTGGGAACACCTTCCTAATATTGAGTTGCACCCCCTTTTGATCGCAGAACAGCCTCAATTCGTCGGGGAATGGACTCCAACAAACTGTAAGTCCACGCAAGATGACATCAACACTGTTTGTGAATTATTATTAAAAAAAATTTAACCAGGCAAGTCAGTTATGAACAAATACTTATTTACAATGACGGCCTACCGGGGAACAGAACAGCAGGTTTTTACCTTGTCAACTCGGGGATTCCATCCAGCAACTTTTCTGTTACTGGCCCAACGCTTTAACCACTAGGCTACCTGCTGTCCCCAATGACTGGGAAATGACTGGGAAAACAGACTATCTAGAGGGACAATCGAGGAGGAATTACATCGTTGTGGATGGCAAACCAGAGTCTTCACATGAGAACTAGGCCGAGTCTGAGGAGAAAGTAAGAAAAATGATCACTGAAAAGCTGCAGATGGATCATAGTCAGATTGAGCTGGAGCTTGTCCACAGTTCTGGAAAACTTATAACCAGCCCAGGTGACATACCCAGGCCAATAGTGGTCAAGGTCCTAAGGGTTAAGGTCAAGATGGCTGTTCTGGAGAGAGCCAAGAACTTGAGAGGAACCAACATCTTCCTTAACAAGGACTACTTGAGAGCATGTGTACTTACGTCTGCTACAATAGGCTCATTGTCCACCCTCCTTCCCAAAAGACTGGAAGGAGTGAGAGAGCCTAACATCCGGGTCTGTAGCTAAAGCCCCACATCACACACACATACACACCAACTGACACTCATAAGTGCCTGATTGACTGTCTCTATTTTTCTTGTCATGCTTTTTTTTCTCTTCAAATCTCCGATAAGCTTCCTAGGAAAGGGCTGAAAATAGCCCATTTTAATGTATGTAGCCTTAGAAATAAGGTTGATTAAATCAATAACTTGCTAAAATCAGATAGCATTCATATATGGCCATCTCCGAGACTCACTCAGGAAAGCCGAAGGTGGAGGTGTTGCTGTATATGTTTAGAGCCATATTCCTGTAAAGCTTCGAGAGGATCTCATTTCTAATGTTGTTGAAGTGTTAAGGTTGCACGTAGGGCTGCGGCAGTCACGAAATTTCATCAGCCGGTGACTGTCAAGCAAATAACTGTCGTCTCACGGTAATTGACCGTTAATTAACATAAACATACGTAGCAATAAACAGAAGCATAATAAATCCATGTAATATAGCCTACACCTTCACAATAAATCCATTCTTTATTTTAGACAGATCTTAAGTAGCATGATATGAAGAAAATTAAGTCTATTTCAAAATAAAATAATAGCATACTCTGAGTTGTCCTGTTGTTAAGTCCTGATGTGGCTATGCCAAATGGCTGTGGGCTACACTAGTTCATTTAGCAGACAAGATTTGCTTATAATTCCGTGGAATTATTTTATATAATTTTATAGTATGAAGAATACAATTGAACAAAGCTGAATAAAATATGAATATTTTCTCCAAACGATGAGGGAATGCGCAAATACAGCTATTCTGTGTTGAGCAGATAACATGCTTAATTTAGAGAAATTAATGTAACTTTAGATGTTCTACAAACGTTGGGCTATATGTTTTGATTTTTAATACATTGTCAGGCTGCATGATAAGATTCTAATGATGATTTGAAAAAAGTCTCTTGAGAGGCATGAGCTCTGCTTTGTTTTTTGTGCAGTCTGTACACACTCCAATAGTCTCTCTTTCAAAATTTGGCAAGCACTTGATAATGCCTCAAATTTCACAGCGGCATCCCCTTTGTGGCTATAATGCATCCTAAAAAATCCATGCCTTTTGAGGCCTGGAGTGCTACGTTGTGCCCTTCTCCCTGAGTGTGCTGCACAATCTGAAGCCCTCTCACTCACGTGGCTCTCCATCACATGATTGGGTCTTTCTCACAGGCTACAAATGAAGACAGACACATCCGGGACGCAACTGCGCGAGTCCTTATCCAATTCCGAGGTGCATATTGAAGATTAGGAAGAACTTTCAACGTTTACTTTTCGTCAACCAACAAGATTAGGCCTAACGAACAACAGAAGCACTAGCCTATGTCAATCTACTATCCCCCACAGTACAAAAGTCGACCAATTCTATTCTGTGCGAGAAATAAATATTCCCAACATAGACTGGGACATTTGGGGATGCGATAGACCCCAAATTAACACAACCACTAGCATAAAAAAATATTTTGGATGCAATGTGGGTGACAGAACAGATCAGAACGTTTAGCTTAAAATGTTGATAAACTATTAGGCTATATCTTCACATTAAAGCGCAGCAATGCGCACATGGTAGTAGGCTATAAACAGGAATGTTCCATTAGCGGAAAACACCATTATCAAAAGTGACTGCAAATGCAATCATGCATATGATGCTTTTATTATAAAGGTGCATTTTTATGGTGAAAATGATCTTCCTCAAACGTGAAACTCACGCGCTGTTTATATATGCCAGTTAGGCTCTACACCCCTTGTAAAGCGGATTAATGTGCTTAATTTTAAGAAGTTATTTGGCCACTTTAGTTGTGATACAAACCTTGTGATACAAACCCTTCTTGCTTTAATCTTGTCTTTACATACACTAAATAATATATGTGTAACATTTCTTTGGATTTAGAATGGACCATTATCATACACCTGTATTGGAATGGGCAGCGGGGAAAAATATGTGTCATCGTTGCACCTAAATAGCGAATGGAGGACGATTTTCCTTGTGGTTTATTTTCATGCCAGCCAGGTAGGCTACCAGGGTGTTTACAAACAGGATGCCAACTGTATCATCAATGTCTATTGATCACATTTTTACAAATGCTGCAGAACTTTGCTCTAAAGCTGTATCCATACCCATTGGATGTACAGTACTGACCATAATATAGTGGCCATATCTAAAATAAGTGTATAAAAGATCATGTTTTGTACTGACCAATATTTGTTGGTCTGATGTGTGTAATGAGGAGCATCCAGACACTGCACTTGAAGTATTTAGCTGACACGGTAAAAATCTGTGTTCTGCCCCTGAGCAAGGCACTGTTCCAGGGCGCCGAAGACACATTTCAGTTGAACGCATTCAGTTGTACAACTGACTAGGTATCCCCCTTCCCCCTATTCGTTTATTATATTGTTTCTACCAGATATTGATAAGCATGCACCTATTAAGAAACGGACTGTTAGATGTGTGGATTGATGAGGAATTTAAAGTTGTATGATTGAGAGGGATGAGGAAAAGGAGTGGTGAAGTCTGGCTGCACATATGACTGGCAAATTTACTGTAGATTGAGAAATGACGTGACAAAACTAAACAAAACTAAATTGTATTATGAAATAAAGATAAATTACATAAAGTGTGGTGTAAAAAGCTTTGGAATACTTTAAAGGAAATTATGGGCTGAAAGTCTAATTTAACTCCATCTTTCATTCAATCAGATGGCTCATTTATCACAAAACATTTTGATGTTGCCAATTACTTTAATGAATATTTCATTGGCAAAGTATAAAAAACTTAAGCATGAAATGCCAACAAGAAACTATGAGCCATCATAGTCATGCATAAAATACCTAATAATGAAAGAACAGCATTGTAATTTTGAATTCTATAAAGTTTGTGTGGGTGAGATGGAAAATGTATTGTCCTCAGACATGGAAGGAAGCCAAAGTCATTCCACTACCCAAGAATGGTAAAGGTGACCAATCAGCTTGCTGCTGACTCTTAGCAAACTTTTGGAAAAAATTCAGAGACTTGTCCCGAAGACACTCCTGCGTTGTCTTGGCTGTGTGGTTCTGGTCGTTGTCCTGTTGGAAGGTATACCTTCACCCCAGTCTCAGGTCCTGAGCGTTCTAGAGCAGGTTTTCATAAATGATCGCTCTGTACTTTGCTCTGTTCATCTTTCCCTCAATTCTGACTAGTCTCCCAGTCCCTACTGCTGAAAAATATCCCCACAGCATGATGCTGCCAACCAGAATACTTCACCGTAGGAATGGTGCCAGGTTTCCTCCAGACGTGACGCTCACATTCAGGCCAAGGAGTTCAATCTTGGTTTTATCAGACCAGAGAATCTTGTTCATCAGGGTCTGAAAGTCCTTTAGGTGCCTTTTGGCAAACTATAAGCAGGTTGTCATGTGCCTTTTACTGAGGAGTGGTTTCCATCTGGCCACTCTACCATAAAGGCCTGATTGGTGGAGTGCTCCAGAGATGGTTGTCCTTCTGGAAGGTTCTCCCATCTCCATAGAGGAACTCTGGAGCTCGGTCAGAGTGATCATCGGGTTCTTGGTCACCTCCCTGACCAAGGCCCTTCTCCCCCGATTGCTCAGTTTGGCTGGGCAGCCAGCTCTAGGAAGAGTCTTGTTGGTTCCAAACTTCTTCCATTTAAGAATGATGGAGGCCACTGTGTTCGTGGCGACCTTCAATACTGCAGACATGTTTTGGTATTCTTATCCAGATCTGTGCCTCGACACAATCCTGTCCCGGAGCTCTACGAACAGTTCCTTCGACCTCATGGCTTGGTTTTTGCTCTGACATGCATTGTCAACTGTGGGACCTTATATAGACAGGTGTGTCTTTCCAAATCATGTCTAATCAATTGAATTTACGACAGGTGGACTCCAATCAAGTTGTAGAAACAGCTCAAGGATGATCAATGGAAACAGGATGTACATGAGCTCAATTTTGATTCTCAGGGTCTGAATACTTATTTACATAAGGTATTTCTGTTTTTCAATTTGAATAAATTTGCTAAAATTTCTAAAAACCTGTTGTCGCTATGATATTATGGGGTACTGCTTGTAGATTGATGAAGAAAACATTTCATGTAATCCATTTTAGAATAAGGCTGTAACGTAATTAAATGTGGGAAAAGTCAAGTGGACAGAATTCTTTCCAAGTGCACTGTATCTAATATAACTCAGAGGGTTTTCTTTAATTGAACCTTCTCTAATGTCAAACATGAAAAGTGTGGTGTACCGCAGGGCAGCTCTCTAGACCCTCTACTCTTTTCTATTTTTACCAATGACCTGCCGCTGGCATTAAACAAAGCATGTCTGTCCATGTATGCTGATGATTCAACCATATACGCATCAGCAACCACAGCTAATGAAGTCACTGAGTCTTTTTTGGAATGGGTGGCCGGTAATAAACTTGTCCTGAACATTGGAGTACCGCAGGGCAGCTCTCTTGGCCCTCTACTTTTCTATTTCTATTTTTACTAAAGACCTGCCACTTGCATTAAACAAAGTCTGTGACACAGACATGCCACCAGGGTTTTTTTCACAGTCCAGAACAAATTCAAATGACCAGTATTATATAGAGCCATGATTGCATGGAAGTCCCTTCCATCTCAGATTCCTCAAGTGAATAGCAAACTTGGTTTAAAAACCCCCACATAAAGCAATTGCTCATGGCACAACGCCTCTTCCCTATTTGAGCTAGATATTTTGTGTGTATGTCCTGATATGTAGACTATGTGTGAAGTTGAAAATGTATGTAGTTATATCCATAAGCTGTTATTGTCTGTTCATGTTCTGTATTATGTAATGTTTCATGTTTTGTGCTGCTTTCTCAGCAGTTAATGGGGATCCCAATAAAATACCAAAAAATATCAACATTCTGTGCACTATTTAGCACTAAGGTGCCATATATAGGGTACCATTTGGGATGCAGCCTATAACAAGCCATGTCAGTTAGGCTGTCAGAATCTTGACTTTAATAAAGAAAAGGCTACAGTAATAATAACGATAAAAAGAGAACACACGGTAAAAATAATGAGCCAATAAGATTCAGAATATGAGGAATATAAAACAGGAAAGATCCCTCTGACACCCAAAGGGTTGACTTTCCTTTCTCTTGAAAAGATTGAAATGATCCCTTTTCTTGAACTCAACTCACAGTGACAAAATAACATCAATTCATAAATAAATGATTTTTAAGATTTGGTTTGAGGGAGGAGAGAGCAGTCTGTAACAGTCATGTAAAATCAAATACAATTTAATTGAAAGTGCATTTAAATTGCAACAAACTGTACTGTGAAAACAATCAAATAATTTGTTTTACAATAAAGCAATACATGATGTTAAGACTGTTGAGAGGTCTTGTAGGTGAAAGTCTCTTCTCTTTCTCTAGCAGAATTAATTATTGTCCAGTTCAAAGGGCAAACCACTATTTTTACAGCTCTTTTCACAGTTTGGTGTAAAGACACAAACACCCACATGCCGATTACAACATTTCTGACATTTTACAACCCTGCTACAACTACAACAATAAAACAAAAACATGCTTTCACGATATAAAGTGTGACAAATTTACTTGAAGAAAACATGAATCTCTCTGCATGAAGAATATGAAAGCTTGACAAAGCAGAGGTCGGTTTGTGTAATTATCTTGGGGTAAATGTTTTGAGTTGTGTTGGTTAACTTCTGTACCGCTGTTAGTTAGGCCTGGGCTGGAAGGATGAAATGCTGACTTCAGTGAATTCCTGTCTGGATTGTTGCAGTAAAGTAAATGACTGGTTGGAAAGTAGAGCTGCAATAATCATCCCCTGTGTAACCAGAGAACTTCAGACTTCGTAGCCATAATGGATAACCCACCAACCCCCGACTGGGGACAGCCATACTGACTGTAGACACTGGTGGTGGGCCGTCTGGGCTAAAGCCCAAGCCCCCAACCCACACCTGGTCCCTGGCAGCTAGACCAACCTGGGTAGAAGTTAGAACTCCAGGGGCTAGTTTCCCGGACACAGATTAAGCATAGTCCTGGATTAACAGGTTAATGTTCTCATCAGCACTACCAATACCAAACTGAAGAAAGCATTAGAAGTGAAAAGCTGATGTAGTACAAGATGAAATCAGACTGCTTATTTAACATAAAGATTCCGGCAAGGTCCAGAGTTAAAGCTTGGGTAAATATTTAGAGTAGCCAGTGAATTAGCCTCGCTAGCGGATTTACATACATCCCTCCCTGTTGGGAAATTGTTCTAAAAGGTTCAACATCTCTTTATGGCGGTGTCGAAATGGCACCCTATTTTGACACAGCCACAGTCTCTTTGTTATCAATGGGGCTTTTGTACTCTTAAAATATACTGCATAAATTCAGGCATATTCTAAGCACTGAAATAGGCTCCTGAATCTTCAGAGTAACTGTGTGCTGTGTGGTAGGTTGCCTCCCACCATCCCTTAAGTTCCCCCACTCCCCTGTGGGGCTAGCTATGCCCCCCAGTCTGGGTGACAGCAGGGTCCTGTCTGGTTTTGCTAGGGAGGGGCACAGGCTCAGGCTTGAGGAAGGGGGAACAGCGGGGGGTTGGGGCTCCTTGACGATAGGGGTGAGGGGCTGGGGGGAGCCTCCAGGATGCCAACTCCTGTCTGACCTGCACTAAACACTCCTCTCTCACTAATACACCATAAATCAATTCTCCACGGAGGGAGTGATGGAGAGGGGGATGAGGATTGAGATTTTCTTTAATCCCAGTCTTTTATCTAATTAAAGTGTCAGACAAGAGAACAGCGGGGAGTCCAGAAAACACCCTTACTGTAAAAACTGCTCGTGCACAGCTAAAAGCATGCAGACGCACACACGCACACACTGGACATAAGACACACGCACTCACACTCATTCTAACAAATGAACATACCTACCCACATACCCACCTGTGGACTTTGCGTGATACTCGGACTGGGGGGTATCCTGCCGACAGAGCTGGCTACATACCGTCTGTTGTTCTCTAAAGTATAGTCTGTACTCGCATTGCTCCATCCAGGGGATGTGACTGATCTTTATCACAGATCCTAGATCAGCCCTAAATCCTTTATACTGTACTCCACTAGACAGGCATCCTGTCTGATCCTAGTACCCAACAGAGAAACACACACACACACACACACACACACACACACACACACACACACACACACACACACACACACACACACACACACACACACACACACACACACACAGCGAGCAGGAAGAGAAAAAGAGTAGAGAAAATATTAATGGAAACAAATCTTCTCTGTACATTTACTACTGTTTTATTTCTCTAACCTATGTAAAGCTCAAATACATTTTACAATAGGTCAGCTAACAGACGTCACAGCTGCAGTCTGCCGTGCATTTTATGGATTGGATCATGATGTGTGTTTTTCAAGAGGCAATACTTTACCTGGCTCTCTAGCTTTTGGCTTCTTTGCATTACTATACTGTACTGTACTACACACTACATTGTAATGCAATTACATATATTTTGAAAATGGTATAAGGGCACAAGGCGAGACCCAAATGCAGACACAGGAGGTAGATGGTTGAGCTCCGATATTTATTATAACAAAAGGAGTAGGCAAAAGGCAGGTCGAGGACAGGCGAGAGTTCATTAAGTCCAAACAGTACCAGGCGATAGGCAGGCTCGAGGTCAGGACAGGCAGGGGTTCAGTGATCAGGTCCGAGTCCAAACAGTACAAGGGGATAGGTAGGCTCGAGGTCAGAACAGGCAGAGTGGTGAGAACAGGCGGGTTCGGCGTCAGGACAGGCAAGGGTCAAAACCAGTAGGGCTAGGAAAAACAGAGACTGGGAAAAATAGGAGCTAGGAAAAACACTGGTTGACTTGGCAAAACAAGACGAACTGGCACAGAGAGACAGGAAACACAGGGATAAATACACCACTCAAATTAAGATCCTACATCTGTACATCTATAGAACAAGCAGAGAGTGTTTCACTGTCTGCTCAGTCAGTTCAAAGAAAACTCTTAGAAAGAGACAGCTATTTCACTTGCTCTGGAAATGTAAACATGTGTTTCCCATGCCAATAAATACCCTTAAATTGAAATTGAGAGAGCAAGAGAGAGAGAGATTGGACTAAAGAAATGTAACTTAGCAGATGTTATTCAGTCTTCTCCTCAGCTCTATAGAACACCCATGAGTCTTGTTAGTGAGTAGATCAGTCAGGAAACAGAAGAGTGTGCCTGTGCGTGTGTGTGTTTGTGTGTGCACGTGCCTGTGTGCCTGTGTGTGTCTACCATGTCTCCATCTCAGAAAAAGAGAAAGAAAATTCAAAGATTCTTCTGTCACACTAATTAAACCATCAATGTCTGACAACTGATTAAAAAGTCTCACAGAGGAAAAAAGGGGAAAAAGTTCTCAGACATGACACGCTGTTCTTATGTATGACGCAACGCGGAGCCCTTACCGTGGTATATTGGCCACATACCACAAACCACAGAGGTGCCTTATTGCTATTATAAACTTGCTACCAACATAATTAGAGCAGTAAAAACAAAGGAAGAGGCGACTCCGGGATGCTGGCCTTCTAGTTCCTTGTCCATTTTGCCCATCTTAATCTTTTATTTTTATTGGCCAGTCTGAGATATGGCTTTTTCTTTGCAACTCTGCCTAGAAGGCCAACATCCCGGAGTCGCCTCTTCACTGTTGACATTGAGACTGGTGTTTTGCGGGCACTATTTAATGAAGCTGCCAGTTGAGGACTTGTGAGGTGTCTGTTTCTCAAACTAGACACTCTAATGTACTGGTCCTCTTGCTCAGTTGTGCACCGGGGCCTCCCACTCCTCTTTCTGTTCTGGTTAGAGCCAGTTTGCATTGTTCTGTGAAGGGAGTAGTACACAGCGTTGTACGAGATCATCAGTTTCTTGACATTTTCTCGCATGGAATAGCCTTCATTTCTTAGAACAAGAATAGACTGATGAGTTTCGGAAGAAAGTACTTTGTTTCTGCCCATTTTCAGTCACTGTCACTCTTGCCATCGAACCCACAAATGCTGATGCTCCAGATAATCAACTAGTATAAAGAAGGCCAGTTTTATTGCTTCTTTAATCAACACAACAGTTTTCAGCTGTGCTAACATAATTGCAAAAGGGTTCTCTAATTAGCCTTTTCAAATGTAAACTTGGATTAGCTAACACAACGTGCCATTGGAACACAGCAGTGATGGTTGCTGATAATGGGCCTCTGTACGCCTATGTAGATATTCTATTAAAAATCAGCCGTTTCCAGCTACAATAGTCATTTACAACATTAACAATGTCTACACTGTATTTCTGATCAATTCTATATAAAAAAAGTGCTTTTCTAATAAAAAACATTTCTAAGTGACCCCAAACTTTTGAACGGTAGTGTATATTATAAACATTTGAAAATAGATAAAACATTCAAAGCAATTAAAATATATTGATGAACTAAAAGCAATACAAAAATAAAATGCATAAACAATAAATCATTCATTCACGCTCTTTCCCCTCACTCATTCACTCACTCACTGATACAAGGCCAAATGGACATGCCTAAAGGATTTGATGTCAAATGAGCTCTAGAGCAGTGGTTCCCAATTACATTCAGCCGTGGGCTGATTTTTTCACGAGCGGATGGTCAGGGGGCTGGAACATAGTTCTAAATCATTTGTACACTGCAATTGAAAGCAAGAATCCCAAACAGATATAGTATTTGACAAAAACGGAATAATTTCAAACCTTGATTACGTTGGGATACGATCACATATGCCTCTCTATTTATTCATGGGAATACTTGGGAACATATTTCCTAAATTAAAATCAGTTTGAGCTGACTTCCTGGTTATTTTACCGTCTTTTATGTCCAACAACGATTATTATATATATTTTTTTGCTTAGAAAACTTGGGAGCGTCAAATGAAATCACCTGCAGGCCTATTGGGGATCCCTGCACTGGAGGCTACAACAGAACCTCATGGAAATGTAAAATGAATGAACAAACCTTTGAGACCCCCTGAAATAGAGGGGCTATAGATTTGCAATAGATTCATAAGCTATAGGCTACATAAGCTATAGGTTACATGTACAGAGTGCATTACAGTTTTTTCCAAATGCTAACACACTAAAATGACATGCACAGCACAATTATTTAAACTGACACACAGAGAGCAAAACCTCTTCTCAAGTCTCCAAAAGTCTAAACACATTTTCTGCTTTACACACATTTAGCAATTCAAAATGGCACTTTTTAAATGCACTGCACACGGTTCTCTGCATAAGACACAACAATCTGACATAAAGTCACATGTTTGCCATTTCAAAACACTGCCATTCAAAATGAGCTAATTGGCCAATACATGTACCACCTGGCCAAACACCTCAATGGTTAATTGTTACCACTTCAATCAGGAAGTAAGCACTATGAAAAGACCACAGGTGAGCACCTTTTGTTTTACAACAACAATGGAAGCTGTTGCAGAGAGAGGAAGAGGAAGAGGAAGAGGAAGAGGGAGGGTGAGGGTGAGAATGAGAGGGGGAGGAAGAGTGAGAGGTAGGGGTAGAGGAGTTCATGGCCAAAGAAGACAACAACTTTCAAATAAAATCAGAGCAATCTTATTTGATCATGTCATCAACCATGGGCTGGACAATGCGAGAGGCTGGACAGAGCGCAGCCCAACTTGAGCCATTTTACAGTCGCCTGTGTCATCCGGACATTTAGACTGGAATACAGGTATGTAACCAAAATTTCTTTAGCACTATGTAGTACACCCCATGTCATAGTGTATCAGTTGGGTGACACCTGTTTACTTCATGAATAGCTGATGTCATACACTAACTGCACAAATTTCCTGTAGAATTTACTCTACTGTGGGGGAAATATCTTTAGGCTGCATTGTCCAAGCCCTATATTTTAGTTTTTTTGTTTTTCTAAAGGACTGAGAGATGCAACCATGGTGGAGGAAGGGGCCAAATGTTCACCGCGGTACAGGAAGCTGCCATTGTAAACTTGGTTTTGGAAAATAATGAAATCAGATTACGAGAAATTCAAAGCCACATCATCCAAGACAACACCATATTCAAGAACATTCAACGAGCCAGTCTGTCCACATTGGCTCGCATTCTCAAGCGAAACCAAATCAGAATGAAAGAACTTTACAAGGTGCTGTTTGAGAGAAACAAAGAGGTCAGACGAGCATATGTGGATGTAAGTACAATATTGACTGCAGTACACTACACACAACATTGTTTCCCAGTGTACTGGATTACACCATATTGACGGCTTTTGTTCTTTGTTTTCAGGGAGTACTGGAAATGGATGCTCATGCAATCCCACATGAGTTCATCTTTATAGATGAGGATGGGTTCAACCAAGCAAAGACCAGAAGAAGGGGGAGAAGCGTCATTGGCCACAGAGCCATTATAGATGTTCCTGGCCAACGTGGTGGGAACATCACAATGTGCGCTACCATCTCCAATATGCATGGTGTCCTCCACCGTCATGCCAACCTTGGACCATACAACACAGCCCATATTCTCGCATTTCTGGACAGACTCCACAACATTCTCATACCACCAGAGCGTATGAATGATGCAGACCATCAAAGAACCTGGTACGTTGTAGTATGGGACTACGTGAGCTTTCATCGTGCAGTCCCAGTCCAAAACTGGTTTGCTGACCACCCACCATTTCTCGTGCAATACCTCCCACCATACTCACCATTTCTGAACCCCATAGAAGAGTTATTTTCGGCATGGCGGTGGAAGGTATACGACCGGCAGCCCTTTGTGCGCATGCCTCTTGTGCAGGCTATGGAAGAGGCATGTGATGAGATTGATGTGGGTGCGATTCAGGGATGGATAAGGCACTCAAGGCGCTTCTTCCCTCGATGTCTGGCAAGGGAATTGCCTGTGATGTGGACGAGGCGTTGTGGCCAGACCCAGCTGTGCTGCAAGATGCTGCCTAATTATTTTTCTTGCCTCTTTTCTTTTTCTATATATTTTTTCTGCACATTTCTTCTGCAATTTTCTTTTTCAGTTTACTGTTTTTTTGTGAGCATATTTTTGTTCAGTCCAATGTAAATATATCTGCTGTGCATATGTTGCACTGACTTGTTTGGTGAAAAATAAAAAATAAAATGTTTCAACAGCATGTGTGTGTATCTGCAAATATTTCTGTGCATCTGAAGAATCTTCTACAATTTGAACTATTTTAGTATTATGGCAAAGCATACTAAAGATGAGAGTGCTTTTCATTATGCCCAACAGTGTGTAGTTGGTTAGTCAAAAATCTGATAATATGAATGAAGTGTGTGCCATTTTGTGCAAACGTTTGATTTTGATAATGCTATATGTTGCAGTGCTTCATTGTGCAGGATATATGAGGTATTTTGCAGTTTGGGTGTGTGGTTTTGTGAATTGTGTTAAGTATTTTGATAAAAAACCCTAGTTTGCAAGTTGTGTTTTAGCAATTGGGAAAAACTGTAAGTTATGTAGTGTTCCTTGATAAAAAACAAAGGAGTTCTGTTCTAGTGCCTTCACTTGTACATGAATTTGCTGTTCCGTTTCAGTAAACGCTGATTTTCAAAGTGAATCGAGTCGGTCCTGGCTAACTTTGCAGTGAAGAGTAGTCCAGCACAGCTAAAAAGATGCTTACAGGCGGCATATTTAGGCAGGCAGGCCTTTGTTCCGTTCGAGAGACAGCTTCTTTATGTATAGAAAGGAATGAAGCAAGTCCGTCTTGTATGACACACAGGCAAGGTACCCATCCTGCTCCCCTGTACCTTGTGACCTTTCTGGCATCTGTGATGAGAGCAAATCATTTTTATAAGATGAATGCTGCCTCTGTTGTGTTGTCTCGTCCTTTGCCATTGTGTCAAGATGATGCTTCAGGTAGACCAAGCCTGTATAGTGGCAAATACACCACATACACATGTTTAATATTTCTCCAAATTCTGCTTTATGTGGCAACTTAGTTAATCATATCACTGACATTACAATTGCCCAAACAAAGGCTTTCCGTACTTGTTATTTTCAGATACTGAGACTTAAGAGAGTTTGTCAGATGTTCTCTGACCTAAAAAGTTGTCTAACGTTGAGATGAGCCTATGTCTAGCTGTACCTATTGTGTAGACACACACAGTTACAGTATGTGCAAAATGTATCACTTCATATAACACACACAATAAAATTAGACTGTGTACACAAAACATTACTTGTGAGAAACACTGATTTTGAATGAAACATCAATCATGAAGGTTAATGCAATGAATGATAGGCATACAACTCTCATGAATGTGTCCTGAACGGCTTCGACTTCGTCTCGGGCCTAACAACACCCATGCCAATATATCCTCCAAACACCAGCTTCTCTGGCGTTATCATTTTTTATTTTTGTAGGAAGCAACATTCGCCATCCTGGGTAAGCAGCTTCCCACTGGGCAAAAACTGGTTGAATCAATGTTGTTTCCACGTCACAACAACTTTTTTTCACCCAACTTTTAACCTAAATCTAATGACTTGGTGAAACGTTTTGTTGATTTCACGTTGATTTCAAGTTAATTGACAATTGAACCAAATGTAAATCAAAATTAGACGTTGAACTGACGTCTGTGCCTAGTGGGTTGTATTAAATGATTACACCATCGCCTTTCCTGTGCTTGAAGGAGAATTGGTCACTGAAATGCATCCAGGGATTCTCCTCCTCGTCTTCTTCAGAAGACGCAGACACTGGGTCTATGTCTACAACAAGGAGGACGCACAAGACATTCTACAAACACCCCACAGGGCCGACATCCCCGTTATTTGCAAGAGAAAGCGACGCAGGTACAGAGGACAAAGAGCCGGATGCCTGGTCAGGACCCGGAGAAGGCAAGAGGGAAAGCTGCCATTACCGTCATTACTACTCGTCAACGTGCAATCATTGGACAATAAATTAGACGAGATATGATCACGAATATCCAACCAACGGGACATCAAAAACTGTAATATTCTATGTTTCATGGAATCGTGGCTGAATGACGACATGGATATTCAGCTAGAGGGATATACGCTGCACCGGCAAGATAGAACAGCACACTCTGGTAAGATGAGGGGGGGGGGGGGGGGGGGGGGGGGGGCGGTCTGTGCATATTTGTAAACAACAGCTGGTGCACGAATTCTAAGGAAGTCTCTAGATTTTGCTCGCCTGAAGTAGAGTATATTGTGATAAATTGCAGGCCACACAATTGCCTAGAGAGTTTTCAGCTATACTCTTCATGGCTGTTTATTTACCACCACAGACAGATGCTGGCACTAAGACCGCACTCAGTCAGCTGTGTAAGGAAATAAGCAAACAGGAAACCACTCCCCCAGAGGCGGCGCTCCTAGCGGCCGGAGACAGGGAAACTTAAATCAGTTCTACCAAATTTCTATCAACATGTTAAATGTGCAACCAGAGGGAAAAAATTCTAGATCACCTGTAGTCCACACACAGAGACGCGTACAAAGCTCTTCCTCGCCCTCCATTTGGTAAATCCGACCATAACTCTATCCTCCTGATTCCTGCTTACAAGCAAAAATTAAAGCAGGAAGCACCAGTGACTCGGTCTATAAAAAAGTGGTCAGATGAAGCGGATGCCAAACTACAGGACTGTTTTGCTATCACAGACTGGAACATGTTCCGGGATTCTTCCGATGGCATAGAGGACTACACCACATCAGTCACTGGCTTTATCAAAAAGTGCATTGAGGACGTCATCCCCACAGTGACTGTACGTACATACCCCAACCAGAAGCCATGGATTAGAGGCAACATCCGCACTGAGCTAAAGGGTAGAGCTGCCGCTTTCAAGGTGCGGGACTCTAACCCGGAAGCTTACAAGAAATCCTGCTATGCCCTGCGACGAACCATCAAACAGGCAAAGCGTCAATACAGGACTAAGATTGAATCATACTACACCGGCTCCGACGCTCGTCTTATGTGGCAGGGCTTGCAAACTATTACAGACTACAAAGGGAAGCACAGCCGCGAGCTGCCCAGTGACACGAGCCTACCAGATGAGCTAAATCACTTCTATGCTTTCTTCGAGGCAAGCAACACTGAGGCATGCATGAGAGCATCAGCTGTTCCGGACGACTGTTTGATAAAGCTCTCCGCAGCCGACGTGAGTAAGACCTTTAAACAGGTCAACATACACAAGGCTGCGGGGCCAGACGGATTACCAGGACGTGTGATCCGGGCATGTGCTGACCAATTGGCAGGTGTCTTCACTGACATTTTCAACATGTCCCTGATTGAGTCTGTAACACAAACATGTTTCAAGCAGACCACCATAGTCCCTGTGCCCAAGAACACAAAGGCAACCTGCCTAAATGACTACAGACCCGTAGCACTCACGTCCGTAGCCATGAAGTGCTTTGAAAGGTTGGTAATGGCTCACATCAACACCATTTTGTATCATTAGACCCACTCCAATTTGCATACCGCCCTAACAGATCCACAGATGATGCAATCTCTATTGCACTCCACACTGCCCTTTCACACCTGGACAAAAGGAACACTTATGTGAGAAGGCTATTCATTGACTACAGCTCAGCGTTCAACACCATAGTACCCTCAAAGCTCATCACTAAGCTAAGGATCCTGGGACTAAACACCTCCCTCTGCAACTGGATCCTGGACCTCCTGATGGGCTGCCTCCAGGTGGTGAGGGTAGGTAGCAACACATCTGCCACACTGATCCTCAACACTGGAGCCCCCCAGGAGTGTGTGCTCAGTCCCCTCCTGTACTCCATGTTCACCCACGACTGCATGGCCAGGCACGACTCCAACACCATCATTAAGTTTGCCGATGACACAACAGTGGCCTGATCACCTGGTGCCAGAATAACAACCTATCCCTCACCGTAACCAAGACTAAGGAGGTGATTGTGGACTACAGGAAAAGGAGGACCAAGCACACCCCCATTCTCATCGACGGGGCTGTAGTGGAGCAGGTTGAGAGCTTCAAGTTCCTTGGTATCCACATCACCAACAAACTAACATGGTCCAAACACACCAAGGCAGTCATGAAGAGGGCATGACAAAGCCTATTCCCCCTCAGGAAACTAAAAAGATTTGGCATGGGTCCTGATATCCTCGAAAGGTTCTACAGCTGCAACAATGAGAGCATCCTGACTGGTTGCATCACTGCCTGGTATGGCAATTGCTCGGCCTCTGACCGCAAGGCACCACCAGTACATCACTGGGGCTAAGGTGCCTGCCATCCAGGACCTCTACACCAGGCGGTGTCAGAGGAAGGCCCTAAAAATTGTCAGACCCCAGCCACCCCAGTCATAGACTGTTCTCTCTACTACAGCATGGCAAGCGGTACCGGAGTGCCAAGTCTAGGACAAAAAGGCTTCTCAACAGTTTTTATCCCCAAGCCATAAGACTCCTGAACAGGTAATCAAATGGCTACCCGGACTATTTGAATTGTGTGCCCCCCCCAACCCACCCCCCAAGACCTCTTTTTACGCTGCTGCTACTCTCTGTTTAGCATATGTGCATAGTCACTTTAACTATACATTCAGGTACATACTACCTCAATTGGGCCAACCAACCAGTGCTCACGCACATTGGCTTACCGGGCTATCTGCATTGTGTCCCGCCACCCGCCACCCACCACCCGCCAACCCCTCTTTTACGCTACTGCTACTATCTGTTCATCATATAGGCATAGTCACTTTAACCATATCTACATGTACATAGTACCTCAATCAGCCTGACTAACCAGTGTCAGTATGTAGCCTCGCTACTTTTATAGCCTCGCTACTGTATATAGCCTGTCTTTTTACTGTTGTTTTATTTCTTTACCTACCTATTGTTCACCTAATACCTTTTTTGCACTATTGGTTAGAGCCTGTAAGTAAGCATTTCACAGTAAGGTGAAATGTAATTCCTTTTGTATTCGGCGCACGTGACAAATAAACTTTGATTTGATTTGATTGTCTTCTGACTCTCCTCTGTCTTCATTGTTTTTCACACACACTGCTTTGATGAAAAAAAACTTATTTTTGGTTTTTTGAAAATCTTCATTCCTTTTGTGCACACAGCTTGATTGATTGCCCTATTTTGCGAGCGATGCGTGAAATTTGATTTGATTGGTCACTGACTAAACAACGATGAGCAGTTTTTTCTGTCTCGGAGGGGCTCCCACCCGCAAACATAATTAAAGTTCCTAATAAACAAAAAAATGGTGTTAGCTAATTGATACTAGCTAGCAATGTCATGTTTTATGGGGTATAGTGAAACACATTTTGTTGATATCAGTTTAAATCTGTCAGCGCCACTGACTGGCTAGCGCTTAGCTAGCTGGCTAGTGCTCAGCTAGCTAGCTAATGTTAGCTTTCATATTTTTGCACAATTAATGTGATAGCTAGCTAGTTAAATAATGATTTGCCTAAACACTTATATTTTTAGGTGAATATGTTGCTCTGTTTTAGTACCATTATGCATGTGAATAGTGTCACTGTTCAGGAGTATGTTAGCTAGCACAAGGTAGCAACAATATGAGCTGAATTGATATCAAAGCGAGACTTCACTTTTGCAGATGCATACCCTTACCCTACCTGTGGTGTTGGAAGAGGCTGTATTGGGAGAAGGATGCATCAACACCCAGGAAATATATTTTTAGTGCACTCACTTATTCTTTTTTGGGGGAATAATAAATTAGTCTTCAAGCTTAATAAGGTAAGCAAATGCATGTATATGTATTCTCATAAATGTAGCTCATACATTAATTATTTGTAACAATTAGATCGTTCATTACTTTAAACTAGTAGCTAGTGCAAGTCTCCTAGCAACCATGCCATGAGCAGCAGCACTTAAGAAGAGCTCCTCAAATTTCAATTTTTTATTATATTGTATTATATATTTTATTATATGTGAACAGTTTGGTTATTTTTGTGCATTGCTGTGTTCTGCACATCTAGTGGAATTAGAAGATAATTTTATTTTGTGGAAATAGTTTTGAGAGATTTTGAGAGATTGCTTGACTTGGTTCATGCAAGGCTCATCTGCTGAATCATCAGGCAACACAAGGAAGGAATGGGATTGGGGGACTATAAACCCAACAAGGACAATAAAAATGAGGACATAGATAAACAAACACAATACCAACAGAGGGAGAAAGAGGAAGGATTTCAGAGGGATTTTGGGAGGATAATTTAGGCCTTGATGGGGAAACAAGCATTCAAACTAATAAACAAACAAGCAAAAGAGCAGGTGGGAACATTCTGAACATTGGAAAGAGTATATTAATTTATGTGCAATGTGTTGTTTTTTTGGAAAAATGTATTTAATATATTTGTATTATTCATAAAAGTGCATTGCTTAAAAAGTGCATTTGTCTATCAGTGCATTATTTAAATAAGTAAGCGCTTTCATCAAGAGGCACATGCACTTCATTCAAGAGCGGAGTGCATTGTTTAAAGATGTCACAATGGAGATGAAGATGGATGCATTCTCTAAGCTTTGTTTCAGAGACCTTGCCATCACATATCCTGAAAAAGTTACAAGTGAGTCAGGACAAAATTTATTCAAAAATAAGTTGCTAAAGACTTTGAGGGCAGACTTCATCCTAAAAGCAAACCAGGAAATAAAAGGAGACCTTCTGTTCTACACGGATGATCCTAATACTTGGCACACAGTTCTCCACACCAACAATTAACTTATAATGTCAGGAAACAAAACAATGAGGCAACTGTACATTGATTCCACCCACAAACGTAACATTAATATTTATAATAAAGGCTCTGTGATGGTACAAGGTTCATAGGCCAGTCTGGATCTATTTGTCCACTACTTCAACCAAATAAAACCTCTTGTAGCTGAACTTAAAACCTCTCCACTGTCACTACCTACAACAGCCTCCACTCCCTCTGTTCCCCAGTATGTAGTCCCCAATATCCCTCTCCCTTCCTCGCCTGCAGCAGACACAGCCCTGAGCATGCCTCTCTCGCACGTAACACCTGCAGTACCACAACACAGAGGAGGAGATCAGCCTGGTGCGTCAGCATAGGGATGAGATCCGGGAGCTGCAGTGTGCAATGACAAATGTTGAGGAGGACAACCAGGCTCTCAGGATGGAAGTGCGCAGACCTAGAGAGAACTGTCCAGCACAGTCAACACCAGCCACACGCAGAACAGCACAGCTCTACTAGACCCAGCTCATCACAGCATAGCTCTACCAAACCAGGCCCACCTCAACTCAACCCTCTACACAGCACCAACCACTACCCTAGGGTCTGGCAATACACTGTTGAGGGTAGTGCACCACATGATGCAGTACACACCTTGTATCATTCACATCATCAGCCTACGTATGCTGAGAGTTTGGAGCTACGCCAGCCACACTGCCCTCCACACCAGCCTCCTCAATTTTCCCCACAACCTCCCTCCCAGGCTAGATTTGGTTACCCTCCTTACTCCCATCCTCAGGACAGGACAGGACAGGACATGGTAGCCCCAACAGGACAGGACATGGTAGCCCCAACAGGACAGGACATGGTAGCCCCAACACTGCAACCTCCTGTGCACACCCAGGATGGAGCATTGGCAGCCACTTCAGTCCCCTGCAGCAGCTGGAATCCTTTGGCGGGAGCTTCATCTGGGTGGACTGATCTGTTCCAACACTTCTCACCCTGTTCCCGCCTCAGGCCCTGCATCCAGCGACTTGAGGGAGGTCTGTCAAATGCTCAGTCTGCTCTGCTCTCACATGGTTGGCCAGGGACCTTGGCAAAGTCTCAGCTCATCCAACAAATAGCTGCAGATGACCCTATGCCTGTTAGCTCTTATGGGAATGATCTTAACACTCACTCTGACTTTAAATTTAGTAGGGGGCTTGGGCTAATGCACATAAATGTGTGAAGTATGATTTAAAAAATTGACATTTGGGTACAGGACTCATTTCCTGACATTCTGATTATCTCAGAAACATGTTTAAATAGTTCTGTCTCTGATAAAGACATTGAAGTAAATTACAATAATGGATTTAAATGTGACAGGTTCCAGAAAGGGGGAGAAGTGGCCATATATGTAAAATCAAATTTCATGGTGTCCCAATCTTTCAATATTTTGGTTCCCAAAAAATTTGAGCTCCTGGTTGTAGATATGTCCATAAACCAGAATATACATTTATTTGTTGCCATGGCGGATGCTATTGGCGCTATATCTGTGTGTTTAACACCTTTTCTGTCCCCGGAGTTGGTCATTTTAGGGGATTTGAGTCTGGATTGGCTATCCCCGGCCTCAGATCAAATTTAGAGTACTGTCTATGCATTGATTTTAATCAATTGATCTCAAAACCTACACAGCTAAATGTGAAAAACCCTGTTAACTCTTCATTGATTGATTTAATTATTTGTAATAACCCTCATAAATAGTTGTCTAGTGGAGTATTTGCATGTGATCTCTGTGATCATTGTCTGATAGTATGCATTAGAGACATTCGAAACAGCAAAAAACGAATCCCCTTGTAATTAACAAGATACATTTTAAAAAGTGTTATCCTCATGGGTTTTTACATGACATGTTCTACTCTGATTTAGCCACAGTCTCCTGTTTTCCTGACACTGAGTTGATTATAGAAAATGTATCCTCCATATTTATTCCCCTGGCAGATAAATATTGCCCTTTTAAACAATTCAGACTCAAACATAGATCTAACCCTTGGTTTTCTTCTGCGTTATCTGAGCTCATTGGGAGGAGAAATCAGGCCTGGGCCAAAGCAAGGAAAACTGGACTGGCAATCTTTCAGACAATTGAGAAACAGATGTACTATCTCGATTACTAGCTACTTTTTAAGCTCCATCTCTGACTGAATGCACTGAAGTGTACAAATTCCTCTTCTTCCCTGCCTAAGCAAGTTCTGTCTGACTCTGGCATCATAACTGAGAAGAATGGGATAAGTGATGTTTTTAATGATCATTTTTTATCTCGGCAGGCTTTTTATTTGAGAGAAACTGCGGTTTAATTGACCCTAGTCAGTTAATCGACTGCCCTTCCCTCTGCTAGCCTCTGACTTGACGGTTTACCCATCAACTTCTAATGAATCTCTGTTCCATTTAAACAATTTACTATCTGTGATGTGCTAGATGCCTTGCTTAAGATTGATATAAAAAAAATGCACTAGTTATGCAGTTACCACTTCATTAAAGTCGTTGCAGTTTATCAAACCACACTGCTCTTTATTACGGACGCCAATTTTAGTACTCACCACTGCATTCTCTACCAGAAAGTTGGTTGGTCCTCTATGATGTCAGGAAGATTGGTTGATACTTTGCAATGTTTTCATTTATAAAGCCCTTTTACAAAAAGCCCCACTGTATCTAACATCGTTACTAAACTTTAGACATAAGAGTTACCACACCCGGTCTCAGGGACGGCTAACTCTGGGAATTCCTTTGGTCTTTAATGAGTTAAGTAAATCAGCTTTTAGTTTTCTTCCACCTTATTTGTGGAACAATCTTCAAAATGTTCTTAAATTTGATGTTCTGGTGTCTCTAGGGCAATTCAGATAGCTCATTGAGGACCTTATTGCTGATGAATGTGTTTGTTTTTATGTCCTTGTTTTCCTTTCTTTCCTTTTGCTTTTATTTATATTTTGATGTGTATAATTCCTTTCATTTATGTAATTCAGTGCCCATCTGTAAAGGGAACCTTGGTCTCAGTATAATTCCCTGGTAAAATAAAGGTAACATAAATAAATACATATTAACCATGTTCCTTCTCTCTTTCTAGAAGCAATCAGTTACAAGGCAAAAAGACAGACTGAGGCCTTCAATCAAACTGAGGACAGAGAAATATGTGTGCACCAGGTCAAGGTTTCTTGCATGTATGGCTTTGAGACGTAAGTTAACAATAATTAATTTTGGAAAAATAACATGAATTTCCACATTAGACATAACTCAATTTTATGTTGCTTTTCTTCCACCCGAGTCAGGAAGAATAGTCAACTAGTAGACTTAATGATGAAGTCCCCAGTCTAGATTGAATATCATCAATTGTTGATTAGTTTGAATCAGTTGTGTTGAGGTTTGGCTGGAGAAAAATATTGTATACTGTGTGGCTCTATAGGAACAGTTGGACACACATTTAAAGGTAGATTTAATAAGCCCAAGCCCCAGTTTATGCTAAATACATGTTTGTTTGTTCATATAGCATTTATACAAGGCAGAAACAGTGTTTCCTTGCTGAACAATATATAGAATGCCAGTTTCAGTGAGAAGCATAGCAACATCAAGGCAACTTTGTAATAGCTGACACCCGTTTTTCCAAAGCCAAACCCACCCATTAGCCGCTGAGTTGACCTTTTAATATACCAAAATACAAACAATTTTCAGTAGCTGTTTTCAGTGTCCTAATTTTGTTTTTGTTTTCTGTTTTCTGATTGCTTCTGAGGATATATTCAACAGGCTTTGGACAAAGTTCACTTAAAAAGGCACTAGTTCTGAACTGGGTTTGATCTAGTTTTTGTTTGTTTTAATTATTTAAATGTTGTTAATTATCTTTTAAACTTCCATTGGTTGAAAGCTATTGCTCAGTTACAGTGGTGTAAAGTACTTAAGTAAAAATATTTGAAAGTACTACTTAAGTCGTTTTGGGGGATATCTAGAACTTATTTCTATTTTTGACAACTTTTGCTTTTACTTCACTACATTCCTAAAGAAAATTACATTTTCCCTGAAACAATTAAGTACTTGTTACATTTTGAATGCTTAGCAGGTGTCACGATGTGCGCTACTGGTCGAGAAGTCAGGTGCAGGAGAGCAGAGAGTTGTAAACAGGCGCACACTTTATTAGGCAGAGGCAATAAACAGACAGACACCCCTGCGTCAAAACCTCCAGCCAAAAGTACAAGTGCAAAGCGCGAAACAGTCACAAAAAATGAGCAAATGTTCACAATAAACAACCTTCGTGAAATACCGGGAAAAGTCCAGCCTGGCGCGTACACACGAAACACATAATAAATGCAATTTCACACAAAGACATGGAGGGGAACAGAGGAATAAATACATGCAGTGTGATTAGGGAATGAGAAGCAGGTGTGCAGGGAACAAGACAAAACAAATGAACAATGGAAAAATGGAGCGGCGATGGCTAGAAAGCCGGTGGCGTCGACCGCCGAAGGCCGCCCGAACAAGGAGAGGAGCCGACTTCGGCGGAAGTCGTGACAGCAGGACAGGAAAATTGTCTAATTCACACACTTATCAAGAGAACATCCCTGGTCATTCCTACTGCCTCTGATCTGGCGAAATCACTAAACACATGCTTCATTTGTAAATTATGTCTAAGTGTTGGAGCGTGCCTCTGGCTAACTGTACATTTAAAAAACAAGAAAATGGTGCTGTCTGTTTGCTTAATATAAGGAATTTTAAATGATTTGTACTTTTACTTTTGATACTTAACTATATTTCAGCAATTACATTTACTTTTGATACTTAAGTATATTTAAAACCAAATACTTTTAGAATTTTACGCAAGTAGGATTTTACTGGGTGACTTCCACTTTTACTTGAGTCATTTTCTATTAAGATACCTTTACTTTTACTCAAGTATGACATTTGGATACTTTTTCCACCACTGCTCAGTTATCACTTGGCTCTTGTAAGTTCTGTAGTCGCCTCTTTAAACATCCTAAGGTCAACACCCCCATAGTGTTCACATTTGTATCATGTAATGTTGTAGCTACATAAACATTTTTGCAGCAAACAGTAGAATGTTCGCCACAAGTTTCCCAGAATTGTTTGCCAGAAGTTTGCAAGTCACTGCAAATTTGCTGCAACAGTTTGTCACAAAACTAATATGCATGTTAAAATATGAGCTGTTTGCCAGAAGCCTGTTTTTTTGATAAGGGTCTTATCCCTCCCTCCCTCTCTGTCTCCCTCTCTGTCTCCCTCCCTCCCTGACTGAGTGCTCTCTTCCTGGAGTGTCTCTCAACGAATGCCAAGAAATAAGATGAGAAATCTCCCCGCTGACGTACTTCCATGTTCTGCTAGTTATTTAGTCCAAATAAACACAGACAGAGAGAGATAGGGACATTGGCTTCACCCGAAATAGAACCCCATTCCCTATGAAGTACACTTTTGCCCCATAGGGTTCTGGTCAAAAGTAGTGTACCATATAGGGAATAGGGTGCTATTTGGGATGCACTCAGTCACCGACAGGCAGCAGCCAGATACACTACAACAAAATGCATGCTGTCTGCAAGAGCAATCTTCTACTTCAGGGTGTAGCTATAGGGGCCCTGTTTTTAACTCTGTGAAAGGACTGGACTTTCTCTTTACTCTGATCTCAGATTACTCAACAGAGAGGGCCTAGTTTATTTCATGTTGTTGCTATGGTAGCCATGTGTGTGGTGTCTGAGATTTACAGTGAGGGAAAAAAGTATTTGATCCCCTGCTGATTTTGTACGTTTGCCCACTGACAAAGAAATGATCAGTCTATAATTTTAATGCTAGGTTTATTTGAACAGTGAGAGACAGAATAACAACAAAAAAATCCAGAAAAACGCATGTCAAAAATGTTATAAATTGATTTGCATTTTAATGAGGGAAATAAGTATTTGACCCTCTGCAAAACATGACTTAGTACTTGGTGGCAAAACCCTTGTTGGCAATCACAGAGGTCAGACGTTTCTTTTAGTTGGCCACCAGGTTTGCACACATCTCAGGAGGGATTTTGTCCCACTCCTCTTTGCAGATCTTCTCCAAGTCATTACGGTTTCGAGGCTGACGTTTGGCAACTCGAACCTTCAGCTCCCTCCACAGATTTTCTATGGGATTAAGGTCTGGAGACTGGCTAGGCCACTCCAGGACCTTAATGTGCTTCTTCTTGAGCCACTCCTTTGTTGCCTTGGCCGTGTGTTTTGGGTCATTGTCATGCTGGAATACCCATCCACGACCCATTTTCAATGCCCTGGCTGAGGGAAGGAGGTTCTAACCCAAGATTTGACGGTACTTGGCCCCGTCCATCGTCCCTTTGATGTGGTGAAGTTGTCCTGTCCCCTTAGCAGAAAAACACCCCCAAAGCATAATGTTTCCACCTCCATGTTTGACGGTGGGGATGGTGTTCTTGGGGTCATAGGCAGCATTCCTCCTCCTCCAAACACGGCGAGTTGAGTTGATGCCAAAGAGCTCCATTTTGGTCTCATCTGACCACAACACTTTCACCCAGTTGTCCTCTGAATCATTCAGATGTTCATTGGCAAACTTCAGACGGGCATGTATATGTGCTTTCTTGAGCAGGGGGACCTTGCGGGCGCTGCAGGATTTCAGTCCTTCACGGCGTAGTGTGTTATGTGTTATGGTTATGTGCTATGGTCCCAGCTGCCTTGAGATCATTGACAAGATCCTTCCGTGTAATTCTGGGCTGATTCCTCACCGTTCTCATGATCATTGCAACTCCACGAGGTGAGATCTTGCATGGAGCCCCAGGCCGAGGGAGATTGACAGTTCTTTTGTGTTTCTTCCATTTGCGAATAATCGCACCAACCTTCTCACCAAGCTGCTTGGCGATGGTCTTGTAGCCCATTCCAGCCTTGTGTAGGTCTACAATCGTGTCCCTGACATCCTTGGAGAGCTCTTTGGTCTTGGCCATGGTGGAGAGTTTGGAATCTGATTGATTGATTGCTTCTGTAGACAGGTGTCTTTTATACAGGTAACAAGCTGAGATTAGGAGCACTCCCTTTAAGAGTGTGCTCCGAATCTCAGTGTGCTCCGAATCTCACCTGTATAAAAGACACCTTATTTCCCTCCTTAAAATGCAAATCAATTTATAACATTTTTGACATGTGTTTTTCTGGATTTTTTGTTGTTGTTATTGTGTCTCACTGTTCAAATAAACCTAGCATTAAAATGATAGACTGATCATTTCTTTGTCAGTGGGCAAACGTACAAAATCAGCAGGGGATCAAATACTTTTTTCCCTCACTGTATGATCTTGGTGTTCTTATCCAAATATGGTCGTAGAGAGCCTGGGCAGGATGTTTTGCTCAGGCCAGGCTCCAGGAGGACCCCTCCACTAGAGACAACAACAAAACAAATCCTCATAAACAAAAAACAGAATTAGTTAATCAGGGCCAAGGGTAAAGGACTCACTGTCCCTCTGCTTGTGTGTCTAAGTGTGTGTGTGTGTCCAAGTGTGTGTATGTATGTGTGTATACATGCACACTCCATTTGGGCCATCACTATCTTGTGTTGTTGTCCTGTCTGTCCCCGTTAATGCCGACCCAGTCGCATCCTGTCTGTGTTGTGTTTTGATCTGACCTGTGCTGTCAACCAATCAGGGTCCAAGGTAACCGTCTAGCGCCAGTGCCAGCAGTCACGCCGTCGCCACGGTGAAGAACATACCATTATGGGATGTGGAGCGATCATAAGGACACAATCGCAGGCATTTATATGACTGTCATATCAGTCTGATTGACGTCATTAACCTGACGACTGTCTGACATACAGCGTCAATAACAGCATCCTGGTTGGACAGACTTTAAAGATAGATAGCGTAACAGCTATAACAGTTTACAACACAACACCCAGAGAGCGAGAGAGAGAAATAGAGAGAGAAATAGAGAGGTGGGACTGACTGGCTTGCTGGCTGGGTGAATATCCTGGCTTGCTAGACTGTAATTGTTGTTTTTTCATGCAACTCCACAATGGAGCATTAGAACAGTGGAACTCCAAACAGGCATGACGTTTGACGCCGCCGGTGGGTCACCTGCCGGGCGGCCTGGGCTAGCTGGCGGGCCTGGCAGGGCAGGCACCGTATTGTTGGCTAATGATAGATTTAAAAAAAGATAAGAAACCATAGCAGCGTTAGAAGATTTCCAGAAAATAGAACCCAGGTATGTTCAGATTGCCAAGCCAACCATTAGTAAAGTAATTCCTACAGACATTCATATTCATACATACATTCATATATATACATTCATACATTACCTGTTGTTACAAACACCATAAGTGTGAGATGATGGGCTCATGGGCCCACCAGAGCTCCTGCCTCCCCTCCTCCCGCCGCGGTGGGGGGGTTCTGCTACGCCAGTGAGACCAAGAAGAAATCCTTGTGGTTCAAGTGTGACATTTGGGCTTGCAAGTCTCTGGCAGTGTTACCGTATCACAAGAGCGTGATTCCAAATCACCCCTGCTACGTTAGCACTCAGCCAGTTAGCTTAGCTCAGCCATACATAAGACGATCCGATTAAACTTGGATAGCTAGCAGCTACAGTACATGATGTACCTGCCACACAATTATAAGACTAGGTTAGGGTTAGACCCCCCTCCTCCTTCTTGAATGCTTCTTCAGGTTGGTGACATTTCAAATGCCAAACCCCTTGGTTTGATCACTCTAAAGCCAGGCTTGAGTATACATAATTACCAAAGTGGTAAAAAAAACTGAAATATACTTCTTCCGTTGCCAAGCAACTGCATGCCTCAAAGTAGCTGGAATTTAAACAGTGGAAGTGGTCCAATTTTCCTGGGGACCATTTTGACGTGGAGTGGATTGCAGTCTGTGTGTGTGTGTGCCCCTAGTCAAACAATCCTATAGTGATTTTTCCAATAGAATCCCTATAGGATTTTGTGTCACCTCTATCAGAATCCTATTGGGATCCTATTATACTTTTTTCCTATTGCAAATCAAAAGTAATCCTAATGGATCCTATATGATTCTCACAATCCTATATATAATTTTCTGTCACCTCTATCAATAATCCTATTGGAATCCTATTGGCCTACTTCTTCCCTATTGGAAATTAATCCCATTGGATCCTATTGTTTTTTGTCACCCCAATCAGAATACAATTAGAACTTTTTTACTTAAAGGGATACTTCTGCATTGTGGCAATTATGCTCGTTATCTTCTTTCCCAGTGTCAGATGAACTTGTGGATACCATTTTTCTGTCTCTGTGTCCAGTATGAAGGAAGTTAGGGGTATTTCCACGAGCCAACGCTAACTATGCGTTAGCACAATGACTGGAAGTCTATGGGTATCTGCTAGCAAGCATAATAGGCAAATCCTATCAGTGTGCTGGAGTGCAGTGTAGCGGTCTAATCTCCCGCCTACGAACCACGGGTTTGAGCCTCAGCTCGGGTCAACTGTCTCTTCCCTTCTATAACTGTCTTCCTATTTGTCAAGTAAAAAGAACAATAAAGTAACTCCGGCCTCAAAAATAAACATTTTACCGTAGTAAAAAAAAAAGGTTTTGTGGAAAAAAAAGATTTTGGAACCAGTCCCATAGTCCCAGTTGGTATTAGATGTCGTGGCCCTGCCCTCCTGTGGGAAAAACAACCTGTAGTTACCTGTGCTAGCAGCCATGTGAGTGAGTGTTAGCTAGCTACCGACCGGAACATTAAGCTAGCCAATACCAACAACACAAACAAATTAACTGTACAGCTACAAGCAGTGAGTGTAGTTACAAACAGACTATATTAAACAAGTTAAATGTCTTACCTGTGATGAAATGTTTTCCACACACATAGTTACGTAGCCTACTTAGACACCGGGTCCCCACATTTCCCACGTCGAATAGCCTGAAGCCACAAGGCTCTTTTTCTGTTGTTTTTTTTGACCTGGTTACATGTACATTGAACAACACAGCAGCTCTTCGGCATGTTTTGTTATTTCTGTTTAACAAAAAAAAATCTACAACGAAGTTTGCTCTTTAACACTAGTGGTCAATGGGAAAGCATGTTTGTGGGCGTGGTTGGGAGGAATCCCTTATTATATCCTTAAAGATTCTATCTTGTAGGACAAAATCCTATAGGATAGGTTGCAAAATTTGACGGGATTTTCTTTTTGATTCTAATAGGATTTCATTTCTGGAATCCTTTAGGTTTTTTTGACTAGAGGTGTGTGAGTGCGCGTGTGTTTGCGCTGTCTGTCTATAACCATGAGAGAAGACAAGACAAGCAGCAGTGAGTGACTGACATGAACCATCCATTCCTTACAGGGACTCGACATATCTCCAGTAGCCATTGTATCTGTGGTCTAATCCACCTACTCAAGCCTCTACACCCTACACATATAGCCTCCACAGAGACACAATCACACCACATTTCACCAACATCAGCTAGGATGTTGAACATCTGTGGTGGTGAATGTAGCAGTATTTTCATTGCAGTGGGAGAGGGTATAAGCCTTATATTTTGTCACAGATTCTCCAGAAAGGAGAAGAAATTTGAAGAGGAGAAGAGAAGGGAAGAGGATATGAGAAGAGAAGAACAGAACAGAAGAAAGAGATGTGAAAAGAAAAGAAGACGATAAGAGAAGGAAGAGAAGAGAAAAATGTAAATGTAGGCCAGTGGGTATTTCCCCTGTCTTCTCATTAGGATTGAAATGGATATTTCTGCCTCATCAATTAGGGAAGTGGCACTCAGCTTCAAGAGCAATGTAGACTTCATCGCAACGTTGCCATTGCGGGAAAACCACGGCATGCTGGAGCCCTATAAATGACTGTATTTAGGTAGTTCTCTCTCTCTCTCTCTCTCACACACACACACACCATAAAAAGTGCATTCATTTTGTCTGAAGACATCTTTTACCACAAAACGATTGATCCAAAATATACGTTTACTGTGAAATTTCATGTGAACATTAATTAAATAACCAAAAACAGCGGAATGATATCTTCTCAATTTCGTTATTTTAACAATCAGTTAATCCAATAGCAAAAAATGCAAAATACATGTTCAAAATTGCCCTTTGAATGAAGTATGCTGCAGTATTGTAAATTACAGTACACTATTTTCACTTTAGGCAATGCACTTGCACTACCTATTAAAATGAACTGATCCCTGGTGTGATCAAAAGTGTGATCATTAAAGACATCTTTCACAATCATTGATGCAAAAAAGACATGTACTGTTCAGATATAATTACAACATAGACGTACTTTAATCAAATGAAACTAATTAAATAAACATCATGTTTAGCAAGCATTAGCTTGCATCAAGCCTGTCTTGAGCATTTGGCCACATGTTCTCATCGATATCACAGTAAATGTCCTCATTGTTCATGCACCTGGGGACAAACCGTTTGGCATGGTGAATCCAAGCCTGACATAGGTCCGGACTGATGTCATTGTTTGCCTCATCCATGGCCTGAAGGAGGGTGGTACGCAAATGGGGATTGCAATCATACATATTCCACCTGTATAATAATCATGTATTTTACAGTATTGTATTGTAGTGATCCTGTACGTGACTCAGTTTGTAAAGGCATGGCACTAGCAAGACCAGAGTTGTGGGCTTGATTCTTACTGGGGTCACATATGAAAATGTGTGGACTCACTGTTGTCACTTTGGATAAAAGTGTCTGCTACGTAAATTGCATATATTACGGTATTACAGTACTGATTTGGCCAATGCAATTTTAGTAAAGCAGTGCGAATACCAACCCAGCAACTTAATTTTGGATACATGTTTATTGTACAGCGGATGATTTTGTTCCATACAGTACATCTCTAATTTTGTCAATATCAGACTTTTTAAAACTTACTGTGAATGAAAATGAAAATAGTAAACATCAAAATTGTACATTACAGTAAATATCATAATTTATATGTTTCGACTTTACAGACAAACATTTTCATTATGTAGTTCTCAAAATCTGTAGTAGACAAACCAGTTGAATATATATAGATTTACCAAACGGTTAGTGATTATTATTTAAGAGCAGTAAGATTAAGTAATAGTAAAATGTATTTAACAAATGAGAAGAGAATCATATCAAAAGTAATGTGAGCATTGCGAAAGTCAATTACTTTATGTGAACATGTATTGCAATGTCAAAAATGTATTTCTAGATGAAACACTGATTAAGTTTGGTTAAAAAGTGATAGTATGATGTTGTGTGTTGTACTTGGTCAATTGAAAATGTGTTAAGAGTTTTGACACAACTGCCTTTTTGATGATCTGTTTTGAGTTTTGTACTAAGAGTGGTGAAAATGTACATCATACTGGTGAACATTGCACCAAAGTGATTGAAAAACTGTAAGCTTTGTAATTACATCCATGTTGATTATAATTGTCCAGGTAGGCACACAACATGTGCCTACCTGGACTCTATTGCATCCCAAATTACACCATATTCCCTACATTGTGCACTACTTTTACCCAGAGCCCTATGGGCCCTGGTCATAAGTAGTGCACTATATAGGGAATAGGGTGCTATTTCAGACGCACCCATACTCTGCACTAAGATATGCATCGTCCATAACACTTCCTTTGCGGTTTATATACAAAAAGCATTCATAACGGCATATATAAAAGCATTCATGACAACATACATAAAGCATTAATAACACATTCGTGAAGATGTAGTAACATTTAGTAGACCATAGATAGAGAGATCTATGTTTGGTAACCTCTCAGTGAACCACTATACTCTAACAGCAGAATCAGTCATATCCAGTTCAGTGATCCGGTCTGTGCCAGAGCTCTCAAGGAATGTCTCAGAGAGACTAGGGTTCAGGTGGGCAGTATTAACAATGAGATTTGTGATAGATTACAGCTGGGGTGTTTCTAAGACAGAGAGAGAGAGCTGAGGATTTTATTGGGTGACTGAGGCACATTAGTGGAGTTTGAACCTGGGTCTCCTGCTTGCCCCAAAGACTGTGTTAGCCTGCTGAGCTACAGTAAAGCCAAGGCATTAGCTTAGGTGGCTAACGTAATTTCTTAGATCTGAGGTACTCATCATCACATGGGCGTAGTTGATCGATTCACCGGGTTACCTGAGGGTGTAAGTCCATTGAGAAACATCATACGGGACTGACACACTGAAGGAGCTCTGCTCAGAATGCGGTTTCTAACACATTAGTGGGGTGAGGGCTTTGGCCATTGAGAAACATGGCTGTGAGGCTATAGGGCAGTGTTCCCCAACCCTTTCCTCAATAAAATACCCTAGCCAGTTCCAGAACAGCAGTGTGTGACTGACTCCATTCCCAACAGAGGCTCAACATATCGGCAGGTAGCCTAGTTAGAGCGTTGGGCTAGTAACCGAAAGGTTGATGGATCGAATCCCCGAGCTGACAAGGTGAAAATCTGTCATTCCATCCCTGAACAAGGCAGTTAACCCACTGTTCCCCGGTAGGCTGTCATTGTAAAAAAGAATCTCCAGTAGCCACTGTATCTGTGGTCTAATCCACCCACTGTAGAGGGTCTTTATCCACCACAGAGATGCAATCACAGCACATTTCAGCAACATCAGATAGGATGTTGAAAATCTGTGGTGGTAAACGTAGTAATATTTTCATTGCAGTGGGAAAGCCTCATATTTTTCACAGATTCTACATGAAGGAGAAGGTAAGATGAGATGAGAATTTAAGATAAGAATAGAACAGAACACAAGATAAGAGAAGAGAACAGAAGAGAAGAAAAGAGTGCAAATGTAGACCAGTGGGTATACCCCGTCTTCTCATTACCATTTAAATTGATATTTCTGCCTCATCAATTAACATGGAAGTGGCGCTCAGCTCCGAGAGAAATATAGACTTCATGGATGGCAATTACAAGACAGTTGCCATTATGGGAAAATCGTGGCAGGCTGGAGCGCCATAAATGACTGTATTTAGGTAGTTCTCTCTCTCTCACACACAGACACACACAGACACACACACAGACACACACACACACACACACACACACACACACACACACACACACACACACACACACACACACACACACACACACACGCACACACACAGACACACACACTGTATTTAGGTAATTTTCTAGTTAAGCTTTGTAATTATATCCATGTCGATTTTAATTGTCCAGGCAGGC
Organism: Salmo trutta; assembly: GCF_901001165.1. Lineage (NCBI taxonomy): Eukaryota > Metazoa > Chordata > Actinopteri > Salmoniformes > Salmonidae > Salmo > Salmo trutta. Next base: position 3,168,818 of record NC_042979.1, on the reverse strand, counting down.
ACACAATGTGAAGCTGCTATTTCATTTACTCTATTGCCTCGCAAATGGCACCCTATTCCCTACATAGTGCACTACTTAAAAGTCTGCACCAAGCTGTGTGCATCTGGTGGCTAAACCATCTACGATCCTGTTCAGTTGCAGTGTTATCCTTTCCATAATAGCATGCAATCTTACATCTTGAGTGATAAATAATCGTTGTTTAAGCTAGTCTTTTATTAAAGCTAGTCTTGATGAAGCTAGTCTTGATGAACCACTGTAGTCCAAAACACTTCCTTTGCAGTTTCTGTACATAAATCCTTCATAACAGCATATACACTGACTGCACAAAACATTATGAACACCTGGTCTGAATCTAGACATAGGTAAAACATTTTATAAAAAGCTCCTAGAATTGGATGATGGGGATTGGATAGATCCAGGGGAAGGAGTGGGTGTAGGAGGTTGTCTTGCCTGCCTATAGAAAATCAGAGAGTGTAGGCATAAGGTTGCAGCACCACCAAGCTCAGAGTATTGGATGGATCCAGGGGTTGAGAAGATGTTGGGGGTTGGAGAAACCAAGGAATGGAGGGGGTGTTAGATCGATCCAGAGAGTGGGATGTCTTATTGGGGGTTGTGTTACCCACCTGTGAAAGATCAGAGGGTGTGTAGGTAGAGGGTTGTAGCGCCACCAGGCCTCAAACAAACGGCCTTGGAGCATCAGTGATCTGATGACACAATGCCCTCATCATCCCTCTATAATAGAACTACATACAAGGCATATACAAATACAAGACATACAAGGCAAACCAAAACCTACTACAGTACAACACACATACGCAAGGCAAATCTAAATATATACTGTAACAAACACTGAGTGTACAAAACTTTAGGAACACCTGCTCTTTCCATGACACAGACTGACCAGGTAAATCCAGGTGAAAGCTATGATCCCTTATTGATGTCAATTGTTAAATCCACTTCAATCAGTGTAGATGAAGGGAAGGAGACAGGTTAAAGAAGGATTTTTAAGCCTTGAGACAATTGAGACAACTCAAAACAAGGAAGGTGTTTTAATGTTTTGTACACTCAGTGTATAAAAGCATTAAAAAGCAGTAACATTTAGTAGGTAACCTCTCAGTGAACCACGATAGTCTAACATCAGAATTAGTCAGATCCAGTTCTGTGATCTGGTTTGTGCCAAAGCTCTCGAGGAATGTCTCAAAGTCAGACTAGTGCGTGACACACTGGGCATTTCTAAGAGAGAGAGAGAGAGAGAGAGAGAGAGAGAGAGAGAAAACACGGCCGATTTAGTTGGGTGAGTGAGGTGCATTTGTGGAGTTTGAACATGGGTCTCCAGCATCAAATCAAATGTTATTTGTCACATGCACCGACTACAACAGGTGTAGACCTTACAGTGAAATGCGTACTTACAAGCCCTTAACCAACAATGTAGTTTTGAGAAAAATACCTAAAGAAAAATAAGAAATTAAAGTAAAAAATAATGAAATAAATAATGAAAGGGCTCCTGAGTGGTTCAGTGGTCTAAGTGCAAGAGGTGTCACTACAGTCTCTGGTTTGAATCCAGGCTGTGTCACATCTGGCTGTGATTGGGAGTCCCATAGGGTGGTGCACAATTGGCCCAGCATCGCCAGGGTAGGCCGTCATTGTAAATAAGAATTTGTTCTTAACTAACTTGCCTAGTTAAATAAAAGTTAAATAAAAAAAATAAAAAAAGCAGCAGTAAAATAACAATAGCAAGGCTATATACAGGGGGTACCGGTACAGAGTCAACGTGCGGGGGCACCGGTTAGTCGAGGTAATTAAGGTAGTACAGTATATACATGTAGGTAGAGTTATTAAAGTGACTTATGCATAGATAAAAACAGAGAGTAGCAGCAGCGCAAAAGAGGGGGGGGCAATGCAAATTGTCTGGGTGGCAATTTGATTAGATGTTCAGTAGTCTTATGGCTTGGGGGTAGAAGCTGTTTAGGAGCCACTTGGACCTAGACTTGACGCCCCGGTACCGCTTGCCGTGCGGTAGCAGAGAAAACAGTCTATGACTAGGGTGCCTGGAGTCTTCCTCTGACACTGCCTGGTATAGAGGTCCTGGATGGCAGGAAGCTTGGCCCCAGTGATGTACTGGGCCGTACGCACAATCCTCTGTAGTGCCTTCCGGTCGGAGGCCGAGCAGTTGCCATACCAGGCAGTGATGCAACCAGTCAAGATGCTCTCTATGGTGCAGCTGTAGAACCTTTTGAGGTTCTGAGGTCCCATGCCAAATCTTTTCAGTCTTCTGAAAGGTTTTAGGTTTTGTCGTGCCGTCTTTACGACTGTCTTGGTGTGCTAGGGCCATGTTAGTTTGTTGGTGATGTGGACACCAAGGAACTTGAAGCTCTCAACCTGCTCCACTACAGCCCCGTCGATGAGAATGGGGCCGTGCTCGGTCCTCCTTTTCCTGTAGTCCACAATCATCTCCTTTGTCTTAATCATGTTGAGATGTTGGTAGATGTTGTTGTCCTGGCAACACACAGTCAGGTCTCTGACCTCCCTATATGCTGTCTCATCACTGTTGTGTCATCGGCAAACTTAATGATGGTGTTGGAGTCGTGCCTGGCCATGCAGTCATGAGTGAACATGGAGCACAGGAGGGGACTGAGCACGCACCTCTGAGGGGCCCCCGTGTTGAGGATCAGCGTGGCGGATGTGTTGTTACCTACCCTTACCACCTGGGGGCGGCCCGTCAGGAAGTCCAGGATCCAGTTGCAGAGGGAGGTGTTGAGTCCCAGGGTCCTTAGCTTAGTGATGAGTTTGAGGGCACTATGGTGTTGAACGCTGAGCTGTAGGCAATGAATAGCATTCTCACATAGGTGTTCCTTTCATCCAGGTGTGAAAGGGCAGTGTGGAGTGCAATAGAGATTGCATCATCTGTGGATCTGTTAGGGTGGTAGGCAAATTGGAGTGAGTCTAGGCTTTTTGGGATAATGGTGTTGATGTAAGCCATGACCAGCTTTTCAAAGCACTTCATGGCTACAGACGTGAGTGCTACGGGTCGGTAGTCATTTAGGCAGGTTACCTTGGTGTTCTTGAGCACAGGGTCTATGGTGGTCTGCTTGAAAAATGTTGGTATTACAGACTCAGACAGGGAGAGATTGAAAATGTCAGTGAAGACACTTGCTCGAGCAAGTGAAGACACTTGCTCGGAATACACATCCTGGTAATCCGTCTGGCCCTGCAGCCTTGTGAATGTTGACCTGTTAAAAGGTCTTACTCACATAGGCTGCGGAAAGTGTGATCACACAGTTGTCCGGAACAGCTGATGCTCTCATGCACGTTTCAGTGTTACTTGCCTCGAAGCGAGTGTAGAAGTAATTTACCTCTTCTGGTAGGCTCGTGTCACTGGGAATGTCTTGGCTGAGCTTCCCTTTGTAGTCTGTAATGGTTTGCAAGCCCTGCCACATACGACGAGCGTCGGAGCCGGTGCAGTACGATTCGATATTAGTCCTGTATTGTCACTTTGCCTGTTTGATGGTTCGTCGGAGGGCATAGTGGGATTTATTATAAGCTTCCGTGTTAGAGTCCCGCTCCTTGAAAGTGGCAGCTCTACCCTTTAGCTCAGTGCGGATGATGCCTGTAATCCATGGCTTCTGGTTGGGGTATGTACGTCCGGTCACTGTGGGGACAAAGTCATCGATGCACTTATTGATGAAGCCAGTGACTGATGTGGTGTACTCCTCAATGCCATCGGAAGAATCCCGGAACATATTCCAGTCTGTGCTAGCAAAACAGTCCTGTAGTTCAGCATCTGCTTCATCTGACCACTTTTTTATAGACCGAGTCACTGGTGGTTCCTGCTTAAATTTTGCTTGTGAACAGGAATCAGGAGGATCTAATTATGGTCAGATTTTCCAAATGGAGGGCGGGCAAGAGATTTACGCATCTCTGTGTGTGCTTACCCCAAAGACTGTGTTAGCCTGCTGAGCTAATGCCAAGGCATTCGCTTAGGAAGCTGACACAATTTCTCAGGTCTGAGGCAAGGCTACTCATCATCACGTGGGCGTGGTTAAACATTTCATCCGGGTTACTTGAAGGCGTAAGTCCATTGAGAGACATCATAGGGGACTGATGCACTGACGCAGAATGTGCTTTCTAACACATTAGTAGGGTGAGGACTTTGGCCATTGAGAGACATGGCTGTGAGGCTGGGCAGTGTTCCCCAACTCTTTCCTCAAGTACCCTAGCCAGTTCCACCTAGCTGTTCCAATACTAGCACATCTGTTTCAACAGGTCAACTATGGTCAAGCCCTTGATTAGCTAAATCAGGTGCCAGTACTGGAATAGATCAAATAGTGTAAGTCATGTGGCTGGGGGTTATTGAGGAAAGGTTTGGGAAACTGCACCAAAATCTAGGTATTTTCTAGATTCTACTTTACTTTAGATTCTAGATTGTCACACCTCAAACCTCCACTATCACATCATCCATCCCATAGGAGACATTGTGTGTCTTCTCTCTCTCCCTGTGACTGGGAGCCTAGGCCTGTGGAGGAAGAGGTTTCAGTGCGGGTTTGTATCATTGACACTGTTGGCTGTGTGTGTATGTGTGTGTATGTGTGTGTGTGTGTGTGTGTGTGTGTGTGTGTGTGTGTGTGTGTGTGTGTGTGTGTGTGTGTGTGTGTGTGTGTGTGTGTGTGTGTGTGTGTGTGTGTGTGTGTGTGTGTGTGTGTGTGTGTGTGTGTGCATGTGGCTGTCACCAGTCAGCAGTGCAGGGGATGGAACACAGATCAACATTTGTGTTTCATTAGCCCCTTCCTTCCGCTCTGCATGCCTGCCACCCAACACAACACACATGCTGATAACTAACTCTCATTGGCTGCCCCCTCCGTGTGTACACACACACACACACACACACACACACACACACACACACACACACCAAGATACTGTCACAGACATACATGCGCGCGAACACACACACACTTACTTAAATACACAAGACACAGTGGTTGCTGTACTTCGCCCTGCAGATACCATTAGTGGTGAGAGATGGAGAGAGACAGGGCCCGTGGAAGGAGGCGGCAGAGAGGGAGGCAGGGAGGGAGGGAGGGAGGAAGAGAGGAAGAGAGGTTAATTGTTGCTAAATCACAACTTCAGACTGAAGACTGGCGGATGGGTAAGCAGAGCACATTGGAGCTTTACTTAAAAATAAGAAGGAGGGTACTGCCTACTGCCTGCTGCGTGACTGACTGTCTGTCTGCCTGCCTTTGTCTGCGTGTCTGTCTGACTTCTACATTTCTATCCTGTATTTTTACATGTATTTTCTACTATAACAATAGCAAATACATTCCACCTTCAAGCCCTGAAGGAGAACATAGATCCATCATTATATTAGCTGGTTAACTGTGAGAGAACACATTCTCAGGTCAGTGAAAAAATATGACAGCAGATACAGAGGCGATACAAGCAGGTGCACCACGTTTTCCCATTGACTATATATTTGAAAGTATAGGGTAAGTCTGATGACAAGTCCTCTAGAGTGCAGGCTATAGGAAGGACTGGATTGTGAGACTCTCTCCCTCTCCATATCTCTCCCTCCATCTACTACACCCTTCTCTCCCTCCTCTCTCTCTCTCTCTCTCTATCTCTCCCTGCCTCCACTACACCCCTCTGTCCCTCTACTCACTCGCTCGCTCTCTCCTTCCCTAAACCTCTGTCCCTCTCTCTCCCTCCATCTCTCCCTGCCTCCACTACGCCTCTCTCTCTACTCCCTATCCTTCCCTCCACCTCGCTCCCTCTCTCCCTGCCTCCATCTCTCCCTGCCTTCACTACACCTTTCTCTCCCTCACTCTCTTGATCTCTCCTTCCCTCCACCTCTGTCCCTTTCTCTCCCGCCATCTCTCCCTGCCTCCACTACACCTCTTTCTCTCTCTCCCTCTCTCCCTTTTACACCAACATAAGGAATTAGCAATGTAGAGTGTCAAGCTTTTTCTTCACCTTTTACATGTAGAGCATGACATTAATCACAGTAGGTTCAGTGTTACAACAAAAAAAGTAAAATGTAAAGGCCAATAGTCTCATCCTCAACCCTGACACTCTTATAACTAAAAGGTGGGAGTGTAGCTAGCTACTATCCCAGTCCCAAACCACCAAAAAAGGGAACTTGGTCAGAGGAGTAATAATTAGGACAGACATTGTGCTTTCTTCCACTAATACTTCCAGAAGTCTCCCTGGGGTAGACAAGATAAATTATAAGCAGGAGAGAGACAGACGTGTCCCTATACAGGTAGTCAACCGACCTCATTCCTAAAGTAGCACAGAGCAGACCAGTCTGGCTCAGAGGGGTTGGAGCTCTTTTATGTCACACAGGCGCCCAATGAATGTGTCATGTATTGATGGTAGACCAGCGGTATTCAGATTGTACACTACGAGGTCCGGGGTACTGCTGTTTTTTTGTTCTATCTGATAATTAATTGAACCTACCTGAGGTCCCAGGTCTAAATCAGTCCCTGATTTAGAGGGGAAGAATTTAAAAAAGCAGTGGAACTGGCTTCAAAGTCCAGATTTTAATTTGAGGGGTATAGACACAGAGAAATACTATAGACTAAGCAGAGCACATTGGAGCTTTACTTAAAAATAAGAAATACTTTAGTACAGTAAAATGACCTGAAACATGTACAGACAGAAGACACTGAGCACCTGCCTGCATTGTGAGCTGTATGTACTGTGAGTGGCTGGGATACTGCTGCGGCAGGGGGGGAGGCAGGTAGGGAGGGAGGGAGGGAGGCAGGCAGGCTCTGACCCATCTCAGTGGTGACCTTGATTTGAGCTCAAATGGGGCTCCTGTGCTGTGTAGCCTCCTCCTCCTCCTCCTGTGGGGCACGCTCGCATTGTGTGACTAAGAATGGCTGCCAGCTGACTGCTTCTGGGCCACTTCTACCCTGCAGAGAGAAGGAGAGAGAGACGAGCAGAGAGAGACGAAGAGAGAGATGTGACGAGCCGAGAGAGAGATGCTGGGTGAGAAATAAGATGAGATCGGTGAGAAATGTCAGTGGCGTTCAGGAAATAGCCTTGCTGTCACCTACAGTACTGCATCACAGCTTCCCAGGGTGACAGCCAGTCAGCCAACCAGCCAGTCAGCCAGTCAGCCAACCAGCCAGCCAGCCAGTCAGCCAGTCAGCCAGTCAGCCAGTCAGTCAGCCAGTCAGCCAACCAGACAGTCATCCAGCCAGTCAGTCAGTCAGTCAGCCTACCAGCCAGATAGACAGATGACAGGAACCAGAGGAGACTGGTGTGAGACTGTGGCTGACTGGCTGCTTCACAGGGGCACGGAAGGGTTTACAAGGTTAGAGCACTGAGGTATAGGGCTATCATTCTCTGTCGTTTGTAGCCAATCAGCCTTCTGCCCTGCAACTAAATAATATTATTCTGCATAAAGATATAATTACTTGTGAAGAAATATAATGATCTCACATAAACATTTGGAAAAAAACATCAGCTCAGTTGCATGCCAGACCATATAGCCCTGGCTCCTCTACAGAACAAATTATGATAATGATTACTTTAGGAGGGTGGCTGTGTGCGTAGGGGGTAGGATAGAGGGCTAAGGGATAGAGGGAGACCTGCTACCTCCATATTCATGAAAAACCCACCATCAGTACTGACGGTGCAAAGCGCAGCTGGCAGCCTAGCCTCTGTGTGTGCTCCGGCTGCATGGTAAGTAGCCCCTGTTGTATACTCATCTGCCCCTGATTCAATTACACACCGCCACTGCTTTGGTTGAATATTAATATGAGGCCTAAACTTAATTTGTCTGCTCCCTCCTGGCAGCGGGGGACACACGCCCATCTGCTGCAGGGGGAATTGTGTGTGTGTGAGTGTGCGTGCATGCAAGTATGTGTGTGTGTGAAGGGGAGGGGAGGTTATTCCTATTGTTTGGGTGATGGACACACAGGGACCTGTCGCCCCTGTCTGAGGAAGACAGATCAGTGTGTCAGAAGACAAAAGCTGGAGAGACCACAAAACAGAGAGAGAGAGAGACGGAGGGAGAGAGTGAAAAGACAATGAAAGAGAGAGAGGGACCTACCTTTGGTCTCTGGACACTCCCCAGAGAGACCGCAAACAGACAGAGGGAAGGAGAATGAGAAGAGATTGAACGAGAGAGCGGGAGAGGAATAACAATAAGAGAGATAGGAAAGGAGGAGAGGTGAGAGCGAGAGAACAGAGACAGAAGGAAAGAAAGAAAGAAAGAAAGAAAGAAAGAAAGAAAGAAAGAAAGAAAGAAAGAAAGAAAGAAAGAAAGAAAGAAAGAAAGAAAGAAAGAAAGAAAGAAGGAGGAGAGCTGGGGTATATTGTTAAATGCTAATTCTCTGCTACATTATCTGTGCTATGGCTATTGTATTATGTTGTGTATTATGAGTGTATTGTAGTTTCAGATTCTGACATCATTCTGGTATTATTCTTTCTGATGATGTTCTATTTGTAGATCCACCCACACAATAATTAATGGATTCTGTGAGAAACACATTATTCATGTCTAGTTGGTATAAGGTATGATAGCTCTGTTGGTAAAGCATGTTGCTTGTGACACTAGGTTAGTGGGTTTGATTCCTGGGACCACCTGTACGTAAAATGTTTTATCCATTCTTGACTGTCAGTCTCTTTGGATAACAGCATCTGCTAAATGGCATGCATTATATATGGTATATAATCCTTCCTCTCCATAGAATGATGGCCGTACGATAGAATGCTTATATTATATTATTATAGGCTGAAGAACTCTGATTCATCTCTGAAGAGGAAGAGTCGAGCATGGGGGGGTGTCATTGCTCTCTGACATATTACCCAGGATCCTCTGAGAGAGAGAGAGAGAAAGAGAAAGGCTGTGCTCTAGGGCTCTGACCTGACCTCTGAATCACCTCTCTCAAAGAGCATGTTTGCCTTTTTCTGCTCTAAAAGGTCAAAGGCAGCAGGACTAAGAGGAACTATACAGAGAGGGAGAGATGAACGATGGGAGAGAGAGGGGAGGCTGTCTGCTCGGCTCTCATTATCTGTATCATGTGGGGCTGTGAGGCTGTGACACTGATGAATGCCAAGAGCTGCTTTACCTCACACAGGCTGCCTGCTTGTCATGTTGAATCCGTAAATATAACCACCGCTCTTCTGCTGGGAGCTGAGCTCTCTCTCTCTTCCTGTCTCTTCCTGTCTCTTCCTGTCTCTTCCTGTCTCTTCCTGTCTCTTCCTGTCTCTTCCTGTCTCTTCCTGTCTCTTCCTGTCTCTCTCTCTCTCTCTCTCTCTCTCTCTCTCTCTCTCTCTCTCTCTCTCTTTCTCTTTGCTGGATCTTTCTTTCCCACTCTGTGTCTATATCTATATGTCAATTCAATTCAAGGGGCTTTATTGGCATGGGAATAACATGTTTACATTGCCAAAGCAAGTGAAAGTAGATTATAAATAGAAGTGAAATATTACACTCACAAAAGTTACAAAATAATAAAAACATTTCAAATGTCATATTATGTCTATATACAGTGTTGTAACGATGTGCAAATAGTTAAAGGAAAAAATGAAAAATGTTTGTTCCATGATGTTTGTTCTTCACTGGTTGCCCTTTTGTTGTGGCAACAGGTCACAAATCTTGCTGCTGTGATTGCACACTGTGGTATTTCACCCAATAGATATGGGAGTTTATCAAAATTGGATTTGTTTATGAATTCTTTGCAGGTCTGTGTAATCTGAGGGAAATATGTGTCTCTAATATGGTCATACATTTGGCAGGAGGTCAGGAAGTGCAGCTCAGTTTCCACAACCTTTCTCAATAGCAAGGCTATGCTCACTGAGTCTCTCTCTGTTTCTTTCTCTCCCTACTACACATCACCACATCAAGTCTGTACAGTACAGTAAAGGCAAACTACGTTAGTATGTTAATGCTTTCTCTTGTGGTGTTATACTCAGTGGCAGCGATGTGTGCTTTGAGGCACTTCTGACTTCACAGGTTTTTTGTATTTCTTTGTTTTTGTTTAGCTTTTTATTATCAGAATTAATGGTCTGATTAATGGTCTTCAAACGGTTGTGATTCCAGCGATTAGTAATTGGTTTAGCATACAAATGGTGGTTGGCTGTAGGGGTCAGTTGACGTTCACATGATCTGCTTTGGTGGTGGGGAAGCATTGTGTGTGTGTCTGTATGTGTGTTGTGTGTGTGGGAGAGTGTGTGTGCATGTGTGTGTGTGCGTGTGGTGGAAATAGTAACAGTAAACCTCCCTCAGTCTGGGGCCTTTGTTTCTCTGTGGCCAGGAAGTGTGTGTGTGTGTGTAAGGGGTAATTTAAATTGGGAACATGTGAGAGTGTTTGGTTAGGAAGCTGTGGCTGAAGGTCGGAGGGTATGTGTGTGTCTGTATGCATGTGTGTATGCCTGCATGCGCCTGAGTGTATATGTGCCAGCGCACATGAGTGTGTGTGTGCATGCGTGTGTGCGTGTGTGTGACCCGGGGTTGAGCCTCAGCCTCTTTGAAAGGTAATGAGAACACAATCAAAAGACCTCTCTCTCTCTGAGCCGGGACACAGGGGAAGCTACATGTGGTGTAATTCCACTAATTGACTCTTGAACTGTTTGCTTTAGTTTGGGGGCTGGTTTTCCCAGAGAGGCTCGTCTACCCCATACGCTCCTCCATAAGATCCTTAATGAGAGCCTGGCTTGCTAGAGTCTTCACTCTTCTTTATCTCCTCCCTTCTATCTCCTACCTTCTCACCCTCTCTTTTTCTCTCGCTCATTCACTCTCTCTCCTCCATTCTCTCGCTTGCTCTCTCTTTCTCTCCTCCTCCGTTCTCTCTTCCTCTCTCCCTATCTCTCCTCTGTTCTTCTTTCCCTCTCACAGCTGCTTGAAACCTAACCCTCTTAAGCAGTGGCCCTAAACTCTGTGATGAGGAGCTGTGTTACTTTGCTTTGTTCCGGGACAATGTGGACTGCGCTGACTTTCAATGTAGCAACTGCTTGCTTGCGGAGGACTACAGGAGCAAAGTGGCTACAAGCAAGTAGCAAACCTACATAAGCTACTGGGGAACCCACGCCCACCTACTTTTTATTTTTCTTCCACCCCAGTAGCCGGACGCCGCTCTGGTCTGGTGGAAGTTTTGCTGCTGTGTCGGGTCTCCACAGCCAACAGGCCGGTGCTAGGCAGGGTTCCATCCCAGAAGGCGTCTCTTCCTTCCCTGGAGAACGGAGCTGATCTCGACCCAACCAACCAGCCATGGAGGTACGCCACTCGCCGTGGAAGTCGAAGAAGGCGTCCTCTGGCAACGGGGGTCTCCATGGAGATGTTGAGCCCAGAACTGACACAGACCAGAAACAGCTTCGCCTCCCTCGATCCAGAGGTTCCAGCGCATTCGTCCTTGGTGGCTTCCCAATCAAGATTGGATCCGGAGGTACCTGTGTCTTCGTCCTCGGCTCTGTCTCCCTCTCCGGTGGCTTCAACCTCGGGTTCAGATCCTCGGAGCTCCCAGCCTCACCAAACCGTGAGGCTGCCTGAGAGACCGGCCCATTCAACATCACCAGCTGTCATCATAGGCAGCTCTATGGTGAGAAACATCTCGGTCCCCAAGGCAAAAACCTTGTGCTACCCAGGAGCACGAGTACAGGACATAACAAGGCTGCTTCCGACTGTTCTACCACAGATGCCGGGAGCTGTCACTGTCGTAGTCCATGTGGGGTCAAACGACATCAGGAGGGCTAGCTCGAAACATTTGAAAATGGATTTTAAAGAACTGATTTTAGCATTAAAAGACTCCAAAGAACAGCCAATAATTTCAGGTCCAGTACCATTGTTGGGCCGCGGGTGTGAAAGATTCAGCAGACTGCTGGCATTACACATCTGGCTAAAAGACTACTGTAGCTCTGCTGGAGACACTTTTATTGATAACTTTGACACCTTCTGGAAACAGAAGATACTCTACAGGAATGATGGAGTCCATCCAAATCATCTTGGCTCCTGGACTCTGTCCACACATTTCAAGGCTGCATTGAAACAATGACTGGTAAATTATCCAAGACCAGCTCAGCTAATCCCTACCATTGTGACAATGAGTCGCCATAATGCTGCATCAAATTTATATGATCTTAGGGGCATTGGCAAACACAATGTAAGTTATTTCATTTATGTACCGTAATTCCACCGAATACATCTGTTTATCCTACAGCTAATGTAAGCAGTAATCATGAGCCTATAAACTAGAGTTACACTGTTAGTGTAATGAATACTCAGGGAGAAAAAGGTGTAGATTCACGTGCAGAGCACAGCAGGTGTTAATTTTGCCTTCGTAGAAGGCAGGAATCGTGATCACAGGCAGGCAATGGTCATACACAGGTAGGTGAATCAAAACTAGGACTGAAGGCTATAACTGGTTCTCACAAACGAGCTAGGAAAAGGCTTAGTAGAGTCAAAACGAACAATACCTCACAAAGGCACAAACAGAATGAACTTAACTAAATAAGGAGCTGATGAGACCAGGTGAGTCACTAACACAGGTCAAAACAATGAACAAAAATGAAAGACAGGGCTACGTTCAAGAACACAACGAAACAGGGCTACGTTCAAGAACACAACGAAACAGAACACAAGGTTGACTAAGAAAATAAATACAGAACCTTACAGTTAGCACTGAGGCGGTGTGCAATAGTAGGAAGACCACTTTATGCAGCTCACCCTGCACCATCAGCTCCAATGTAAATAACGAGTAAGTCCACCTCTGATAAGCTTCACAGTAAAGCATGAAAAACAATCAAGCAACCCAGAAAAGTGCTAAAAATAGCCCATATTAACATGTAGCCTAAGAAACAAGGTACATGAAGTCCATAACTTGCTTGTAACAGATGACATTCATATTCTGACTTTCTCTGAAACTCACTTAGATAATACCTTTGATGATACAGTGGTAGCAATACATGGTTACGACATCTACCGAAAAGACAGAAATGCCAACGGAGGCGGTGTTGCGGTCTATATTCAGAACCACATTCCTGTAAAGCTTAGAGACGATCTAATGTTAAATACTGCTGAAGTAATATGGCTACAGGTTCATCTGCCTCACCTAAAGACAATTCGTGTGGGAAGCTACTATGGACCACTAAGTGCTAATAGTCAGTACCTGGATAATATGTGTGAAATGCTTGATAATGTACGTGATATCAACAGATAAGTATATTTTCTGGGTGATTTAAATATTGACTGGCTATCATCAAGCTGCCCACTCAGGAAAAAACTTCAAACTCTAACCAGTGCCTGCAACCTGGATGAGGTTGTCAGTCAACCTACCAGGGTAGTTACAAACAGCACAAGAATAAAATCATTAGCATGTATTGATCACATCTTTACTAACACTGCAGATATTTGCTTTACAGCAGTATCCAAATCCATAGGATGTGGTGATTACAATTTATTTGTATACCTTCATTAAACTAGGCAAGTCAGTTGAGAACAAATTCTTATTTTCAATGACAGCCTACAAACAGTAGGTTAACTGCCTTGTTCAGGTGCAGAAGGACCTTGTCAGCTTGGGGATTCGATCTTGCAACCTTACGGTTACTAGTCCAACGCTTTAACCACTAGGCTACCTGCCACCCCATAATATAATAGCCATATCTAGGAAAACCAAAGTTCCAAAGGCTGGGCCAGATATGAGGTCATACAAGAAGTTTTGTTGGGATTCATATGTTGATGATGTAAAGAATATTTGCTGGTCTATGGTGTGTAATGAGGAGCAATCAGACGCTGCACTTGACACATTTATGAAACTACTTATTCCAGTTACTAATAAACACGCAGCCATTAAGAAAATGATTGTAAAAACTGTTAAATCCCCTTGGATTGACGAGGAATTGAAAAAGTGTATGGTTGAGAGGGATGAGGTTAAAGGTATGGCAATTAAGTCTGGCAGCCCAACTGATTGGCAAACGTACTGCAACTTAAGAAGTCATGTGACTAAACTAAATAAAAATAAAAATAAACTACACTATGAAACAAAGACAAATTATATAAAGAATGATAGTAAAAATCTTTGGGGCACCTTAAATAAAAGTTTTGGAAAAAAGCCAACTCGGCTCCTTCATTCATTGAATCAGATGGCTCATTCATCACAAAGCCCCACTGATATTGCAAACTACTTTAATGACTTTTTCATTGGCAAGATAAGCAAACTTTGGGATGACATGCCAGCAACAAACTCTGACACTACACATCCAAGTGTATCGGACCAAATTATGAAAGACAAGAATTGTACTTTTGAATTCTGTAAAGTCAGTGTGGAAGAGGTGGAAAAATGGTTGTCTATCAACACTGACAAGCCACCGGGGTCTGCCAATCTAGATGGAAAATGACTGAGGATACAATATTGCCAGTCCTATTTGCCACATCTTCAGTTTACGCTTACTAGAGAGCCCTCAGACCTGGAGGGAAGCTAAAGTCATTCCGCAGCCCAAGAATAGTAAAGCCCCCTTTACTGGCTCAAATAGCTGACCAATCAGCCAGTTACCAACCCTTAGTAAACTTATTGAAAAACTTGAGTTTGACCAGATACAATGCTATTTCACAGTAAACAAATTGACAACATAATTTCAGCATGCTTAATAGGGAAGGACACTCAACAAGCACAGCACTTACACAAATGACTGATGATTGGCTGAGAGAAATTGATGATAAAATTATTGTGGGGGCTCTTGCTAGACTTCAGTGCAGCTTTTGACATCATTGATCATAGTCTGCTGCTAGAAAAACTTATGTGTTATGGCTTTACACCCCCTGCTATAATGTGGATAAAGAGTTACTTGTCTAACAGAAGACAGAGGGTGTTCTTTAATGGAAGCCTCTCAAATGTAATCCAGTTAGAAGCAGGAATTCCCCAGGGTAGCTGTTTAGGCCCCTTGCTTTTTTCAATTTTTACTAACGACATGCCACTGACTGTGAGTAATGCCAGAGTGTCTATGTATGTGGATGACTCAGCACTATACACGTCAGCTACTACAGCGACTGAAATGACTGCAACACTCAACAAAGAGCTGCAGTTAGTTTCATAGTGGGTGGCAAGAAATAAGTCAGCCCTAAATATTTCTAAAACTAAAAGCATTGTATTTGGAACAAAACACTCACTAAACCCTAAAACTCAACTAAATCTTGTAATAAATAATGTGGAAATTGAGCAAGTTGAGATGACTAAACTGCTTGAAGTAACCTAGATTGTAAACTGTCATAGTCAAAACATATTGATGCAGTGGTAGCTAAGATGGGGAGAAGTCTGTCTATAATAAAGCGATGCTCTGCCTTCTTAACAACACTATCAACAAGGCAGGTCCTACAGGCCCTAATTTTGTCGCACCTTGACTACTGTTCAGTCATGTGGTCAGGTGCCACAAAAAAGGACTTGCAATTGCAATTGGCTCAGAACAGGGCAGCACGGCTGGCCCTTGGATGTATACAGCGAGCTAATATTAATAATATGCAGGTCAATCTCTCCTGGCTGAAAGTGGAGGAGAGATTGATTTCATCACTACTTTTATTTATGAGAGGTATTGACATGTTGAATGCACCGAGCAAGTCTGTCTAAACTACTGGCACACAGCTCGGACACCTATGCATACCCCACAAGACATGCCACAAGAGGTCTCTTCACAGTCCCCAAGTCCAGAACAGACTATGGGAGGCACACATTACTACATAGAGCCATGACTACATGGAACTCTATTCCACATCAAGTAACTGACGCAAGCAGTAAAATTAGATTTAAAAAACAGATAAAAAACACCTTATGGAACAGTGGGGACTGTGAAGCAACAAAAAATTGGCACACACACAGACACACACACACACACAACACACACACACACACACACACACACACACACACACACACACACACACACACACACACACACACACACACACACACACACACACACACACATACAATAACATACGCACTACACATACACATATTTAGTACTGTAGATATAGTGGTGGAGTAGGGGCCTGAGAGCACACAGTGTGTTGTGAAATCTGTGAATGTATTGTAATGTTTTTAAAATTGTATAAACTGCCTTAATTTTGCTGGACCCCAGGAAGAGTAACTGTTGCTTTGGCAGGCACTAATGGGGATCCATAATAAAAACAAATACATGTACAAACGCATCAACTAGTGTACAGTAAGCAATCACAGCATCATCAATTAACCTAGCCTAGCC